>NC_139981.1:4378436-4978436 GCF_963993115.1 Abramis brama | reverse complement strand
TTATTCTTTTTCAGCAAAAGAGGAAAGGGAAAAAAAAAAGGAAAACAAGAAAACAAAAGAAAGGCTACAGAATTTTATCTTATCCATATCTTCGCTTTTTGTATGCTTTTTTTAAATGTTAACCTAAAAAGGGCAAAGTAATGCAGCTCTATGCTTAGAGTGAGAGTTAACCAGAAACACAAAGGAGGTTAAATAAGGATTTTTCTTAAGATACACAATATTCATCTCTTATCTTCAGTTGTCCATGTCGACATCAACAGAAAACCAGTCAAAGTAATAATAATAAAAAAAAAATTCAAATAAAACAAAAGCGCCAGTAAATTGAGACTCCGCCTTCCTCGTTCCCACCAGAGTTGAACACATCCCTCCATAATGCCATGTATGGGAGGGAAGGAAAGAAAGCAAAAGAGAGAGAAAGAATCAAGAGAATACAGAAAGAAAGGTTAGCATGAGCAGGCAGGAGAAAGAACAGGAAACTAGTGAGAATGATGGAGGAAAGAGAGAGAAAGCGAGAAACAAGGGCAAAAAAAAAAAAAAGAACAAAAAAGCCACCGAGATCTTCAGCTGCTTTTAAAGAGGCAGAGTGTATGATGCAAGGGCTGATGGGAGTTGTACGAGGTTACAGAGTGTGTTTATTCAGACCTGAACGAACTACAGTTCTCAGATGAGCTGTGGGCGGCTCTTTCCCAACTGAACCCAAACCGAAGGGTACCGTTTTGATTGCACCGAACGGTGTAAGTGCATATGTGAGTGTGAGTGTACGCGAGTAAAACGGGCACGGCTCTGACGCGGATCGGCCGAGAGAATCAACTCGAGTCGCGGCAGAGCCGGGCTTTTTTTTCCCGGGACGGAGTGACTCGTGTGATCCAGGTCACCCCCCCGTTCCCTCGGTCAGCGTCTGTCCGTGTGATGGAGAAGAAGTTCCCAGAGGTCTCGATCGATCGATGCGTTTCCCCTGGAGTCGATCGCAGCCTCTGAGACGAGAGCAGTTCTCCAAAGTACAGGCCGCTTGGGAGCCCAAATTGGTCTGACCTACTGACCTGCATATGCACTGGGTGTGGAAGGGGACTGAAAACAGAACGTTAAGGCTGTGCGGGTCGCCTGTGTGTGATGAGCACAAGGCTACTGAGGGGTCAGAGGTCAGAGGTCAAGCAGGGGTGAGGGGTCCTCTGAGATGTGTTGGAGGAAAAAAGATGCCACTAACAGGTGAGTGATCGGTGGATGCGCATGTGTGTGTGTGTGTGTGTGTGTGTGTGTGTGTGTGGGTGCGTGCGTGTGTGCGAGTGTGTGCGTTCAAGAGCACTCCTCTCCGATGCGCTGGCAGGTTCGGCCCACCTTGCGGTCCAGTTTAACCATCTTCAGCACAGCTTCCTCTCGACCGCGGCCCAGATGGTCAAACATACAGTCGTGTTGCTCCGGCAACCGGTGCAACATGCAGAACACATAACCTGAGAACGAGAGAGAGAGAGAGTGCTCACAATGAGATGAAAGTGTTGTATAACCTGCTCAAGGTTGGTTTTATAAAGCGTTTAACAGCACGTAACACTAATTTGATGGATTTTAACAGCATGCTTGAGTACATCTTGCCACACACATCACAAATGAATCTAAAAAGTCACTAATTACGTCACTGTTAGCCTGCTGAAGTTTCTGCTTTTTAACATGAATGCCAGAGAGATTATATTGATCTCAGATCATTTCTAAGTTTTTAGTGGTGCTTGCCCATGCAATACATCACTGGCATGAGGAGTGTCGATGGGGGTTGTTCCTAACTAGAACAAGTTAAAAAAAAAAAGAATTAAAAAAAGCCTACGAACAAGTCTCTACAAAATCCTAAAGCTTGATATTGCTGGTCTGTCCTTCACTGCAGTTCTATGGGACTTTTTTTTGTTGTTGGAGTTTTCAATTTACTGTTTAATTGGCACGACAAAAATTGTGCATTGAGATTTGATTGAAGCTCAGCTGTGCTAAAAGGTAAATAATATGAAATAAAATAATTTTTTTTATAAATAGTACAAACAAACAAATGAAAACTAAAAGTGAAATAATAATAAAATAAAGACAAATAAAGCCAAAGTTCACGCTCAATCCAGATTTATTGCTCAGAACTGATTTCTTTTTTAGGCTGTTCACATGATGTTAACCCTCTGGGGTCTAAGGTGTTTTTGGGGTCCTTGAGATGTTCTGACATGCCCTGACATTTTTGCTTTTTTCAGTTGCTTATAAACATATTAATGGCAAAAAAAAAATACACACTATTTAGCACAAACAGGACTACCATGAAATGTGAGCAACAAGAATGTACATGTCTGCATTTTTGAGAGAATAATGTTTATGCGTGGTTATTGAAAAAACTAAAAACTAAAGTTTCTGAAATAAGGCCATAAAACACATTCTAAATATGTGCCAATAAGACTTTTGTCTAATGGATGTCATTGCCTAGTGTTTTTTCTTCAAAATAAAGTGAAAATCACCCTGCCTTATCATTCACATAACACAATACATTGATTTGAATTTTGCAAAGCACTTTCTGTTTGGAAAGGCCATATGCGGAGTGGGCGTCAACGGTCATGTATATGTAGTGGTTCACACCTTAGGAGACAATGGGGCCCGCATACTTAATTAGCCATTCATTCAGGTGAGTCACTGAGCCACAAGAATGCAAGAGCAACAGTTGGAAGCATCTCAATTCTTCTTTATTTTTCCTCATATTGTGCTTGCAATTTGGCCTATAATATCCAAGGAAAACATGTCTAGTAATTGTGCAGTTAATTCTCATACTGTATTTTCAGTTTTGGAATATTTATGCTCTCCCCAAATTTGTCAATAATAAAACACAATAAAAGTTATTTAAAGAAAAGGCTTATATTTACCTTTTAATAGTTTGTTTACATCTACCTTATAAATATATTTTTTTTATTAAAAAGGTTACAATTACAACAACAATTCAAGTGTAATCTTTCTTTGTAAAAACTAAAGTATACATTTTATCATACATATTTCAAAGTTAAGGATTTGATTGATTATTTGATAACTTTATTTTTGACAAAACATATTATATTTAACATAAGCAAATATTGGCAAACAAAAGCTTATTTGAGGTGGCAGATATTTTACATTAAAAATGTATAATCTATCCAAAACTAATCAACGAAATGTTGTCTTTCATATGTCTGTAACATAGGTCTTTCATTTTTATTATAAGAAATATAAATGTTAATTTGCAGTTTAAATCCAGGAAATTTGTTAATGAAAAAAATATTAAAAGTAAGATACAATTGATACAAAACGAAATTCGTTTTAAAGAAAGGATTTGTACTTTCTGTTTTGAGGTCTCTGTGAAAGTTTGAAAGTCTTTTAGTGATTTTTTTAGAGCGCTCGCGTCCATAACGGAGAATATTGTCTCGTAATATTGTTTTTTCCTCATAAATGCGAACACGAAAAATAAAAGACGACTTTTAAGTAAAACTTACTCCGAAATTGTGTTCTCGGCGGAATTCGCTCTTCAAAATGCTGCCGTTCGTCGTCTGAGTTACAATCTTCCTCTGAGGAAAAGGTGCATTCTTCCTCGCTGTCCAGAATCATCTGAAGGGCATCTTTATTACCGGAGAAGCGTTTCATACTCAAAACGCGATGAACTATCAGTAAGTCTGATGAAGAAACTTTTTTATGGCATTGATCGAGGGGCGTATGCGATGCATACTAGATCACCTAACTATTTACATGTGAATCGCGCCGGGGGCGGGGCGGCCTCAGCACATTATAGAGATAATGAAGCAGAAGGAAAAACGGTACCTCTCCTTGCTTTCAAACGGATTACATGAGTTGAAAACATTTGTTTTTTATATAAATTACTTCATTTAAAAGAGGAGATTTCAAGCTTCATAAAGACATATCTCACGTGCCTGTGTGAGAAGTATTCGCTGAGTTATGATTCATTTTCGGACGCGTTTCAGAATGGACTACACGGACAGAAAGAAGGCAGAACTCGCTTCGTGTTTATTTTTCTTTATTTGTCGAAAAGCACAACACTATGTTTTTATTGTGAGTATACACAAAAATAATACACATTTAACAGAATCGATTGATGTATGAAACTTGTTTTGTAAAATCAAAGTCAAAAGAGTATTTTGGGTCTTAATTCAACTCATAAGGAAAAAAGCGAGCAGATCACGCCGGCGTGATCTCCGACCTCTGAAGGTTAAATGTGGCCAATATTAGATTTGATTATGAACTGGTAGCGGGCCTGAACTGACTGTATGTGCAAAAGAATGATAAAAAGAGGGCGCGCAGCACACAGTCATACGGAAGTAAACACAGGGGTTACTGAAGTCAACATTTAAGTGTTCTTTTATAAGGGGAAGTGGCGCGGAAGACAGTGAATTTGTGCGCAGGCAATAAGGAGGATGCAGATTAGGATAAGAAAGAGAGCAACGTTTTCTGCAGTGTCCACTTAGCCTATCCTAAAGCTTGCACTCAGGTTTCTTCTTCAATGCAATTTTATGGGATTGTTTTTTACAATTTCTCTCCAAATTCAATTGCAGTTTCAATCTGGTTTATTGATACAAGTTGTGCATTCAGATTTGTTTGCAGCTAAGCTGTGTTAAAAGCTAAGTAATATGAAACAAAAAAAAGAAAAAATATTTAATAGTGCACTGCAAAAAAACAAATAATAAAATCAATAAAAAGAAAGTATAATCAAACAAAAGAAAATGTGTGTGTACCATGTGGTTACTAGAGTGTTATCTAGCACAAAATGAAGTATCGTTCATGATTATAGCACAAATGTGCAAAGTTAAAATGCCTAACACCAAACTGTGAAATAGCTACGCTAGAAAACACCACTTCTGTATAAACAAGACAATCGTAGATTGACTTCCTAGGGAGCATGAAATCGTGATATCGGACCATTTCAAAGTAAGTAACTAGATTTTAGTAGTGCTTGCTTGTGCAAAATTCATCATGAAGTAAAAATTTAATTTCAGCTTTTAATTCGTTTTTTTGGGGGCATAACAAATGGGGTGCATTCATATTTGCTTGCAGCTTAGCCAAAGACTTCAGATATAGAAAGACAGTGCACTCATATTACTAAGAATGGGAGTTAGTGCAATGTGCAATATGGCGGAATACGTCCCGCCTTCTAAATAAAAGAGCCAATCGTCGATTGGTAAAGTCATTGCGTCACTGCAGTCAGTGTTCTGAGATGCGCGTTTCTGAGATGCGCGACTGCACGTGCGCATTGGCTGGTCCAGCCTGAAAAATGCAGTTTTATATCATGATTTGAGCATTTAAAAACAACATTTTTGAGATAGTTGTTGTCAGATTTCATTGGTGATTTAAAATATGAAGTTTAATCGTAAGCTTGGTGAACAGCTTTGGAGAATTTGATGTTTCCCCATTCAAAGAGATATGAGCTGCCCGAGAGGAGTTTCAAAGATGGCCGCCGAGTGAAATGACTTAGTAGCTAAATCAAAGAAAATAAAAAATTATAATCATATAAAATAATACATATAATAATAATAATAATGTGAAATTAATTTAATAGTGCAAAACAATAAGGTAAAATAAAATCCTTTGGTTAGTGGACACCAAGGTGTTGCTGTGTGTTTGCTAAGGTGTTCTGCCGCATAATGTGAGTGAATCATTCATGACCGTAGCACACATGCAGAGTTCAAATCCATAATCGATAAGACCAAGCTGAGCGATATCTACACTAGCAAACACCACTAACTATGCATAGACCAAACGTAGTTTGACTTCTTAGAGAGTGTGATCTGAGATCATTTCCAAGTAAATAAAATCCAGCTCTGCACACAGAGGATCCATTCCGTCTTCAGAGCCTCATTAAGAAGAGAGTCTCGTTAAGGAGTTTAATATATTCATTAATACACATGGTGCTTTTAATGAGTCAGAGATGATTAAAAGCTTACAATGTTTCAATTACGACAGCCACAGAAGAGCTGCACGGCACTACACACATCAGTGCATCATGTAGCGCTATTCAGGGGCGACGCCGCTGAATATATATTCTAGATGAGTTGTCAGCTTCTGAATTGTTTGACGAAAAAGAAAAACAGGGTTGTTCTCACTGACTGCATGCAACCATAAACCCACAGCATAATGTGCTGCCCGATTCATGAAAGATTCGCTCAAAATGAAGCGGTTCATTTTAATGAATCATTCGAGTAGATTAGCAAATCAGTCTGAATCGAACACAGGACTTAAACACTTAAATCGACTGGGGTTACTCGCTTTTACGTTACTGTACATTTTAAAAAGCATCCAAGCAGGTTTCCTAACCCTAGGAAGAAAATGCAGCATAGTTTTTCAACTGCGGGAGTCCTGCCTGAGACAAACATTATCCCGGCGGGATAATGACTCAGATGCGAGCTATCACGGGAACAGTCAGATCCATAAGTGTATTAGCAGAGCAGTGGGAATTGTCATTAAACTGATGACTTACAATACCACCTTCAGTTTAACAAAACAAGACAAAAAAATAACTAGCACAGCCAGGAGGACTGATGTTAGCTGCGCAATTATGTTTAAACGCTCACTTTATTTCCTTACCTAGTTAGCATCTGAAATTTAAATGACCGAGGGGGGTTAAATATACTTTAGTACTGTAGGGATCTAAAAGTTCTCGCTGAAATTGCAAACAGTCAGGTGAGGAATGAACAGGCTCACACAGAATTGGAAAACCCATCATAAACGCCGTCAGAACAAGTGACGCGATGTGACAAAACTAGAAAACTTTCTCTATCATCAACAAAGCTGTCGAGACTTGACGCATGCGAGTCAGGAAGCGGTATAGTTTTGTCACATCGCCTCGCAGATGATACGACGGCCATACTAACCACAGCGACAGGACCCCAGCTCCTGTTGTACGAGCTCCAGTTTGGTTTGGCAGCGATGGCACCGCCGACGGTTCTTCTGCTTGGGAACTCGTGGAGAATCTTCAGAACATGAGGCCTCTCCCACACGAACACGCTTCTCCGGGGACGACTCGCTCTCTGAACCTGAGGCTGAACACACAAACAAGAACTTTTAAACTGCAACTGCATCACTACTGCAGAACTGCACTATATAACACACACTGGAGAGCACAAAGAGCTTTAGTTGGGTAGCAAGTGTTCGACTTACCATGCATCTCATTATTAAACGGGGGAAAAGGTAGTTGGCATGGTTTATGATGAATTGAAGGTTAAACCATTCAGAGCACCATAGTAACAACCTAGCAAGGGCGACATCCTTTAAACCTCAGATCTCTCTTTAAACTGCCCAAATATTAAACTACATTCAGTGTGCATGTAGTTTGAATATTTGGGCAGTCTGAAGAAAGATTTGAGGTTTAAGGAATGTAGGCCTTGCTAGGTTGTTACTATGGTATTCTGAATGCTAGACAGGTGTTGCCACACAGTGACCTATGAGAACCTGTATTTCACAAGTAATTTTAAGTCATTATATTTCACAAAAACGTATAGTTACATGTATAGTTATTCTTCATAATTAGAATTAAGAATAAGAAACAGGACACATTTTTAAGAAATATATACATGCAGTAAGATACAAATGAAATAAACAGTGCATTATTAAACCGTTTTTGAGGTACAGTAAATCTATTTAATAGTAGGATTCAAGTAAAAAAAATACAGACAATAATTAAGATTAGATAAAATAAAACGCTGCACAGTCTTCATTGTATGAATTTAATATATACTAATTTCTAATTAAAGCTACAGTCAAAGCTATTCAGTCAAGAGCAGTGAGTGATTTTCTCTTTAGGGTTTCTCAGCTGCTGTCACTTTAAGCGTGGATCTAATATGCTGACACATCCGATTTCCAACTGTTTACATTCACTTAAGACTAGGGATGCAACGATACCATTTTTTCAGAACCGATCCAATACCAAAAATTCTGAGTATCGGCCGATACCGATCCGTACCGATACCAGCGCAGTTTTTTTTTTAATCAAGTAGAATTTCTATAACTCTGTGTTGAACTGATAATGAGAACTGAAAAAAAAGAACAACAACAACAAAAAATATATGATCATAATCTGACATAAATGCTATTATAAACTAGATTAGTGGATAATTCAGCAGTAAAATTTAGTCTAGAAAAATCATGAGTGCACAATAATTGTATAAAATTTGAACATTTTGTGCAAAAAAAAAATGTTTAGTGGGGAACAAATTAGAGACAATGTGTAACACTAAATCTGGTAAAACTTTACACATTGCTCTTTGTATTGTTATAAAATACATTCATGAAAAACAACAACAAAAATCAAAAATATAAATTATTTTATTGCCTACAATCAAATTGAGACATTTTTTAAATGTATAGCAACATAATAGATAGGACAGAACAAGAACGGCTATTGATAATGTTTCATTGCGTCACTGTATTATGATATGAAAGGCTCCAATACAGTGCGGCACAAAGCGCTTATGCGCATCCCGAGCGCAGAATGATGCGCTTGAAGCAACACGAGTCACAGCGCGCAGCGCGTCGAGTCCGCATTGAAAAGTTTAAAGCACAAAGAAAATACATATGGATGCGTAGTGTATTATACAGTATCTATCTATGCAATAGTCTATTCAGCATTTTCTTTTAACAGTTTTAAATTTCAGTTACTGTGCGCGTGAAGAACAAATAGTACCTGACTTTACTCCAGTGTTGTGATCTAACAGACACCCGTAGAAAGTAACATGATTAAGGTACAGCAATAAAGTCCAGCAAGATAAAGTTGTTTTATGCGAAACCATAGACCTTTATCTACAGATCAAGTATAATAATAGTAACATTGAATCATCTTGGAGAGAGTTTCATCGTGTTAACTGTCGTAACCGAACGCGACGCGCTGTTTGAATGCTGAATGGAGAATGACTGACAGCGCAGCTGAGGGAAACGTTTACGTGATCTTGAATTTAACGACTTAAATATTCATTTATATCTCACATTATACTATATAATGGCTTCAGAACATTTATAATATTGTGCATGAAAACGTATGGTGCTTTATAATGTTTGTGTGCCTTTTGTGGGGCTTAACAATAACACTGAATAGTATACGCACAATATCGGATTTGGATCGGCCTTGTCTGACCGATACCCGATCCGCCAAAAATGGCAGTATCGGATCGGTGCATCCCTACTTAAGACATAACCAACTTTGTTTATGAGAAGGCAGGCATTTTGACAATTTTGTTTTGTGATCGCATGCCGTTTAAAGAGGCAGGTTTCTATGTGTTAGTCTGTGTGAGTACAGAGTTCTTTGTTTAAGGCTTATTGCACTTAATAAATATTTTTAATATTATACACTTCTCGCACTTAATTTTCCTCATTAATGCATGTTTCTTTATTGCTCTAACGTGTCAATAACTTTAGGCAGTCCGCATATATTTACAATTACATTATTTATTTTATATTTTCTGCAATATAAACTATATACCAAAATCTCTATCCACTGGCACTTTATATTGTCGCTACAATTTCACCATCCATACCGCCCAGCCCTAAGAAGCGGTTATATCATGGAGCCCCTAAGGAGGGACTTCAGAGTCGGCAGAAAGTTTGCAAGTACTCTAGACAGAAGTATGGCTTGACCAAAGCTTGAACTCCATTGATTTAGCTCTCTCTGACCTTGGTTAGTCAGTCTAAACCAAAGCTTCCTGTGCTTTCAGAGCTTTGAAACTCTTCTTTTTTGTGGATAGAGAGGTGGAAATAAATGTGTACGGTAGGTAACGGGTGGGAGAAAATATACAATAATGCACCACGTTTCTGCATCGATTCACAAAAAATAATATTGGATATTTAAATTAAGTTTCCTAAAAAGATGTTGCAACAAAACATTAGAGATAAAGATACGTTTGGTGGAATATGTAACACCTGATTACCTTCAAGCAGCTGCTTTGAGACTTTCAAACCACTTTTGTACGCTGCTGTACATTTACAGCTCAGTTCCAAAGTGGTGTGATGTGCTAGACTATTAAAAGCTGCCAGACACACACAAGCACAAGAGCAGTGGTGAGGTGTACCTGAGTCGCAGGGTCGTTTTGTAGGAGTGGATAGCGTGCCGCGAGCTGTGTCTGTACTGGAGACTTCTGGGAGACAGAGAGGGAGAATGATATAAGATTTAGATTTATGCATTTGGCAGATACATTTATCCGAAGTGACTTGCATTGCATTTATCGGTTCATGCATTCCCTGGGGGTCAAACACATGACCTTGGCGTTGCTATTTAGGAGTATTCTTCGCTGCAAACCCACCATTTGAGAACCATTAGTATAGATCTCTAAGGATTCAGACTATCTGGCTGTCTTCAACTCAGATTTCACACTCCCAAAACAAACATTATAAATGTGTCCGTTAAACTTTTTCATCCACAATATTCAGCTGTCTATCATTCTCCATGACTGCTGTGGAATATTAAAATGATTAAGGCCCATCCGAGACTAGACGCGATGAAATATCATCTAAGTTATTACAGGTAAGACAGAAAACATTAGTGTGTCCTCACCGTCCTGTGCAGGAAGAGGCGTGGCTTCTGTCGAGGGCTCCTCGGAGCTGGCTGGCTTGGAGGACAGGGTTTGGCTACTGCTGCTGCTCGTCTCATTGCAGAAGACTGCTGATTGGCTATTGCTGGAGCTGGGGGCGGGCTCTGGAGTGCAGTCCTCATCTGGCTGTTTCTTCTGTATGTCTGATGGAGAGAACAGAGAGAATGTGAGTCTCTCAAACATAGATTAGACATAATGATTATATAGACTATTATAGATTAATTAGAGATGATTATTATAAGTAACTTACCAGCAAAACATTTGGAGCAAAGGTTCATGGTTTTGCTAGACCTGGAGAGAGAAAAGGACAAAGGAGATATTCTCTTAAATATCTGTACAGAGGAAGAGCACATCTCTATTGTGAAATGACCATCACAACAGCAAAATACAAGTAGTTGAAACCAACACTAGCGAAATTTCACGATTCTTGATACAGATTTCAATACCACAGCAAAATCAAACATTCTTTATTGAAAACCTAAAAATATCCATTAATAAATTAATTAAATAAATAAAAAATACATGTAAACCTATTTTTTAAATATCTATTTTTTTATACTGTTTTTTTGCTAAATTATTCAAGTAAATAATGAATAAACAAATATAAATTAAAAAGATTACCACACTTTTATTCAATGCATTTCCTGCGTGACCTTTCCAGTTGTTAATGATTACTGGGTAAAAATGTTTAGGAATTAATTTAATTCAGAAATATTCGCTAATGAATCACTGAGACTTTGTGAATCAGTTCATTTGACTCACTGAAAAGAACTCAAAAAGTATTTTATGATACTGCAGCTGCCTACATGCGCAAGACGCAAGCTATTATTAGAGCAATCGGCAACGGTTTACACTTGTACGCGCATACCCAGTGTGCATGAATGGTCATGTGACGTGTTTTCAGTTGTGTAGTGTGGACAGAGATCTTTTCTAATATGCAGTGGACACGTCAGTATGGACGAAAACGCACTAGTGTGGACATAGCCTCAGACACCTCTTCAGTGGAGAGTTCCTCAATATTCTTTACCTGCAGGCTGAGGGCAGTGACATATCAAACACTTTACTTACACAAATACCACAAACATCCATTGCGCTCCCTGCGTGCGACTCGAAACTCCCTCTCAGGATGACAGAGGTTAGCAATGAAAACAACATCAACAGACCTTCTTCGGCACAATCAAGCGCAATCATAATCAGCAGCCAATCAAGGAGGCGGAAGGAAGCATGTGGCGAGAGCAGGGCATTGTGGGTAGGAATAATGCATATTAAAAAGATGAGCACATTTGAGTGTAGAAGAGCACATCACCACATGAACACCCCGATGGGGTAGCTGCGTGTGCATGAGCAATAAAAAGGTCGGAAAGGTGTAACTGACAGTGCTGACTGAATAACGTATGACGGTTGTCATTGAGATAAGCTGAAACAGTTAAACCTGTTGATCCACAGGACACAGTGCCTCCTGAGCACGATAGGCTGATCAATGCTATAGTGCCCGCCTACTATAATTGATCCGCAAATCGGCCTGAATGGATCACACTGGTGGAAAATCATCATCTAGTTGCAGACTAACAAAATGTGCAGCACGAGGGATGAAACGGTTACCAGTTTGATAAACCATGATAAAAATTCCAAACAGTTAGTATTACAATAGCTGCAGAATAGCAGATCTATTCCGCTAAGAACAAATATACAAATAAGAATATTTGCAAAGAATTGTATTCAAATCAGCTGTTTTATTTTAACCTTTAATATTATAGTAATGTACCAGCTGACTGAAGTCCCTGTTGAGTTTAGTAGTTGAGAGATTTTTTTTTCCCTGAGAAAAATTTACATGTACTCAACCTGATATATATCCAAATGAATCGATATTGAATCAAATTGAATCTATATCGGAATCGAATCGCAAGCTTATGAGCAGAAATCTAATCGTGAAATTTATGTCAATGCTCAGCTCTAATAAAAACCGTATTAGTCATTGTAAAAGTTGGCCTATTGATGACTTCTGAGGATGACAGAAAACCTGAAGGAGAGGCTCAAATTTGACTAACAAGACATTTTCAAAAGCGCTTTTCCTTGTTTTATTTATTAGTTAGAAAAGGTTTAACTCAATATTGTAACTATTTACAAAAGCTGAATAATCGACCAAATCTTACCAATTATTTGGGAAGACTAGTCGCTTAATCGTTCTAATAATCATTAGATGAATCAATTATCAAAGTAATCATTTGTTGCAGCCCTAGTTGGAAAAAAATATATACAGCATTTCACTGTGCAGCAGATAAACTTTTACATATTTTCAGAGAATGCAACGGTGAGTTTGTGTGTGTGCGAGTATGTGTATGGTCTTCATCGGTCACATGATTCCAAGCTAATCAAACTGGCCTCTCTCTGGATTAATCTGACATCTCCTGTTAAATGTCATCTGCAATTACTGCTTATGAAAAGAGGCAACAGCCCAATCAAGACTCCAGCGCACACACACCTCAGCCCACCTTCTGAAGAACACTGTGTGTGCGACACATTCAACAACCTGAGGAACACAAATCGCATCACACCATTAATCAAGCCATTTTCCTAATAACCACAATAACACTGAATCTAATTTGTAGATGTGATTGATGCAGCGCTTCCTACATAATGAACCCACCTGCCAATAACTAAAACTAACTTAATTAAAATAAAACCTATTTCAAAAGCAGCAAATGTGTATCTTTTAAAGATTATGTAATTTCCTGCAAACACTGAGTTTCTTTCAAAAGCAATTCAAACCAAAAACTCGAGTCATTTTAACTGATTCACTAAAATCACTAGCTTTTTCGACTTTGTACTATTTCATCATACCTAGTCTTTTCTCATCACATTCAACAAATAGTGTTTCAAGGGCAAGCATGAATTGGATTGCTCATATTTGGGGTTAGAAACTTAAAACCCCAAATGAAAACGAGAGTCTCTTATCTATCCGACTAACAATTTCATTTGTATTTATGCAAAAGCTCTGTTTCACTCAAACAGGTCACGTCAGAAACAGAGCTGCTCATAACCAACATGTGAAGTCCTACCTATAATAATAATACTTGAACACACACAGAAATAAACAAATCACTGTGTGTAAAGTCAACATTTACAGCGGATTGGCAGGCAACAGGAATGTTGCATGTTTTAAAAGGTAGGTGCTGTTCAAGGTTTCCTACACTATGGTCTGAAATTACTGCACCTACCTTAGAGGAATTAAAGGCAACATTGAAATGGTGAAGGTTTTAATTGGCAATAATGAGAGTATTCTGTGGGAATCACAGGGGAAGGTGCATCCAACAGATGATCTCACTCTCCACACTCATTCCCAACCCGCACCAGCACCCAAAAGATAATGCATGCTTGAAAATGAGAAGGCTGACATGCTAACAGGTGTTCAAATGTAAGATGCCAGATGGAAGTATGGAAATCGAATGAAAAATGAAATGCCACAGCTGCCCTTCACACTTCAGCCCCTCTGAACTGCAGCGCCCTCTATCTACACAAACAGAGAAATGTCTTTAGAAACAGAGCAGACATACAATTAGGACGGTTAATAATGTGCAACAGTAGAAATGTGCCAGCTAGTAGCAATTTTGCTATATCTTTTAAACCACTTACTTACTATTGTGAATAATCTGATCTTTTGGTTTGCATTCATAAAGCTAAAAAATCAAGCGATATTAAGTTTTTAATTCACTAGATTATCCAAAAATAGGCATTAACACATAGGCCTAGTTATTCAATATACACATTTTTTTTCATTGCATTTACAGCAAAAATAACTATACTATGACATAAAATTGCATCTTGATGAATTTACTAGAGGATACTAATGATACTAGAATTTCTGAAGCAAAAGATGAAGTTGAGATCACTAACAAAACATTACCAATCAACATGGCACTAGCAAGCAACTGCTGCACCTGTATAACTTCATAACTATTATCCTTGCTTGTACTCAGTATAATAGTTATCCACATTTTCAGACAACCAACTGCACTACACACAGGCCGAGTTTACTCGCATGACTTTCCATCAGATACTTCCTAGCCGTTGGTCTAATCTTGACATGTTAGTGAAGATGTAGGTGTGCACAATATGTCTTGACTGGTTATCAAAACAGAGCAGCGTTTGCTTGTCATTCAACACCAGTTAGGCAGGTTGAGGGAAGAACCACTCACGTTTTGATACTGCTTTAACACATGAAACAGGTTAGCCGAAACCTTTTCCTCAAGTATCGGTTTACTAGGATTTATGTTCTGCCCAATCAAAATAACTACCTTACAAGTAGGGCTGTGCAATTAATTAAATCCGCCCCTCCCGAAGGCATAAACTCTCTCAGCTTATACAGTCAGGGAGGCAAGTCGTGTGCATATCATCCGCTAGAATTTAAAAACTCAGTGCGAGTAAAGATGGCAGGAGGAGGGCAGCCACAGCAGCATTTGGCGAGCTAAAAAGGCAAAACCAAATCCGTTGTCTGGGAACAGTTTGGCTTTAAGGAATCCGACGACGAGCAGGAACATGCAAGATTTGCTAAATGGTAGTGGTTGTCTCCGTTATATTATTTATTTTAATAGTTCAAAAAGTACAATAATTGTTAAAATTTTGATTTTTAAGAATTGTTGAAAGGTGTCTTTAATTAATACAACAAGTCATGTGAAATAATCATGTTACATAATCGTGATTTCAATACTGACCAAAATAATCGTGATTATGTTTTTTTCAGATTTTGATGGAAAACAATCATGTGAGACCACTGTCTTTAGTGACATTACAAGCCATCAGTAACCATAATTTGGTCCACATTAATCCATTCAAACTACAATCAGAGTCAGACAAAAAAAGTTTCAGTTTAACACTAAATAATCACAAGAATTCAGTTGACTTATTGTCAGTTATATTATGCACCAATACAACAATAAAGAGTCAAGAATATCAGAATAGAGATGGGCTGTGACTTAAAGCTGTGGGATGTACAGCCTTCAAGAGTCTGTGACATTTTTGAATGAAGTTTATTTCCTTATAAAGGCCAGATATGATGTGCTCTGTTAATGCCCAGTTTCATGTCTAATGTGGATTTTCAATGACAGCAACTGTGCCACTTGAATAAAGAGTCCAAAATGAACCACGGCTACAATCTATTTATGAGTCTTTCAGCTGCACAAATATGACACATTAAAAGCAGAAAGGAGAAAATGACTAGAGTGATTATGATGATGATGAAAAGACCAATTTTTAGATAATTCACCACGTTTATCCACCACAACACACACCTATGTACACTCACACAGACTTTAAATTACACCCTGACTTCATTCCAGAACAGGGCTCAACAATAAAGACCGCCCTACCGTCTGGAGCCAGCGTAAAAGAAGCCCGGGACAGTTGACGGAACGCTCACTTGCCCAATCGGGCCATTGCTTCATCGTCACAAAAGTTTATCATTTGCACGTGTTTTTAAGCCTTGCCAATTTAAATATTCAAACGCAAGAAGATGTGAAAGAGAACTCACTTCTGTACTTGCTGTGCGAGTCTATAATGCCTGGTTCAGATTACACGATTTTAGCACGATCTGTTTGATGTAGGGTGTCGTGGGGATTCGCAAACGACAACGGGCGTCGGGACTCAAGATTCGATCGTTTCATCTCGTATAGTGTGTCATAGTGGGCGACAACCTACGTCGCGTCTGCGATGCCTCACGACATCACGACAGAAAGACTAGCATGTTTAATTTTTAACGGTCCTCCACGACGACGGCGCGCGAGTGAGTGAGGGAGAATGAGTGAGAGTGTGTGTTCGCAAGTGAGTGAGTGAGCGAGTGTGTGTGACTGTGTGTGTGCGCGAGAGTGAGTGTGTGAGTGAGAGAGCATGTGTGTGTGTGTGTGAGAGAGAGAGATAGAGAGAGAGAGAGAGAGTGCGAGTGAGTGAGTGAGTGAGTGTGTGAGTGCGTGTAGGCTATGTGAGTGAGCGTGTGTATGTGCGAGTGAATGAGTATGTGAGACGGCTCGCGATGACTGGTCGGAAAACAACGTGTAGTCTGACATGTTTCTTGTCCACGACATGACTAGATTTTTAGGAGTCAAAATCGTGTAATCTGACACAGTGACTATTCGTAACAGACAAAATCGTGTAATCTGAACCAGGCATAAGAGGCGGCTTTCTGAGCGCATGCTTCGGATGTGTGCTGCGTACACAAGACTAAACAGCATCCATCGCTTCACCAGGACAGTGGATTTTTTGTTGGAGTCTATGGGCTCCTCCTGTAGGTAGTGTGAGCTTGTTATGCTGATGCTGATACGGCTGTTGTCCGTGATTTCAGCAGGTCTCCAACTTTCTATATTTTTGCTTTGCTTGCCCTTCGTCTCCAACCACTGACGTATTGGCAGCGCTCCCTTCGTCCTCTACTCCCAGAATCTCTTTGATGAGTCCGGATTTTGTATCTTTGTCATTGATATGATCCCCCTATAACTAGGATCTGAAAAACAGGCCTTTGCCTAAAGTGTTTATGAGGCAGCCGGTTCATAAACACTGTTTCGAGGCAACGTGATTTCAGAGTCCAGTCCAAGCTCAGATAATGAACCGTTAGAATCATATAAGGAGTCCTATTGACACCCGACCACATATCAGTTGTGGCAGAGTAGTCGTCGACATTCATAAGCTCGCTTTTTTACTGTGTTGTACATTTTCGGCAAAGCAGTCTCTGAAAAGTAGGTTTTGCCTGGCAACTCGTACTGCTTGTCAACTTTTTTAAGCATTGTCTTGAATGCAGGTTTCTCCACTGTGTTGAATAGAACCATCTCAACGAGATACTGCGTAACAGCGTCTGTAAGGCATTTACCTTGTTATCTGTTACTTTCACGGCTGTATTTGACAGATTTTGCAAAGGCTTCAGGCAGCTACTCTTAACTGTCGGCTGGTACCGGCCTCAGCTGTCCTTTCTGAGGTTGCTCCGCGACTTGATGCTTGTGGCTGGATGACAGTTAGCGAGATGAGAGCTCAAATTCGATGTATTGCCGCGTGTCACAGGGACTATTTGCCGCAAATTGTGCATATTAGCATATTTAATTTTGCTGGCTCATCCTTTTCATTCGGTTGAAAGCCGCAATGTTCCCAAACTGGCGACGTTATATTAGGTTTTGGGACGAGAGCGCATGCTATTGTTTTAGTCTTATTCAAAATCAACAAAACACCGGATACAAACAGTTGGCGGGAAAATGACACTCGTAACCCTCTTGTATTCATTATTAATTTATTTAACATTCAATGTACAGTGATCAATTGTAAAACAAGAAGGCCATAGCCTCGTGGAAAAAAAAACAAAGTGAACACTGAGGTTGGCGCGGTTGGCTTGTCAATAGTGCGGTATTACAATATTTCAGTTGTCACGGCAGCCCTACTTGATGCAAACACCCACACAATGATTTGGCTGTCTATTAAAGCTTTGGCAAGTAAGATCACAGCAGAACATGCACTGTCGGTATGATCACAGACGTTGAGCCAAAGAAAGCAATTGTCAGATATGAATCAGCTTCACAAACATTTTTCTCATTATCACAGAAGCACTGGAATATCATAGTTCGATGATAAACAACGTTATCTACAGCTGTGATCAAAATCGATTAAATCACCTTTCGAAAGTAACTTGTCAAATCAAATAAAGATTGTATCAATTACATCTTTACACCAGTAGGTGGCAACATAACTGACTGATAAAAAATGTATTTGTCATAAAATCATTCATTCAAGAGATTTGTTCAAAAATGCAGATTTATCCAGTAATGAAACAAGTGAAGTCTTTATAATTGAGTCATTGAATCATTCATTCAAATTTGTATGCAGATTGATTGAATTGACTGGCCTCTATTTTAAAAACAAAATTATGATTCTTAATTTATCCAGAATCAGGCAGCTTTATTATGAAGTATTAGGAGGCTGTCCACGGTTGAATGGTCAAAAACACACACAAAAAAACCGGCAAAATGCCAGTCTTGGCGAGTGCACTCATTCAGTAATGTCATATCTGAACGTAAACAGTTGAGAAAGAAAATGCATGAACATTGAATCATTGCATTAGATCTTAAAGTGACAGCAGCCTAATTGACCTGCTGCTATACATTTTGGTGTCATAACATTTTTTATTACAAAACAAGGGTTATATGGAAATAATAACTACTTTAATTTATCACTTTTTTGGGGTGGGGCCAGTGAAAACTTTGGCAAGGCAAGTACAAATTGAAACCACTTAGCATTAAGCCCTGGATTTACAGTCTAATTTACACAAAACAGCAGATTGAGTCTATTTTATAACAGCTTAGTCAACGAGTAATGTGAGAGGGGCTCTATGTGATTAAATCAACTGGTACACGAGCCATGAAACATGTAATTACTGGTGTATCATCAGCATTTCTTATTTTTACTTATTATCCAACTATTTCTCCAACCTTTATTTATTTATTTTTAAAAATAGTTTGTTTAATGGCTAACAAACAAAAGATAATTGAAAAATCCCCTGTCAAGAGGTCTCTCTTGGTCTTGCCCAGATCTGGTGCTTTTGTTTGGAGAACAGACAACATGGAGTGTCAAATGACTGCACCTGTGAGCCTGACACATGCTTGAAGAAGAGCCCTGATTTATGTGTCACTCAAGCAAAAGTCTATCTATCATTATCCTTTGATTCAGCTATATGAAGACACTTGCTGTGTCTCAATACCTAGGGAGGTGTCTACCTAGACAGAATTGCAAGACATCAGAGGTGTGTACCAAATGTTTAACCAGCTGTCTAGGTAGGCGACTCACTAGGTTTTGATATAGGCCTCCAGCACACAAATTATGTCCTCAATGGTTCCAAAATCTGTGGTAAGCACCTACAATGCCAGCATCTACAAAACAAACTAAGTTTTGAGAAGGAAAAAAAAAAAGTTAAAAATGTTGTCTAGGACAAGGGTTTTGATAAAAATAAGATCTGACTAACTAACTAAATGTTTAAAATAAACAAATTGATTAAAATACAAAAATGGATTTAAATAAACAGATTTAAATGTACGGTATTACATCTAACAGTACAGTATTATTTTAGTGAGTTTCACAGTAGAAATTGGGACCTTTTACATGAAATATAGAGCTGCCTTTAAAATGTTAGGATGGGAGTCCCTCACACAACGATCATCACATTTAAGGGGCCATAGCATCTAAAAAGATTGCAAACCCCTGGTCTAGGAAAGCCAACACACAATGTTTGAAATACAGCACAAACACAATGTCCCCTGTGGTGCCCTAAAAAGCTGTCTAGGTAGGCTGCTTACTATGTTCTGAAATACAGTCCACAAAATGATGCCACTTATAATGGACAAAATGTTTTCTAGGTAGGCAGCACACTAGGTTCTGAATACAGCCAAATTAGTAATCATAATGCTGGCTATTTACGTTTTGAAATTGAACAAAAAATGATGTCCCCTTTGAAAATTCTACGTGAATGTTTATGTTCACCATGTTTTTAAATACAACAGCAACATTATACAATCCATAATGCCAAAATGTGTTGTCCAGATAAGGTTTTCAAACACAGCCAATGATGATTGTGATAGATAGAGGACAGTAAGATATAGGCTAAGTGATCTGTCAGTCCAGCTCACACGGCTCGTAAAAAACTACTGGATCGCCCAAATCTGCTTTTGATTAGCCCTGCTGTTTATCTGTAATACGTGTTTGATGGAAGTGTATGTTTTATGCGTGTATTTGAGGAGAAACAGCAGCTGTAGATGTGAAAAACAGGAGTGGTTGTTCCCCACCCCCATCCATCGGCCTACAACAATGAACAACAAACACTCCACATTTCATTCACATTTATCGCCTTAATCCACATCAAATTCGCCGCACGGGTACACTCACGTGTAAAATGAATCATCTTACCCCCAAAATCCACAAGGGCAGCGGGGAGGAATACTAGGCGGCTTGCTGCGCTCGCTTCCTGTGTCCCCCATGGCGGCGATGTGAAGGCGGCAGGTTTCTGCAGGAAACACCGTGGATCCAATGGCGGCCTAGTGCTTGTGCGGGAATTCCTCGGCTCGACGTTTGATCAAAAACGCTTTACAACGAAATCCCCGAGCTGAAAATGCAGCGTAAGAACTGAAAGATACAGACACGAGCAGCCGCTACTATAAATTTGAAGTAATTAAGACAAAATTCAAGAAATTAACGGCCGCGTACAGTCCGACGGACCGCACCGGGAGTCGAGGCCGATCAGCTGGCGAGTGGAAGATACCAACTCCTAAATAGGGTTTTGTTAATTATGAGTAAACACATTTAAACACTCAGATTCCGGTTGTAGACAAATTTACACAAAATATTCTTGTTAAAAAGTGAAAAACATAATATGATGTTTAAAGGTTGTCGGTATATCACTAATATCACGTGTTAATAACGTTTTATCGAAACAACGTTCCCCCAAAAGGAAGTGGAACGGACCAAGCTGTATTCCTTGTTTGTAAAGGGGATTTGAGCTTTAAAGCTGTTTAAGTACAAGACCTGCTGTAGACCCCTGTATAAGATGAGCTGCACATGATGGCCTTGACTACAACACATATTTATATAGTTATATTATATAGTCATTAGAAATATGAAATAACACTACAAATACATGACATTGAATAACGCATTGACAACACACTGGCTCGAAGCCATAGAGTATCCTTGGAAGGGGGGATTCCAGTGATCGAATTTTATACATAAAGTAAATTATATTATATTCTCCTTTTAGTATGGTTAACAAAAATTGCTTTGTGTGTTGAAAATATTCAGGGTTCAAAGCTATTTTTGTTTACACGATTTATCATGAACTAAAACTAGAAAAGTAAAGTGCATCAATCTGTTGTTGCATGCCTGAATGTCTAAAGCTTTTGAGTTACTATATGTGCTTAATGAACTTGAATACTTTATGAATAGGGTATAGGGTATACTTCAAGATCTAAAGATCCATCATAGATGAATGGATGGATAAATATGGATTCTGTTCACATAAGTAGGCTACTTAAAACCATTATATATATATATATATATAGTTGGGAGTTTAAAATCAATAAGTCCAAACATACATTCAGTCATTGAAAGTCTATATGTAATCTCTGGCTGTACAGGAAAATCAAAATCCAATCAATTAAAAAATAAAGCACATTGTGAAAGAACATGCGAAAGGTCTGCTGATGTTCCTTAGTTTGGTGGATGTAATAGAAAGTTGCAGAATTAGTCAGAGTCAAAATTTTGGTCTTGGGTTTGGGACTTTTTCCTAAACCATATTCATGTATATCATTCATAATTTCAGACTTCTGAAATAAAAATACTGAAAATACACTGCAAAATAGAGATTTCATGTTCACATTTTTATTATAATAATATTCTAGCAAAGTCAGAGTACATTTTAAACGCATACAAATAGGCCTCATATATAGGGAAAACTGGAGCTATAGTTTCTCATAGTTAATTTTTCAAAATCAAATTTTTAATAAGCATATATTCTTGATGAGCACAATTTCTTAAGCATGTAAAAAATTACATCTACATTCATTGCACATGTTGACATTTTATGACAAAATGACAGTAAGAACACAATTTGTGAAATGGCAAAAATAAAAAAAAGTAGCATATAGTTATATCAAAGAATGTGGCTACAAGAAATTGTCATTAATGATTACAATAATGAAATTACAACATATAAACATATGGGTTTTTTTTTTGTGACAACATGCCCCAAATGTAGTCAAATCACCTTTATTTATAGCGCTTTACTTTATATAGCGAGTTAATTTTGTCTGTACAGCAGCTCTAAAGGAAATAGTCATTGTTCAGCTGAAGTTAGTTCTTGATTCATTTCCTTTGTAAAGATCATCAGTTCCTAAATTATTATTATTATTATTCATTTAATCTATATGAAGTAGTTCTGCAGAAAACAGTGATGTCGTCGTCCAGCTCAGTTCAGTTCTCATCCAATAGTGTCAGTGCAGTTAGATCAATAATATTGTTGAATAATAAGTTTCCCCAACTAAGCAAGCCAAGGGCGACAGTGGCAAGAAACCCAAACTCCATCAAGTGACAGAATGAAGAAGAAAAAAAAAAACCTTGGGAGAAACCAGGCTCAGTCGGGGGGGCAGTTCTCCCTCTGGCCAGTAAGAGCGTAATTCATGAAACAACAAAAATCTAATCATTGTGGCTAATAGAAATTGTAATTAATAATTACAATAAAAGGTCCCACTTTATATTAGGTGTCTTTAACTACTATGTACTAACATTTAAATTACTAATTTAATACAATGCACTTATTATGTGCATACATTTTCACATTGTACTGATATTATTAGAATTACCTGCGTCTAATTACATCTGTAATTACAGCTATAATTACACTGTTGACCCTTCCCTTCCCTTTTAAACCTACCCATACCACCAAACCTGACCCTAAACTTTAATGTCAGTACATTGTTGTGTCTGCAAATATACAGGGTCCGAAAATTCAGTCTACAGAATTTGTAAAGCAAATTTAGTCACTGTTTCATGACCTACCAAACATTGCGAGTAAGTGATCTTTTCTGTATCAGCATATGCTCTGTGCAACCATGAGCGGAGGGGGGAATGATTCCCTTTCAAATCTCCCTCATCAATGGCTAAGTCCAGCCTGAGGCCTCCAGGTCTCCTGAGACGCTCCACACAACTTCAAAGACAAATTTCCCCTCATTTCTACACACAGAACTTTAGGAATTAATGAGAAACTGTTTCAAAGATGACAGAACTATAATGTAGCTTGAGCGCTTCAAGAGTGACACAGATTCGCTTTATTCCACAACGTTTCACTCACCCGAGTCGCACATAAACACCGAACAGTCACTCAGGAAAATAACCATCTGATTGATACACATATTCATGAGGGTTTACATGAGTTCATGTCAACTTTTCAACTTTTTACAGAGTTAGAAATCCCCCTGTACCCTCTGTGTTGTTTCCTGCCTGAAGTAAATCTACAAAGACTACACTCTCAAAGGAGGTTTGATTATTTAATGGGGAAAATCAGGAGGTGCGGTGCAGCGGGACCTTGAAGATGCATTGATGTGCAAAAAAAGAGAAAGAAGCTCAAGGTGCCTGGAAGAGCGGGAAAACAACTGCGATCATTTTTGCAGTGAATTGATGAACACGGGTGAACTTTCATGTTTTTCAATAACACTGCAACGAGGCCTTTAGGGTAAAATATACTCAGATGTCACTTAAATATCAAGGTAGCTGCATTCAAAAGCTTCCTTTGTGTGCTACATTGAAAGATGAAGGTTTCAGAGTGATATACAGTGTCCAATGCCATTCAGTGGACCTAGTGCAGGTGCAAATACACTTGAAGCAAACAGGCATGAAGTGTCTTATTGCTACAGACTGCGATTTCTGCAATACTGTAAGATCATTAAAAATCACACTGTACGACAAGAATCGAATAAATTTGTGCTACCACAGAAACCGAAAATTCTCGGGCCTGCAGCATGTGTCCAAATTTCAATCTTAACCGTTCTATTTCATCAGAAACGATCTGTAAACAGGGCTTTAAGTGTAAAATACCGAACTTGTCCTTTAAAAATAAAGGTTCCAAAAGGGCGATGCCATAAAATAACCATTTTTAGTTCCCCAAAGAACCTTTCAGTGAACAGTTCTTCTTAGTGTGAAGAACATTTTAATAATCTAAAGAACCTTTTCCCACTATGAAGAACCGTTTATGGAATGGAAAGATTCTGTGGATTTTAAAGGTTCTTCATGGAACCATTAGCCACTTTTCCACCGTCGGGCCGAACGGTTCTTAGAATGGTAAGGAACGGTTCCAGTTGTGTTTCCACTTGAGCCTGGTACGGAACCGGTAGAATCCGTGAAGTGACGTCGCCACTCAGGATTGGTCACTTTTCTGTTGCCTGGCTAGTTTCTCTGAAGCTGGTTAAGCACGCTATTTGAGTGAAGTAAACAAAGCAATAATAAAATTGAAAGCTATCCACAACTTTCCTGCAAGTCTTAATGGGCATGTTCTACGTTGCCATAGCGATCACGGGAAAGGTCAGAGTTCGGGAAAGTCGTGGATAGCTGATCATTCTCCATTCGCTATCAGCATCACAGTGGAAAATGAAACGGTAACCGTAACAGCTGGCCCGGATCGGCACGGAATGGAACGGTTACGCAATGAGAACCATTCGGCCCGACGGTGGAAAAGCGGCTATTGATTCCGATAAAGAGCCTTTACTTTTTTCAAGTTTTTCTCAGTCGCTTTGGTACATTTCTTAGATCACAACTGAAATTCTCAAAACTACTTGTTCAACCCCCACCATCCACATCATATAGTCAAGTATATTTTCTATACATTTCTATTAGACTTTTTTTTTGTCATATTGATGAATTGCGCAGGTGAATCTTGAATTTCACTAATGAAGGGAAATGTAATGGGCTAGATAAACCAATGATCAACCAGTTCTCCAAAATAGCTCAGAGATGCATGTCATGAATCTTCAACTGGAAAGCATAGACAGACAGAGCACAACACAGAGTTACAATTTCTTATAATGGAAGAACAACAAGAAAACAAACAGGGTGAACAGCCGGGAAGTAGAGGAGTAAGGATGTGTGGTGGAAGGGTAGGGTGGCAAAGCAGAGGTAGAAAAGGCAAAGGAAGTATGTACGTTTCCATAAGGGCCACTATTGTGGACCATGTTCTCAATCATGAGTGAGTCATGACTTTACAATGGCTGAGGCGGGTCGAAAGGTGCAGCCAGAGGTGGACAGTAACAAAGTACATTTACTTGAGTACTGTACTTAAGTACACTTTTTGAGTATCTGTACTTTACTTGAGTATAATTTCTTCTGGAAACTTTTTACTTTAACTTCACTACATTTGAAAGACAAATATCGTACTTTTTACTCCACTACAAATCTGTCAAGGTCCTTGAGTAGAAAGTAACATCAGTCAGTGGATGATTTTGTTTGCAGGGGTTGCATTGTGGTTGGAAATGAAAGTCGGGTTGACGTCAGAACCCTGCATCTGATTGACATCAGAACCCGACATCAGATTGACGTTGGATATTGATTGAAAATAAAAGTCGGGTTTACGTCAGAACCCGACTGATGTTGGTTTCTGACATCAACCCGATTTTCATTTTCAACCACAATACAACGCCTGTCCAACGTTGGAGATCAACGTCAATCTGACATTGGATTCTGACATAAACCTGATTTTCATTTTAAACGTTGGGTTTGGTCTTCTAAATGCGACTTTTGTCACTTTTTTGGAGCACACTAGCTTATAGATAACAGTAAGGTTAACATATTCATACTAAAAGCCAAAAAACTTTAAATATGGCACTATTTGAGGGAACAGCCATTTGGGTGTCCGAAACCATTGTGGACGTTATTGAGTGCACTTATTCAATCTCACATTCAATCCCACTACTGGAACTGTGTTCTAGAAATAAATTTGATATTGATATGAGGGTAGGTAGGCAGGCGTAGATTCAGAGGCATACGGTACTTTAAGTATTACATACAACAATGCAACAATAATAAAACAATGCATTGACATTTACTTTTTACTTTTGATACTTAAGTATTTTTAAAAACGAGTACTTCTGTACTTTTACTTAAGTAAAAATAGGTCTTTACAACTTTTACTTGTAACAGAGTAATATTTGACCAGTAGTATCTATACTTTCACTCAAGTAAGGAAGTTGTGTACTTCGTCCACCTCTGGGTGCAGCGAATGTTGGGAGAACAACTGGTTCCTCAGTCATTCAAGCATTTCATAGACAGAACAGCTGTGTATTTCAACAATGTGCACTGTAATACTGCATAATAACTATAATGCTTCATATTACAGTAGCATTTTTACAGTAGCATATTACACTTGCATTTTGCAGTATATGGTAAATATACTTAATACAGATACATACTATACCACACAAACACACATACACATGTATATATACAGTGTATGGTCTTGATTTTTTCTTTTATATATCACAATGACATTGTAAAGTAATTTGTTAACAGACAAACACTAAATCCTGTCCTGTCCAGTCTTTTGCAAATTGCAATCAATATACCATAAACAGTAATGTGTCAATTTGTACTGTTAAAATGTATATATGCCATACAGAAAAAGTGCAGTCTTGTGAATTTTCATTGGCATCAAAATCGTAGCCATAGTTTACATCTGAAAATACTGACAGAGTGCACTGTTATATTGACAATGTGGCTAAACATTTTGACTATCTTATTTGGGAACAATAGGCGCGTTTCCATTACAGATTTGCGATTTTTTTCTAAATGTCGACAAAAAACTATTGCGAAATGACGGCGTTTCCATTGACCGATGTTATGCGACTAAAACTTAATTTTTTCCTCTCGCGATAAGTAAAATCATTCCAAAAACCATGGCAATGGACGTTGGTAGGTTTATGCATAGATATCATATATAAAGGCTAGATGTCTCGTGCTCGCTGCTGGCCAATGGAGGTCGACGTCCGCATGTGGCGGCCATCTTGCCACAGTGTGCTCGCTCACTCGTTTAATGGTGCAAGTACTTTTAAATAACCATAACTTGCTCAATTTGCTACCAATTTTCAAACGGTTTGGTTTGTTATAAACGTCAGAGATGTAGTTATGACACTGCATACATACAGTGCATACATATGAATAATTATAACATACATGTTCAAGCATTCGGAATTATAGCCACGTTAATAACGTTTGTAAGAAACCAAACCGTTTGTAAATCCGTCAAGATTTCAGCGAGATAAGAGGATTTGTGTGCATGCTGATCATTCACCTTAAAGGGATAGTTCACTTTGAAATTAATTTTTGATATGTTTTAGCTTACCTCAAGGGCATCCAAGATGTAGGTGTCTTTGTTTCCGCAGTAGTTTCAATTTTGATATTTTTAGGTCAAACCGTTCTTGTCTGTCAGTCATATAATGCAGGTCGATGGTCACTGTCTCAAAACAAAAGCACAGAGTCCAAATTAAAACAATTCCCCATCGTCCAAATGAAACAATTCCCCATCATAAGTACACATTGATGGCCTAAGACACGAAACGAGCGGTTTGTGTGAGAAAACGAACAGTATTTATATCGTTGTTATCTCTTGAAAACAGCACACGTCCAAATGATCTGACGGCGCGGGCGGGTATAGATATTTACATAGATGTCGCCTTGGCTACGGTTTCGTACCAATGAACTGCAGTAGCGAAGGCGACATCTAGTGTATACATCTATACCCGCCCGCGGGCGGGTATAGATATATACACTAGATGTCGCTTGGCTACGGTTTCGTTCCAATGAACTGCAGTAGCCAAGGCGACATCTATGTATATATCTATACCCGCCCGCGCCGTCAGATCATTTGGACGTGTGCTGTTTTCAAGAGATAACAACGATATAAATACTGTTCGTTTTCTCACACAAACCGCTCGTTTCGTGTCTTAGGCCATCAATGTGTACTTATGATGGGGAATTGTTTCATTTGGACGATGGGGAATTGTTTTAATTTGGACTCTGTGCTTGTGTTTTGAGACAGTGACCATCGACCTGCATTATATGACTGACAGACAAGAACGGTTTGACCTAAAAATATCAAAATTGAAACTACTGCGGAAACAAAGACACCTACATCTTGGATGCCCTTGAGGTAAGCTAAAACATATCAAAAATTAATTTCAAAGTGAACTATCCCTTTAATGCACAGCTTCACTGTGACAAGATGGCCGAACGGTGATGCCGGAAGTGACTGCGCCATAAGACATCTAGCGTTTATATATGATATCTATGGGTTTATGTACTATATCCCAGCCACTGCACTAGCCATTATTATTAATCAAAGGAGATGTTTGTGTGTTTGCCAAGCATTAATGGTAAGGAACGACCCTTATTATGCTTGTGAGCGGCACATATGAGCTGTTTCTGGGTGTTTCTCCCTCATTTCTGCTTCGAGGTCTTGATTGTGGCATTTATTTGAGGTTTAGAATCCAGTATTCCTGTAATTCTTTTGTCTTTTATGAATTTAATAAAGAACTCTGTCTCGTATTCTGTCCAAACACACCGCGTCATCTACGTCAGGTGACTTGTCAATGCGCAAAAACTGTTTCCATTGCAGGTTTGCAAAATATTTATTTTTCGAATTGCCTGAAAAACCACCTCATGCGAGCGTAAAAACTTTTTTGCGATAAATGGGAGTTTTTGCGAAATTGACGTGTTTCCATTGGGCGTATTTTCAATTCGCAATTTCAATTTGCGCAATTTGAAGGGTAATGGAAACGCGGCTAATGACACAAGGACTCATCATTTTCCACTGATGTAAATACTTACTTTTGCGAGATGAACTAAGGAATTTGAGCAATTTACAGGCTTTTTGCAGGTAGTCCATAGTGTGGTGCTGTTTGTACGAATTGTTTCGTGAAATGCACTTACTGGTTTGCAAATGCTAAAAACGATACGAGAAAAGTGACTGAGAAAACTGTAAGAGTGAAACTTTTTTTGTCTTTTTTATAAAACAAACATTAGTTTGAGAATGAATGAGATGAAATGAAAGAAAAAAAAGTGCTGCTCTAGAAATTAGTATATCAATACAGCTGCTTGATTCATGAGGGCCAATTTCAGAGGAGGGATGTTTAAGATACAAACAGCCATGGATTTCATGGGAAATCTTTATGTGTGCATGTCTTTCCATAAACGAGTACTTCTTTTATCCTTTAATTCCTTCCCAAGAAAGAGCGAGGGCTTTATTGACAGTGTGCTAGTAGTGTTTCTGTGTTTATAGGGTTGTGGATAGGATAACAGAAAGCCTCCATCTTATAAGAACATTAATCTGGTTATAACTGGATTGGACTCTTGTTGCAGTAATGTAATGTCTACAGTAATGTGGTATGAAGCTGCGGTGTGTGCGGTTTAGCAATTTCCCCCTCTTACAGTGTTTATAATAGCTTTACTAGAACAAGTGTGCAAATAAGTACTTTTTCTAATCGTTCAAAGGTTTAATACATTTTTAAGAGTGCAAGTCAACTGAAAATATGCTTAAAGATTAATTAAAGATGCATTATATATCTACTGCGCAAAAGTTAGGGTCCAGTAAGATTTTTGGTTTTGAAAGAAGTCTCTTTGTTTAAAAATATTACAATTTAAAAAAAACCTGTTTTCTATTTTAATATATTTTCAAATGTAATTTAAAGGTCCCGTATTATGCCCTTTTTCACAAGATGTAAAATAAGTCTCTGATGTCCCCAGAGTGTGTATGTGAAGTTTCAGCTCAAAATACCCAACAGATCATTTTTTACAGCATGTTTAAATTGTCATTTTTTGGGGCTCAGAAAAACGCGCCGTTTTAGTGTGTTCCCTTTAAATGCAAATAAGCTGCTGCTGGGCGGCCCAGGGGGCGGAGCTTCATGAGCTCGCGCTCAGTCTCTCAGGACAATTTCATCTTACAGAATGATGATAATATCAGAAACTCTCAGTAACGGTGTTCATTTCGAGTCGGACAATAATGCCTACAGAGTCAGAGTGCTGTATAGAGATGGTACAGGTATAGTTTAATGGTTTAATTACGGTTATTATAACGTATTTGTCATCTGCTTGTATGTATCCATTATTAATAGCCTACAAGTCTGCTGTTTCGGACCAGGTCCGAATGATGATCAAACATATACTGATGAGTTTAATAAAGTTTATTGTACATCACACAAAAGATGAAGCGTCAGTTTTACTTCAGAAAATCCCCGTAAGAGCTGAGTAAACACAGTAAGTTATAAGAAGTGCGCAAGTACATAAACGAATTTCGGTAGAGTTGAGGGAGCATTCCTGTGGGCGGAGGTTAGTCAAAAAACTGTTCTACTGACGTCATTAAAGAAGGAAGTAGAGGGATGTAGTCCAAACGGGCCGTTCGATGTAGGCGACTTCTGTTAAATAAAATATCTCGCTTGGCATTGAACTTTGAGCTTTATAATTTTACAGATATTATTTATACTCTAACAACAACATTACACACTAACTAAAGTTTGAAACATGGGATCACGAAGAACGGGACCTTTAATGTGTTGCAAAGCTGAATTTTCAGTATCATTAGTCTTCATTGTCACATGATCCTTCAGAAATCATTCTAACATGCTGATTTTAGGGCTGCCCCTTAATAGTCAACGAGAAGAGGCTTAGTTGACTAAATTTTGATTAGTCGGGTAGTCGCAGAAAAAAAACATCACGTAGTAACAGATTGTGCATGACTGGACCATGCAGGCAAATCTTAAGTGTTGGAACATTTCGAGAGGGTAAAGAAAGGCCACAAAAAGTTGATGCGTGACCTCAAGCATGACTTATCATTAAATGTATCGCTTATCGACAAATTTAATGTCAAAACATCTAAGCATTGCCTCATTTTCCATGTGGCATCCTTGCCATCAAATTCATTAGATGAAAATGTGTTAATGTATCAAACCTTCCCTGCTTGTCCCCTAATGACATACATTATGTTTTGCTGGCACACTGAGTTGCTCTGTCTGCTCCATCGGTGCAAATAAACAGGCTTCAGCCTCCACGGCACAGTGAACCAGCGGAGCGACCCAGCAACCGTCAGAGCGGCCCGCTTTACCATCCACTGATCAAAGCAGCTCCAAACTGCCAGCAACTACAGAAGGCAAACAAGACTGTTGCAGCAGCCACAGAGGCTGGTTTTCTCATTCTGCAAACACCAAGAAGAGGAAAAAGCAAATGGAGATGGTCAGAACACGTCCACGTCTGGTCACGTGAATTTGACTGGGGCTGACGGGTCATCCAGTCTTAGGAGTCTTACTAGAGCTTCTAAAGGGCATGGGAAGAGAAAGAAGAAAGATCAAAGGGACTAGGGAGGGAGAAAAAACCTTTGGCAAATGCAATGGAAAGAAAGAGAGATTTTAAAACAGGAGGAGTGCAGGGATGATAATGAGCTAGATAGCAGTGAGAGCGCGAGACAGAGGTTAGGAAGGTCAAGTCCACTATGCATTCAAGAATAACCATTTTGTCTTAGAAAGATCAACACGGTGTACGAATCAGGCTGCTGATGAATGCAGGACTATACAAAATTACTGATTCTATTGCGCCATCTTGTGGAGGATTGACAAACATTTTAAACCCCAAAAAGATTAAATTAATCTACAGACCTGTGAAAATCACAATATTTTCTTCAAGACTGTAGTATGAATAGTTGAGAGTAGACAAAACAATTCAGGGATGTAAAATAAACTTTTAGTTTCAAAACAATGTTTCCGCCCGGTTTCGAACCGGGGACCTTTCGCGTGTGAGGCGAACGTGATAACCACTACACTACGGAAACCTACATGCTAAACCATCCCGAATAGATGGTTTTATATTTAAGTTTAATACACTTTTCTCTTTAAAAGAACACTTTAATTTAGTAGTTTAATTTTAATAGTAAAAACTCATTTTTGAGGCTTTTCATCTGCAGCTTACAACTAGGAGTCTTACTTACTAAGGAGTCCTTAGCACTTTTCGCCATGGACGATTTTGTTCCCATCACTTCTCAAACGGTTTTCTTCTGTTGAAAAAGATTAAAAATGCTCATGTTATTGTCTCCGATTTGTGAAAACAACATTCAGCAATACTTCTTTCATGAGTCTGAGGCAAGAAATAAAGAATCATTGTCTTTCCTTTATGACAATACTCATCGTCTTTACATTGATACAAACACAGTTTAATAGGCTGTTTGTTAGATATAATAAAATAAAATAAAAATAGCATTGTAAAATTAGTAGCCAACTTGGTGTAGGCTAAGTCTGTAACAAAAATCTGATGTAATAATAACAATAATTTGTTTCCGCCCGGTTTCGAACCGGGGACCTTTCGCGTGTTAGGCGAACGTGATAACCACTACACTACGGAAACCTACATGCCCTGAACTTGTCGACATGATGTCATAATGATGTAACCAGAAACCATTCCATGTAGTCAAAAAACAGAGGGTGGCTGTCTCATATATCAGTCATTTTGCATGTGGCAGTGGCATTTAGCACAGTGTCTTAATGTTATATTATATTTAAAATATTTTAGAGCTTGGCATAACCAGAAAGATAAAAAAACAAATACTAAATATTTAGATTGTTTGTTGTTTTAGCTTTTAGCTGAGGTATGTATGATACACAGAAGGCTTAGCATATAAATACTTCCTGACGCTGAGACCGCCGGCCCAAAGTTGCAAGGGTGGTTTTTCCGCCCACAGCCGCTAGGGTTCAGCGAGACGGCCACCATTCAACCCGAAAAAAGTCATATAACCACTCCAATGACTCAGAAGCTGTTCAGTTAAAGCAACATTAAGGAACTTTTCCTCTTCGGTCGCCCTACAGGTTAGAAGCGGAATTGTCCATTACCGCTGTCGTAAATAATTTCGCCGCCCGCAGCCTACCGTCGCACGCACGCCCGCTGTTTATCCAGCACCGGCTTTGAATGAACGATGTCCACAGAAAAGGTAGAGTATGTTGCATGATGTAGTGCGACATCAGAAACGAAGAAAAACTAAATAATGACTATTGTAACGCTTGACGTAAAGCAAGTCAAATTTGTAGTTTTCTTATGTCTCATTCGAACTACAGAAACGAACCACTGAAACCATTTTGGAAACATTATTTTAAGGTAAAATATGTTACTTAGTGTTGCTTTAAGGTAAATTAAGCTAAAAAAACTGCATAGTTCCCCTTTAAGGCTCCCTTGGAAGTTTGCTGAGCACCCCCTAGTGAGCTCCGGCCCCCTGGTTGAGAACCACTGCTCTAGACAGAGCACAAATAAATGCAAAAAAACAAACAAAAACATGACAGACTCTTTTAAAGTAACTATTTAAAATACCTTGCACATTAAAAAATGCAATGCCGACTGCTGAACTCCAGCAATGTCCCTTCATTTCACTTGCCGGCCATCTTTGAAACGCCTCTCTCAGGCATGAAAGTGTATTTCTTTGAATGGGAAAACATCAAATTCTCCAAAACTGTTCGCCAAGCGATATGGCAGTGAAGCAATGCAACTGAGGCTGGTAGGTCACATGATAGTGACATGTCGAATTTAGTATGTTCGGTTTACACTCAAACTGCACACATTCATACTAAATAGTAACGTTACATACTTGTTAAGCGGTCATGGCGTAATTAACGTTACTTATTCAAAATAAGTATGTTACCTACTCAAGAGAGTACGCGATTTTAGACACGGTCCTCGTATTCGAAAAACAAATACAATTTTCGTAAGAAAATATTTTAGAACTCCTTTAAGATTTTTTCCAAGAATTAGAAACATTCTTACGAACTACTTGGAATTATCGTCAGAAATGTAACGTTAAACTTCTTTCTTAAAAAGATTTTCGGCCCCAGATTTAAACATTTGAAATAAACAATTATGTCCGTGAAATCAAACACCAAATTGAAGCAATAGTAAAAATGATCAGATGGTGTCAAAAAAGTTTACCAGGTAACTTAACGTTAACGTTATTTCGAAATGATAGCGCGCTTGAACTTGTCGACAACGCACTCAGATCACACACACAAAGCACAAACCAACTGAACTCGATCTCAAATTTAAGTTAATGATTATGGAATGTGGTTATCAATCTTACATACGCGAACTTTGTATGAACCATAGGGTATGAACATAATCGTATTTAGCACTCAAAACAGGGCTGGCAATGCTGTGAACGTAACGTTAGCTTTGGATTTTGACGGTTTAATGTAATTCGACGCACGATCGACAGTTTATTCGACACAAACCATTTTTATCATGCAATTACGTATATTTAGTGTGGGTTATATTATCTTTTACCTTGTGTAATTTTGTGAGGGTGACGTTAAATACGACCCGTCCATCTTGGCATCCGTGTGTGTCGTTAGTAAATGAGGGACTGATGATAAATGATTCGTTCTAACTGCACTGACGCAGATCTTTCGTTTACTTAAGCTAGTTATTTTTAAGTGACAGATTTGAAGAATAAAAATACAATTCAACAAATATATATATAATTAAACATATTAAAAAGGTCATTCAAATTTCATTCATTCAAAACAGCTTATTTGTCTTTATTGAACCTTTAGACAAAATATTTGATGCATAAAAATATTAATAAAAGTTTGCGTATGTGTTCTATGTTTTGTCATAATTTGATACTACAGGCTTTTATGGCTCATGTAACCTATGATATAGGAGAATATGGAGTTCATACTTGAAAAAAAAAACTTTTTATTGCGGGGGCAAAAGATATAATTAACGTAATGCAATACAATGATGATTGAGATATGTACAAATATACATTCCACAAAAGCTTGTTGTATCATATATTTGATACACATTTTAATATTTTCCCTAAAAAAATGATGTAGCCTATGTGTAATAAAGTAAACCTAAGTTGCTTCATTCCAGTAAATATGCATCTTGAAATATTACTAACAATATAAAAGTTATTCTTACGTTTACTTTATAAAATAATTAAAGATTCCATAGTAAAACACAAACATGTACATCACAAACTGAAAGTGGATGTATTTAAAATTGTACTAAAAGTCATTTTACTAAAAAGTATAAACTATCAATCAGATGACAGAAGGCATGTAGAAGATTGTGTGCAAACAACTTTTTTAGCAAAGTGTTGATCATATTGATAATTTAGATATTGTAGGTTTCATAGGGTTAACCTGGTCTTTTCAACAGGGTACTGGCATCCTAGTTTTCATTTCAACTGTCTGTCAGTCTCCATCATCCTCCAGCCCTTGGGGAAGTCTCTTGATTGCAGCGAGGAAGTTTGATAGTGTGCGTCTGTTCCTGGTGGCTTAATGAAGGTGGTATTATGGTGTCACTCACCCTTCCATGTCTGATTGAGAAACAGTATTTATTAAATCTCCTCAGAGAAGGAAGCATGTTAATATGTGATCTGACTGAAGAGTCACTTTCACACTTTCCATCTGTTTCATTGACTCTGTTTCTCACCATCACCTGACAATAAATCAGCCCCAGTTCTAACCGTTAAAGCTTGCGTTACAATAAAATTCAACAATTTTCATTTGTGAGCATCCTTAAAGTGGTTCTTATTTGGTGGGTCCCAACCCTAGTCTGTAATGTACTGTCACAGATAGCCAGGAATAATAATAAAAAATGCTAAATGGCAATAATATAATGCAACTACATAATATATATCTATTTTTTATCGTATATACAAGTTAGGATAAGTAAAATAAGACACAACCTAGGGACTTTGAAAGGGGAAGAAAAAATGCTTGAAAAAATATATTTTGCTGTTGACATCAAAGGCTGTGTATCCAATCAAACTCTAGAAGTTAGTTAGATGCCAACATAAAAACCATGAACAACATAAAAATTGTTACAAGAAAAAGAAAATACACACCCAGACTACATTAAATAAAGCTGGTTTGTGTCAACCACAATACGCTTTGAGTTCAAATTATTGTCAGCATTAAAATAAATAAATAAAAATTCAAGAGACTTTTAGGCCTATGCAGTTCATGGTGATTTTATTATTTTAGCCACCATAAAATCAAAATTGAACATTCTTGTTTTTTTTATGGAATATTGCAGTATTTATTGTAAATGATTTATCCATGCACATCTTTTTTTTATTATTATTCATGTGCCCTCGTAATCTTTAATCAAAATAACATCTCTTCTCTCCTCTGATGATGTGTTTACTGGCGAGAAGGCGGTACATACAACCTGTCACTCACATGAGATCGACCAATAGCAAACTACATCCATCCAATCAATTCCCCATGGACAAAATCAAGCGTCACAATAGGGAAGGAAAGACTATCACAACTTCCGTTTCATGGTGATTTTAATTTTTGATTTTAAACAGGATATTTGTTTACTTTTCTACGATGAACAATTTTAAGATATCTAATAAATGAGACAGTATTGCAAAACCCATCAAGTCTGTAATACTTATTATTATGTTTTTTGTAGTTATCCGAACATAATAAAATAAGTGCATGTGACAGTAATGGTTATACTCACCATCATGTTATAATCGGCTCAAGTATTTTCTCAATATAAATATAAAGAATTCTGTGTTTAGCAGCACGTAACCTTGAGAACACAACCTGAGCGTCTCAAGCGTGTCCTATCAGAAACATCCAGTCTATGTGTGTGGAGACGTGAAGGGTTTTTGGGGCGTCATGCCCTGTGAACGGGAGGACTGGGAGCTGGATTCTGGTTTGAGCTGATCTGGTCCAGAACTTCCTTCTTTAACAACTGTATCCACCTGTGCAGGGCACTCAAAGTGAACGCAGTGAAAAACCTAGTGGAGACAGCATGTGAAAAGAGTGCATTAGGGTGGTAGAATTTCATCAAAAATGTGATTATTTTGACAAACACTGCATGTATAATTTGTTTTGCAATATGATGCAAAACTGACATCATATTATCTCAATGTAAACTTATGAATGCAGCATTAATGTGATGCTGGAAGGAGTCACAGAAACACATCCTGTGAGAGTTTGCAGAGATCGCTCACCTCATTAGCGGTGTTGTGAGTTCCCACAATACGAATAAAGGATGCAGGCTGTGTCTCAAACGTCAGATTCTGCCACGACCTGTAAGAATTACATGCAACTTATGTAAACTCTGAGGTGGTTATAGACATAATTATAATGCAAGAAAATAATGAGGTAACAATAAAAAGAAAAACAGCATTCACTGACCTGCATGCCACTTTTGTGTGGTCTATGACTCTCACCCAATGTTGCTGGTTTGTGGACAGCTCAACGTAATAGCTATAGCTCCTCTCATCACAGTCCCACAACAGCAACCTACAGACACACAGATTTCACAGTGTCAGCATGTCTAAACCAAAGACTGAGACAGAGACTTCAGTGATTGAAAGGCATATTGAGGGTTAAATACAACTTTACCCTGTTGTTTTGGGTTCAGAAACACAAGATTATTTCAACTCATCGTTTTTTTTATTTTTTTTTAATAATATACACCGTAAGAAAGCATAATAGGTCCTCTTTAAAGGTTATAATTCTTTCATGATTTAGGATGGGTTTCTTCTGTGGAAAATAGATAAAAGATGTTTAGATGATGATAAATTAAACTCAAAGATTCTCTCCTCTCAAAAAATTACATTAAAGTATCATAAAAGTAGTCTATACGACTCGTGCAATGTGTTCCAAGTTTTCTGAAGCCGTACAATAGCATTGTGCGAGTAACAAAATATAATTTAATCTGTTATTTGCCGAAAACCACCTCCGCCACAGATCTCAAATCTAATAACAGTGGATACAATAATGCACTTACAGTGGAATTAAATAGAAGAAAACAAGACAAGGTAATAAATTATATGATATACTTTCTTCTGTGTAAAGTACTGTTTGAGCATGAAAAAGGTTGCAAAGTTACAAAGTCACTGAACTCCCTGAAACGCCTACATTGTAGTCTTGAGTTTCTTCTGGGAACGAACACGTCACTATATTTCTCATTTAAATCATTTCTGCCCAAGGCATACGCAAAAAAAAGGGGCGAAGCCTGGTTGAGTTGCGTTAGAAGTGTGTTGAAACTCACGGTTATGGTAAAGGGGCGTGACATTTCTCAAACAAGTTTGAAGCAGTTGACCAATCAGAACACCAATCAGAGCACATTGCATTTTTTGCAAAGAGGGGCTTCATAGAAACATGAACTAAACAGAGCATTAGTAAAATATGTGAAAAGTAATGTTAATTTTTTAACATTCATTCAAGCATAAAAACCTATTCTAGTAGACTCCAAAAACAAATTCAAGAATTTGTAAAAGGGCATAATACGGGCTCTTTAGCCTGTAACATAAGATCTCGTACCGCATTGAGCCCAGCATGTATGGCTGAGCAAGCTGGATAACAATGGCTCCAGAGCCCAGCTGGTGACATGTGTATCCCGAGTCCCAGTCATAGTGGCTGGTGTCCCCGTTCAGCAGGGCGTTTCTGCTGCGACTCACACCCTCTACCACACTAGCACAAGCTTGCACGGTCGCCACGTTCTCTGTGGGAACTGCAGGGAGACGCAGAGGAGACGTGGGATGAGTTTCAGTAACCGAGCTGATATGTGTGTAACTTCCTGAATAACCACTGAAATTAGGAAAACTACATTACCTATTAGGCCTCTCTCCAGGGTGAAAGGTCGCTGTGTGTACATGCACTCTAGAGCCACCAGGTGAAATACTTTGTTGACTGTGTTATGTGTCCCCACAATGCGAATAAACCTGAGTAAAAAAATAAAATAAAAATAATAATTAGTGTCCACAAGCAAACACAGTCAGACAGCAATATAACATTCTACATCCTAACAATTAATTTCTCTCCTCTGCAGAAGACATTTGTTTGTAGTGGATTTCTTTTAGACCATACAAGCCACCCAGGACATCCTTAACTTTTCAGAGATAATAAGCTTTGAGTTTGAGCATTGAAACGTTCTCTATTTGCTTTTTTTGTATCACAATTGAACAAATCTAATGGAAATACCATTTGTATTTGATTGACTTACAAGATACCCCAAAAACATGTTAATATAATAATTGTACATGATGTATAAGGTTTGTTCAGCATGTAAGCATTATATAATAAACTATTATAAATTCAGATTTTGTAATACACTGTTCATAACATAAACCTTAACCTACTGTTCAAAATTTTGAGATTAGTACGTTTTTTTTCTTTTGTTAAATACATTAAAGTGCCCCTATTATGCCTTTTGAATATTACCTTTCATGCAGTGTGTAATACAGCTGTTTGTGAATGTAAAAGGTCTACAAAGTTTTAAAAATGAAAGTGCACAACAAAGTAATTTGTCTCCTAAAAGAAAGAATCAACTCTGAACTGCCGAAACGAGTCATCAGAAAGTCTCACTTCCTGTTACATACCCATGTTAAAATGTAACAAATTTGTATAATGCCCGCCAATGGTCTTTTCTGGCTGCCCGCAAACAACGTCAACTTTGACCCGTCTGCAAACACTGTAGTGGTAGCTGAGACTTTGGTTCATGATGTGAACGTGTCGAGAAGACACTCTTTTCTGCGCTGCGAATCCACTTTGCACGCACTTCAAAAGGATGAGGACTCGCACTTGATTTATACGGTAAAACCGACGCCATCATTACTGTCCGTATCACTGTGTATCAAGTGCTGAGGAAGACTCATGCTGCAAGCGGTAGACCAATCACAACAGACTGGGCCATTTGACCAATCAAAGCAGAGTAAGCTCATGTAAAAGGAGAGGTTTAGACTGAATCTTCGAACAAACCATTTTCAGGCTCTTTGAGGAATGAGGTGATGTGCAGTGTATATTAGTCAAGTCAAGTCAAGTCAAGTTTATTTATATAGCGCTTTTCACAATACAGATTGTATCAAAGCAGCTTCACAGTATTAAATTAAAATAATACATCAATGCTTGTTTCTAATGGAAAACGTCCACGTTTGGTAATGCTGATCAATAGTATTGTTGATTGATTAATTCAATTAAATATCCCCAAATATCCCCAACTGAGCAAGCCAAAGGCAACAGTGGCAAGGAACCGAAAAACTCCATCAGGTGACCTAATGGAGAAAAAAAAACCTTGGGAGAACCCAGGCTCAGTCGGGGGCCAGTTCTCCTCTGGCGTTTTTATGAACTAGAGGTCGGATTTAACTATCAGATTAAAAGTATTATATGAATGCCTGGCTGAAGAGATGCGTCTTTAATCTAGTTTTAAACTGGGAGAGCGAGTCTGAGCAACGAACAGTATCAGGAAGACTATTCCAGAGTTTTGGAGCTAAATGTGAAAATGCTCTCCCTCCTTTGGTGGATCTGGATATCCTAGGTATGACCAAAAGCCTCGAATTTAGTGATCTTAAAGAGCGCGATGGATTATAGGGCGATAGAAGATCCGTTAAATAGACGGGAGCTAAGCCATTTAGGGCTTTATAAGTCAGTAGCAATACCTTGTAATTAATACGGAACTTTATAGGTAACCAATGTAGTGATGATAAAATTGGTGTTATATGATCATATTTTCTTGATCTAGCAAGAACTCTAGCGGCGGCATTTTGGACCAACTGTAGCTTGTTTAATGAGGACGCAGGACAACCAGCTAATAAAGCATTACAGTAATCTAGTCTCGAGGTCATGAATGCATGAACTAATTTTTCTGCATCAGAAACTGATAGCATGTTACGTAGCTTAGCAATGTTTCTAAGGTGGAAAAAGGCTGTTCTTGTAACATATGAAATATGATTTTCAAAAGACAGGTTGCAGTCTAGTATAACACCCAGGTCTTTTACTGTAGAGGATAAAGTAACAGGACATCCTACTATGTTAAAGTTGTAGTGTGAGAGGTTTTGTGGGCGGTTTTTTGAACCGATGATTAGTACCTCTGTCTTGTCTGGGTTTAATAAAAGAAAATTGCGCGTCATCCAATCTTTTATATCTTTAACACACTCTGTCAATTTGGATAATTTCGCGTTTTCATCTGGCCGTGATGATATATAGATTTGAGTGTCATCAGCATAACAATGGAAACTAATTCCATGTTTCCTTATAATATTTCCAAGTGGCAGCACATATATTGAGAATAACAGAGGGCCTAACACAGATCCCTGCGGCACTCCATAGTTTACTGGAGTTATGATCGATTTTTCTCCATTTAAATAGACAAAATGGTAGCGGTCAGATAAGTATGATCTAAACCAACTTAAAGCTTGTCCTTGAACACCAGTATAATTTTGTAGTCGATCTAAGAGTATTGTGTGATCTATAGTATCGAACGCAGCACTAAGATCAAGTAAAACTAGTATTGAGATACAGCCTTGGTCAGATGCTAAAAGTAAATTTGTAATTTTAACGAGCGCAGTTTCAGTGCTATGATGCGGTCTGAATCCAGACTGAAACTTTTCATAGATGTCATTTTCTTGCAAGAAAGAGCCCAGTTGAGCGGACACCACTTTTTCTAGTATTTTAGACATAAAAGGAAGATTTGAAATGGGTCTATAATTTGCTAGATTATGCGGGTCTAATTGTGGTTTCTTAATGAGAGGTTTTATAACTGCCAGTTTAAATGTTCTTGGAACATGACCTAAAGATAAAGATGAGTTAATAATATTGAGGAGAGGCTACAGGTTCCACTACAGGTAACACTTCTTTCAGTAGTTTAGTTGGTATAGGATCTAATAAACATGTTGTTGTTTTAGATGAAGTGATAAGTTTATTTAACTCTTTTTGTTCTATAGTTGTAAAGCACTGTAATTGTTCTTGCGTCGTGATAATTGAGGCTGAATTATAAGGCGCGATTGAGGATTGAACGTTTACAATTGTGGTTCTGATGTTTTCTATTTTCTCAGTGAAGAACTTCATGAAATCATTACTACTAAACTGTAACGGAATATTTTGTTCAGGTGACATCTGTTTATTTGTTAGTCTAGCCACGGTGGTAAATAAAAACCTAGGATTGTTTTGGTTATTTCTATTAGTTTGCGGAGGTGCTCAGCCCTGGCCGCTTTTAGGGCCTTTTTATAACGTGACATACTGTCTTTCCATGCGATTCTAAAGACATCTAAATTAGTTTGTTTCCATTTACGCTCTAAATTACGGGTTTCTCTCTTTAGAACATGCGTAGTATTGTACCATGGTGCTTTACTTTTCTCTCTGACCTTTTTTAATCTAATGGGTGCAACAGTATCCAATTTTCCAGAGAGAATGGTGCTCATAGTGCTAGTTAATTCCTCTAGTTCATCTGTTTGTTTGGGTTCACTGAGCAGCTGAGACAGATCAGATAAGCAATTTGAAAAATGATCTATGGTGGATGGAAGGATTGTTCTGCCTGATCGATAACGCGGCGCAGCATGATATATTACAGGAGTACGTAATATGCAAGTTACCATGTTATGGTCAGTGACATCATCACTTTGTGGAATGATATCTATATCGGTTGGATCGGTTCCATATGATATAATTAAATCGAGTGTATGATTAAAACGATGAGTTGGTCCGGTAACGTTTTGCTTGACCCCAAAGGAGTTTAATAAATCTGTAAACGCAGCCCCTAACGCATCATTTGGATTATCTACGTGTATGTTAAAATCTCCAACAATTAATGCTTTATCGACACTGACTAATAGGTCTGAGAGAAAATCTGCAAACTCTTTTAGGAAATCAGCGTAAGGCCCAGGCGGTCTATATACGGTAGCCAAGGCTAGAGATAATAGGGAAGTTTTTCTAACATCTAAGAGCGTAACATTTAGTACAAGTACTTCAAACGAAATAAACGTATAACCCGTTTTCTGAGTAACATTGAGAATATCTCTATAGATTGTTGCAACACCGCCGCCACGACCAATCAGACGGGGCTCATGCTTATAGGAGTATCCTGCTGGGGTAGACTCATTTAGACCGAAATAATCATTTGGTTTAAGCCAGGTTTCAGTAAGGCAAAGTACATCGAAGCTATTATCTGTGACTATTTCATTTACAATAACTGCCTTAGGTGTGAGTGATCTAATGTTTAGAAGACCTAGCTTTAGAAATTGTTTTTGTTTACTAATAGCAACATTTTCTGTTTTAATAACAATTAGATTTTTCCTAGATCCTGCAGTAAATTTATTATTTGATCTCATTAAACGAGGAATAAACACAGTTTCTATGCAATGTTCTACACTAGTATTTATATCAGTTAAATTGGTGCAGCAGAGACTATGATTTGGACTTTTGGTTACTAGTCAAAAGGTATTTAACATTTTGGAGATGTTATCCGACAGAAGATCCGCTCCGAATCTGCTTGGGTGTAAGCCATCAGCATGGAAAAGCCTAGGATGCTCCCAAAACAGATTCCAATTATTTACAAAGAGCAGTTTCATTTAGCGCTAATAATCTACTAAACTTTTCATGTCCTAGTCGGTACGTGGGAAGCGGTCCTGACACTATGATCGTTGTTTCAGGCGATGTGCTGCGTACCGTATCGATCAGATTCCTGAAGTCTTTCTTCAGAATCTCCGTCTGGCGCAGCCTGATGTCGTTCACTCCCGCGTGCAGGACCACAGTTCCGACGCGCTTGTCAGCGTTCAGAATCTCGGGAACGCGAGCAGCGATTTCAGAAACACGAGCAGCAGGAAAGCAGTGACTGTGCACCTTACTTTTACCTAACGTAGCGTGTACGTGCCGAACGATGGAATCGCCGATGATCACAGCATCGCGTTCTGTTTCGCGAAGAGGGGAGAAGCGGTTTTGGGTGGATATCTCGAAAACCGGGAGGGTCGGAGAGAGTCTTCTTGGTCTAGACCTGACTCGCGTCTTCCGCTGCGGAACCATCCAGGCTTCGTGGTGGCGTGTTGGAGCCGGAGTGAACGAGACCATGGCTGATCGCGACCTCGGCGCACGGGACCGATGTTGAGAAACGCACGGAGTAGACGAGGTCGGAGTTAGCGGGTTAGTAACGTTAATCACTGATTTGTGTGCATCGGCGCGTGATGTTTCAAGAGCTAAACGCCGGTCTATCAGCTCGGCTTGTCTCACTAAAAGGTCGTGGATCTGTTTCTCAACAGCTTCCAGCTCAGACTGTAGTGCGTGAAGCTCAAATGTGTCCTCACCTGCACCAAAAGGTAGACTACTTACATCTGATATATTCGCCATTTTAACAGATGGACAGTAAGTTAGCAACGACGCTACCAGTGATGCTATTAATATTAATACTAATTTATGACTGAAGTCTTGGATATAATCCGTCTTTTTAGTGGTACGGGTGTAGAGTAGACGCACGATAGGCGAAAAAAAATGTTTGTTTGTAAGTGAGTGTGGTTCAGCCGTGATCCACAGGAGTAACCTATAAGAGTATCCGGCGTTGGATCACTAATAGGCTTGAGACGCGTCTGCTCAACAGTCCGCGTTGTAACTATGAGGTTTGAGCAGCAGTGCTTCTCAGTGAGGAAAAGTAGAAAATGTTCGTTGTAAGTGAGTTTAAAGAGAAAAATCAAGAATTATAAATCAAATCGATGGAGCTCCAAAGACAACAACGCGTTCAGACGCGACGCATGCGCATTCCTATTAGAAGAATATAATATTATATTATAATTATATATAATATTAGAAGAATATTTAAGTTATTTTTTTTTTAACCTCGGATGCATGTAAACCTATTGTAGGAAACCTCTAAAACAAAATTAGGAACCTTTAAAATAGCATAATAGGGGCACTTTAATACTTTTATTCAGCAAGGATGCAGTAAAGTGAAAGTAAATTGTTACAGAAGTCTTCCATTTCAAATACGTGTTGTTCTTTTCAATTTCTATTCATCAAATAATCCTGAAAAAATTTGTTTCCACAAAAATATTAAGCATCACAACTCTGTTTTCAACATTTCTGATTATAGGAAATGTTTCTTGAGCACCAACTCAGCATATTAGAATGATTTCTGAAGGATCATGTGACACTGAATACTGGAGTAATGGCTGCTGAAAATTCAGCTACGCATCACATTAATGGATTTTTTTTTTTTTTTGCAACTTCACTTTTTTGTCTAAACTTAATTTTCATTTCAATCTAGATGTTTTCTACTGAGTAAGTTTAGTACAACAAAATGTTTTTTATTTCAAAGAAAAAACAAGGTTTCCCAAATCAAATTTTGAGAGAAACACCGAGTCCAGTTGTTGTGTAATGAGTTCTACCTGCAAACTCGTGCTGGGAAATAGAGATGCTGCCAGGAGCGGCACAGGAACTTGGAGTGATCCACCACACGTACCCAGTCCAGCTCATCCATAGACACCTCGACATAGTACGAATAAGACCTGCAGACATAAGCGAGCCATCAAAATGTTGCAAATGGGCATAGCTGAATAAGTTAAGTGAAGATATTGTACATTCAAAATAAGCCACATGAAAACACGGTGTGCCAAGCTTAACATCAATATTCAATGCCAGTGGTTCTTGTGTCTTGTATCCAAAGATATTGCAAGTCATATGTGCTATTTTTTTGGAGCTAATCGGCATCGATTCTCATTCCTTTCATTATGGCCACGTTCACACAGCAGCAGAATACGGTTATCAGTTCTTTATTTGAGTCCTTAATACAGTTGCGTTCACACACAGTTTAGTTTTTTGCGGGAGAGACAACTGCATTCTATAACTAAACTTACAACTGTATAGTTTCAGGACTCACAACCACATTCTCAAAACCTGTGCTGTGTTAAAGGGCACCTATTATGCCCCTTTTCAAAAGTATCTGATGTCCCCAGAGTGCATATGTGAAGTTTTAGCTCAAAATACTTTCAAGTTTTAGCATTAAATTGTCACTTTTCGGGTCTGAGTAAAACGTGCCGTTTTAGTGCGTATCCCTTTAAATGCAAAGTTTTTGTCCAAGTTTTTTTTTGTGTGTGTTTGACAAAAACTACGATAAAACCTGTTGGAAAGCATCTTTTGCAGCAATTTTTGTGTGAGCATATCAGTGAACACCCCTGACCACTCGGTGAGTTTCACGTCTTTGTAAACGAAAGTTTAATGCGTTTTTTGGAAGGATTGTTCCAGTGCCCATAGGCTGCCATTCTGTAGGTGGAGGGGAGAAGCGAAAGAAACCTAAAATTCTCGGGCCTGCAGCATGTGTCCAAATTTTAATCTTAACCGTTCTATTTCATCAGAAACGATCTGTAAACAGGGCTTTAAGTGTAAAATACCGATCTTGTCCTTTAAAGGATTGTTAGGCTGCATAAATTAGGTCAACTGGAACCGGGAACACTTCCCATAACACCAGACGTACTTGTTACATGGTAAGAAAAATGGCATCTACGCTAATATTAGTCTGTCTGTCTCATCCTTATCCCGAGGTTACCGTAGTCAGCCGGATCCGGGTCATATCCAGATCAGATGGTGGACCTGCATTGGACACGACCTCAACGCAGCCCTGAATGTCAGCAGACACCATTTCAACTAGAACAATCCCCTATGAAGACCTCGTCGACATGATAGCCATCGGCACAGATCCTCAGCAAAGCCCACAAGAACCAGACAAGTCCTCCTCACAGACCTATGACCAGCTTCGTCTCCATACCAGAGTGATGAATCCGATCTTCAAGCAGAAGGAACTGGATGAAATATTTTGAATGCTACCGATTCACAATCTGACTTCTGACTTGTGATGCAGCATGAATGATAATCGCACCGTGTTTGTTCGTTGGCCAGAGGAGAACTGGCCCCGACTGAGCCTGGTTTCTCACAAGGTTTTTTTTCCTCCATTTCTGTCACTTGATGGAGTTTGGGTTCCTTGCCACTGTAGCCTCTGGCTCGCTTAGTTGGGGACACTTAATATTCAGCAGTGTTACTGATTTGAATGCAGTGACACTATTGGATGAAAACTCAACTAAGCTAGAAGATGACATCACTGTTTTCTACTTTTTGGCTGAATTTATTTCATAATTGATGTACTTTACACAGTTACTGAACCAAAATGAATCAACACTGAACTGAATAATGATTGTTTACTATTGTCTCTTTAGAGCTGCTTTACAGTGGAATTGAATTCTGTTTGCATCATTGAATCATTATCTTCCTGTTTATCACTGTAAAGCTGCTTTGAAACCATCTGTATTGTATAAAGCGCTATATAAATAAAGGTGACTTGACATGATAGTGATCAAATGATGGCAGAATTTAAATTTTTGAGTGAACTGTCCCTTTAATGTTGCATTACCTGCTGTCCTTGTCCCATAGCAGTAGACGAATGTGGTTGATGATGGAGGATTGACCCAAGCGGACCTGGATGCCAGCAGCTCGTCCCTCTTCTTCTATGGGGTGTCTCGAGAAGCCATGGTCCAGATCATAGTTCTGCGTGTCTCCATCCAGGAGAGCAGACTTCAGCTCACCCTTCACCACCACAGCGCCATGCTTCATAGTGGCAATGTTCTCCTCTGGGACTACAACACACACAACGAAGCAGAGGACACATTTTAGTCAAACTGAAGCATTATAAACATTTTCCGTACTCTACGGATCTTTACTTTACATGTCAGTGTTGTAAAAGGTGGACAAATAACTCAAATTTCCAGATATTTACATTTTTAATTATACTTTGCACCAAGAAAAATACACAAATTGTAAATCTCAAGCATTACCATCAGAAACTGTTGGCTACAGATTAATTAGGCCATATCATACATTATCATCATTAGTCAAAAGTTTTTTGCACCAAACATGATAGTCATTTAGTCATACATACATGACCATTTATATTAGACAGGCCATGCAGATCATTTTTGTTTCTCGATCATATTTGTCTTAATATGCAATATTTGGGTTTATTTTCTGTGCTCTGTCACTTTCCATACTGTTAGTGTTAATCCTTTGTGAAATCTCTTTAACTAATAAGAGCCAGCAGGTTCTTAATGACATCATCCTCAAGAAAGTGACAATTTTGGTGGGTATTAGCAATGAATTCCGTGAGGTTTTGTGGTATTAGTTGGTTTGTCTTATTTTAAAACTGGTCATGGTAAATACAATTACACACAAAAATATATATTATCAATTTAAAAAATGTTTTTTTAATAAATATTACAAATTAACTTGTCAACAAGTTGTCATTCTAATGAGCTTCAATAAAACTTCTGCAAGATGAAAATCATGTTTGATGCAGGCAGTTGGTTTCCAATAATAATAATAATAATGTAGAAATTATAGATTGTTTTAAAATTAGACAGTAATATATATTTTTTTTAAGTTAAGAAAAAAAGTTAACTGATTTGTCATGATGTGACCTGTTTCCTTTAATAATCTAAAGCAGCTTTTGCACAGTCGGGCCCAACGGTTCTAAGAATGTAATGGTTCAAGGTATATTTCCACTTGAGTTTGGTTCGGCACGATAACAAACCGTTATCGACCCCAGAATTCTCAGCACAGTTGGCTAACCATGTTGAACCGTGCTGGTAGAATGCGTGTAGTGATGTCGCCACTCAGGATTGATCACTTGTCTGTTGCCTGACTACCAGTTTCTCTGTAGCTGGCCAAGCATGCTATTTGAGCAACGTAAACACAAGTTAATAATAAAATTAAAAGAAATATCTGATCATCCTCCATGACACGGTCGCTATTTATATCACATACCGTCTGTAAACTCTTGCATTATCAAAACAATGACTGACGCAGTTATATTATATTCCAAAGAGCCCCGTTATCAGCTCCGTTAATGAAACCATATCCGTACAGGCTGGGCCAGATCGGCACAGAATTGAGCGGTTAAGCAAGAAGCGAGAACGGTTTGGCCCAACGCTGGAAAAGCAGCTTAAGTGTTCATTATGTAAAGAGTGATAAGCTGAGAAAAGTAAACGGACTGAGCATGCCACGGTAGTTGAGGTCCATGTCTCTGCTTTCTGAGCGGGTCTGTATGGCATCTAGCAGGTCATCCGGGCTGAGGAGGCCCGAGGGACGAACCACATTCAGCATTTCAGAAAGGGTCATCAAGGGCAGTCGGACTGACGACATCACTTCCTTTGCCTCTGGACCATCACCGTTGTGGTGACACCAGCGGCAGAGGGCCTGAAAGATCTCCCTTTCACTTGCAGCAAACGAATCTCTCCTCACAACGGTCAACAGTGCAGACTGCAGAGAGCAAACATTAGAAACAGCCAAATTACATACTAAACTAAATTAAGCATTAAAATTGTCATATCTTCTATCACTCACCTTTGAAAGGCTGAGAAAGCCATCTGACTTCAACACTTCGGTGGCATTGCGGTCCATGTAGGCCATGCAGGCCTCAGCCAGCCCATTCAGACAGTACAGACTTGCCACATCAAACACCAGACAGACGTTTCGCGTGCTCAATAAAGTGCGGAGGAACTCGCATATGGAGCCCTCGAGTGGCTGGAGGCCATAGCGGTGCGCCAGTCCCAGGAAATCTAACAGAGTCTCTTCCCTGGCTTCACTCAGGGTGGCTCTGCCCGTGTACAGATACCGCAATAACATGGAAAAAGCCTCGGCACGGGTTTCCTCCAGCCGAACCTCTGCCTGGGCCTGGGACTCTCTCAGCCCTCCATACAGCAAAGCCCTGAGGAGACAAAGAAAAGAAAAAGGATGATATGAAAGAAGAATTTCACCAAGGTTAGGTTACAAAGCCTATTTTAGAAACGAGAAATGATTTTACAAAATGGGTACTTCTTTGCAACATTGACACTGTTATTGTACTGAGCTGACTCAACACTGAATCTAAATTGGGCTGGATAATGATACTACTGTCTTCTATAGAGCTGCTCATGGCTGAAATTGAAGTGGTTTCATAATTGTTACATTTTGTGTAGAAAGCATAAAAACTTATCAGCATCAAATTCTTCTGAACAGTTGAACTGTTTGTAAAACTAAATTAGACAAGTGAATCATTAACCCTGTTACCTTTCTGAATTGATAATTATATCCTATCAATGTTAGTTCAGGTCCATTAAAGGGTTAGTTCACCCAAAAATGTAACTTCTGTCACCATTCACTCAACCTCGTGTTGTTCCAAACCTGTAAGACTTTTGTTAAAAGCCTAAATAAAATCTGTTCAGCATATAAAGCGATTGTGTCTCTTCAGAAAAATTTGGACTGAACCGCTCAATTCATGTGGTTTAGTTTTACGATCTATTTATGAACTTTATGAAGTGTCAAAGTGGTAGTTGCGTAGCTATCAATGGAGGGACATAAAAAAATAAAAAAATATCTTAATTTGTGTTGATGAACAAAAGTCTTTGGTTTGGAACGTCATGAGGGTGAAAAATGAATGACAGAATTTACATTTTTGGGTGAATTAACCCTTTAAATAATATTATCAGATAACCTTTGAATTTAATAATGTACTGGTAAATGCTGAAAATAACTAAGATTAATACATGCATTAGAAGTATTTTCATTTGTTAACTAATGTAGTTAACTAATGCTAACAAATGAACCTTAATGTAAACCAAAATGTATTAGTTTAACTTCAGATGACACAATGCAATTAATTACCAAATTACTGCATCACTTTTGTCACATCATTTTTCTGAATGTTTAAAATCGTACAAAAACTTTCAAAATAAAAAAAGGCATGCTTTTCATAGAATGACACTGATTCACTATAGTACAAAATTTATATACATAAATAATTTAAATCAAGAAATGCCCCAATAGACAAGCAACATCTCATGAAGTGCAACCTGAAATACTGGCAGCGGGCCGCTAGAATGACTCTGTGTGCAGGAAAGTGCTTCTCCTCCACCACGAAGGTGACATCGCTGTACTCTTCCCCGGGAACTAAAGCGCCGAGCTGCTCTGACAGGAGATGGAGGTGGTCGATCTCAGACGCTGAGCTCACCGGCCGCAGAGGATGACTGTCACTCATGACCACTGCTGGGGAACACCTTTACATCTGAATCATAAACAACAAACATTTGAATTTGTCAATGAAAACAGTGCATGCATTCATTAGATCATTCCTGCTGTGCAGAATATTCTTATGGCATTAAATATGTCTAAATATGCCAAAAATTCAAATTAGCCCATTATTTACTCACCCTCAAGTCATCCTAGGTGTAAATGACATTCTTCTTTTAGACAAATGCAATCAGAGTTATATTGTCCTGGCTCTTCCAAGCTTTATAAGGGCATTGAATGGATGCAAATTTTTAGAAGTCTATTAAAGTGCATTCATCTTTAGGGGGGGTGCATTCATAAAGTGCATTCATCTGGGGGGTTAATAAAGGCCTTTTGAAGTGAAGCGATGCATTAGTGTAAGAAAAATATCCATATTTAAAACTTTATCGACTAAAATAACTAGCTTCCGGCTCTTATAAAGCTTGGAAGAGCCAGGACATTTTTTTTAATATAACTCCGATTGCATTCGTCTGAAAGAAGAATATACACCATATATACCTAGGATGACTTGAGGGTGAGTAAATCATGGGCTAATTTTCATTTTTGGGTGAACTATCCCTTTAATACATTTGCTTTCTCCCTTGTCCTGTCACTTTCCATACTGTTCATCTTTTGTCAAATTAAATCTAACGCCCCGGTTTCCCAAACAAGGCTTAAGCCTATAGTTCCAGTTTTTTTTTTTCTAAGGAACATTTATAAAAGCTACTTAAATGTCCTAACTGAACCAAGGCCTAATCTAATCCCTGTCTGTGAAACCAGGCCAAAATGTCTTAGTTGGTTTGTCTTATTTTAAAACACTCTAGCATGATAAATACAATTACACATATAAATGCATATAAATGTAAAAGATCAAATGTTAATATATAGTTAAATAAATAATTAAATTAAAAACAAGTTGACACTCTTATGGGCTTGACTAATAAAATGGCAAACCTCTGTGAGAAGAAAATTATGTTTACAATAACATCAATAATGCATAAACGGTCTGAGCATCATTATATAGTAGTTATGTAGTATAGGATATGAATATCCAGTAAAAAAAATAGGATTATGTGTCTCAACGCCAACAAATGTTTCATGTGTCACTAAATTGCGGTTTCTCAGCGGTTATAAACATAACCGAACATTCAGCGTCATTCGCATTAACAATAAAAACACAAGTATTACTCAAAGATACAATGATACATGCTAGGTTCGTGGTAAAATCAATGAAATATAGCAAGGTTACATTAGAGCAAATGTGGCGTTATCGTCTATAAGCTTCTACTCACCAACACCAATAAAGACTCGATTTGTCTCCGCCTAAAGCAGACCGAGAAGGCAACAAAGCTCTCTTGACTCCAAATATGTTAAATTTATATATCAATTAATAAGTAAAATGTGTTAAATACAAATTTGTAACGAGCCACAAATCCATTCGTTCAACAGAAAAACACCTAACCGGATGTTTATAAGGCGCCCGTATGTTACGCGTTTGTGACACAGCGCCTCTAGTGGACTGATGGGGTATAATGTCTTTCTTCCTCCGGAGCGGTTGAGGGCTCAGAAAGCTCAGAAAATTCGGTCATCATTTACTCCAGATATCATATATAAACGCTAGATGTCTTATGGCGCAGTCACTTCCGGCATCACCGTTCGGCCATCTTATGTCAGTGTTCTGTGCATTAAGGTGAGTGATCAGCATGCACACAAATCCTCATATCTCGCTGAAATATTGACGGATTTACAAACGGTTTGGTTTCTTACAAACGTTATTAACGTGGCTATAATTCCGAATGCTTGAACATGTATGTTATAATTTTTCATATGTATGCAGTGTATGTATGTAGTGTCATAACTACATCTCTGACGTTTATAACAAACCAAACCGTTTGAAAATCGGTAGAAAATTGGGCAAGTTATGGTTATTTAAAAGTATTTGCACCATTAAACGAGTGAGCGAGCGCACTGCCGCAAGATGGCCGCCACGTGCGGACGTCGACCTCCATTGGCCAGCAGCGCGCACGAGACATCTAGCCTTTATATATGATATCTATTGCTGAGTCCCAATTCGCATACTATCCATCCTAAATAGTATGCGAAACTAGAATTAGTACGTCCCAAATCGTAGCATGTTGAAATGAGTGTTCCAAAGATACCCGGATGGTCTACTATTTCCGGTTAGAATTCGAAGTGCAGATCAATGCACACTCTTACGGCTAATATTGCCCACAACCCATTGCGTGCGGGAGGGAAGAGCTTTGCGGTGATTGTGGTGATGTAAACCTGGCAGTCGGATGCAGCAGCGGAGATGCGCCCTCAGTTTTTAAGTGTAAGAATTCAAATGTTTAACCCTAATAAAAGTTATATTTTATTGTCTCGTAATATTAATGGGTTTATGTTGTGCCAAAAAAGTACCGTGTTTATCTTGTAGGGTCCGATGAAGATACTGAGCGCCTCATTGCAGGCTACAAAACAATAAATAAAAAGGCTCTACAGTGTCATTCAAGTGTCTTTTTTATGTATTTATTTTGATGTTTCTGTCTGACTTATTTGTAGTAAGTAATACTGTGGCTGTACAAATGTTAACTTTATCAGTCCAACCAAAGAAACATGGTTACACACATACACTTTTACTATAGTAAAAGCATGGTTCATTTTCATCGGGGTATTTTTAAGTATTATACATAAGTATAAGATTAAGTATAAAATACGTTAAACAATAGTTACACTTTAAACTTTAAATATTTTAACTCAGAAAATAGCTTTCGTTACACATTTGCACATGAACGTCAGAACCAGCCGCCTCACAAACGACCTGCGTCTGGTTGATCTACGACGACGCCCTGCTTCACTCCTCAATTTGGTAAAACACATTGTAAATGTATTGTGGAAAAAAAGATGGGAATAGTAAATAAAATTATATTGGACATATAAGAATGAATGAAATGTAAAATGTTTTGTTAACAGTCGAGGTGTGCGTAACTAGGCAACCACGTTCAAGTTCACGTTGCATGACGTCATCGAAGTATGTCCCAGAACGTGCATACTCTTTTGCTACACACTCAAAAGTATGTACTTTTTCCTCACAAAAAAAGTACATACTTTTAGGTCGTAGTATAAGTAGGCGAATTGGGACTCAGCCAACTCTTTGACTCAGCGTATGATTTACTCCCCCTCTTCTTCTTCTTCTTCTTTATTGTTTATTGGCGGTTGGCAAACCAGCTTTTGGTGCATTTCCGCCACCTACTGGGATGGAGTGTGAATACCTAGGATGATGGAATGGAAAACTACTATCTAGTAAAAAAAAAAAAATATATAAATAAATAACAAAAAAAAAAAAAAAAAAAACTTATTTGTTTAAACTTATATTCTATGTATCAACCGTGTGTCTCTCAAATATTTAAATAAAATAGGGTACACTTTTGATTGTATCTGTGCACTCTGAAATAAATCTTTTATTGCTAGCTGAACTTTCAGTTCCTTTAGATCTTCCACAAGTTGAGCTCGTTCATCATTATATGCTTGACATTGAACAATCACATGCTCCACTGTTTCTGCCACCCCACAATGGATGCACCCATCTGTCTCACTTTTACCTACCATGTGTAAATAATAATTTAATCTGGTGTGCCCAATGCGTATCCTCGAGATAATTGTATCATCTCTTCTGGATCCATATTTTCTCCTTTCACTCCCCACTGTATCCTGAATATTATACAGATGTCTTCCTTTTAACTCCTTATTCCAGTTGTCTTGCCAGATATTTATAACAGCTTTTCTTACAATGCACTTAGCTTCAGCTTTAATGGAATCTCTATGTCGACTTCATCCTTTTTTAATCCCGTCTTTGCCAGTTTGTCCACTATCTCATTTCCCTCAACTCCAACATGAGCTGGTACCCATAAAAATGATATATTTTTGTCTAGTGGATTTATTCTGTACAAAATCTGTAATATATCGTATAAGATATCTTGTCTAGCATCTGACATTCCACTTTTTAAGCTGCACAAAGCTGAGAATGAATCAGAGCATATGACTGTATCCTTAATATTAGATTCTTCTACCCATATCATTGCTATGAATATTGCCATGAGTTCTGTTGTAAATACTGATATATCATTAGACAGCCTTTTAACAGTACTTTGTTCAATATGAGGTATATATATTGCTGCTGCTGTATAACCAGATTGAGGATTTTTAGACCCATCAGTAAATATCTGAACACTATTGTTATAGTTTTGATTCAAATAATTTACCACTGCTATATTCATAGATAAACACCTTTCCTTTTCATTCTTTATGATGTTTAATTGTAGATCCACTAAAGGCATTTTGAACATCCAAGGGGGTACACTTGGTGTAATTACCGTATGATTCATGACTATACCATCTATTCCAATATCTTTGGCAACTTTATCAGCATTCCATCCAAAACTATTTAAGCTTGCATATTCATGCTCCCAACATTCTTTTACCACATCTTTTACTGGATGATCATCTGCATGTCCCTTTACGGAGCACCAATACGCCATTTTCAGCTTAATTCTCCTAATTTCTAAAGGCATTTCTGCCATTTCAACCTGCAAAGCAGAGATTGGAGATGTTCTAAATGCCCCACATGCTATTCTCAGTGCCTGGGATTGTACTCCATTTACTTTCTTTAGTATGGAAGGTGCTGCTGAACTGTATACTATGCCACCATAATCAATAATTGGCCTTATCAATGCACAATAAATTCTCTTTAAAGAATACCGAGTTGCCCCCCAATCTACTCCTGCAAGACACCTGAGAACATTAACTCCCTTTTTACATTTTTCAACCACTTTCTTGATGTGTAACGCAAAAGTAAGTCTAGAATCCATCCAGATCCCAAGGAACCTAACTTCTGAAACCTGTTCTAATACCTTATCATATAACTTAAGTTTAGTACTTGGTGATTTCTTTTTCTTAGAGAAACATATTACTTTTGTTTTTTCAACAGACATTCTAAAGCTCCAGTTATTAGCCCATTTTTCCACTTCTATGATGGCTTTCTGCATACAGCTTTCCACATATGTCACATTTCTACCCCGTTTCCACAGTGCACCGTCATCTGCATACAGGGATTTTCCAATACCTTGTCCAACTTTGGAAAAGATATCATTAATCATGATATTAAACAGTACTGGACTACACACACTTCCTTGTGGTGTACCATTATCAATTGAAAAAATCCTAGAGTAACTTGCCCCAACCCTAACTTGAATGGTCCTATTTAGCAGAAAATCCATTATCCAATTATACATTTTTCCTTTAATGCCCATCTTTTCTAATTTAATTAAAAGTCCCTCTCTCCATAACATGTCGTAAGCCTTTTCAACATCAAAAAATACTCCAACTAATACTTCTTTATTTACCATTGCCTTTCTGATTTCAGATTCTAAACATATAACTGAATCCATAGTATTTCGTCCTTTTCTAAATCCGCTTTGATGTGGGCACAAAAGATTTTCCTTTTCTATAACATAATTTAATCTGCCTATTACCATTCTTTCCATTAATTTACACATATTTGATGTTAATGCAATCGGTCTATAACTAGATGCTAACGAATGATTCTTCCCAGGTTTCGCAATTGGAATGATTACACCATGTTTCCATGAAGAGGGAAGTTTACCTATTTCCCATATCTTATTGAAAAGTAGTAAGATAACAATCAGGGACACATCTGAAAGATGTTTTATCATTTCATAACATATATCGTCCTTCCCTGGAGATGTATGCCTGACCCCTTGTAGTACCCGTTTCAACTCATAGATGGTAAACCCTTCATCCATTACATCACCCTCAAGCACTCTTTGAACCATTGTATTGGGATTTTCACTCATGATTTGCTCTCTATACGTTCTCATATCATCTGATATGTTACTATCACTGTGAACCTTTACAAAAGCTTCTACTAACTCCTCTGCCTTTTCTTCATTAGATGTAATATATTTATCATCTTTGATTAACGTTGGGACACCTTTATACATTTGAATCCCTCCCATCTTTCTTATCATATTCCACATTTCACTTATATCTGTACTCTCACCTATTTCATCACAAAAAGTCCTCCAATAATTCCTTTTATTCACCCTTATTACTCTTCTTACATCTGCCTGGGCTCTCTTATATGCTATTAAGTCATCAAATAAATATGTTTTTTTCACTTTTCTTAACGCTTTGTTTCTCATTTTAATTACTTCACTACATTCGTCTGTCCACCAAGGTACTGCCTTTTTTACCCTGATACCTTTATTTTTTCCTATTACCTCATTAGCTGTATCACAAAGAATATTATTTATTTCCTTATTCAGTTCCTCTCTGTCTCCTAAATTTACTTTCATACCTGCCATTTTACTTTCACATATTTCTTTGAACTCTTCCCAATTTGCTTTTTTAAATCTCCACCTCTGAATGTTCTCTTCAAGACATTCCTCTACTTCCATCCCAATACTACATTTAATAGGATAATGGTCACTACCCATACTACTTTGCTCACATACTTCCCATACTCCCCCTCATGTTGTTGCAAACCTGTATGAATTTATTTTTTCTGCTGAACACAAAAGAAGATATTTTTAACCATACAGTTGATTGCATGGCCCCATTGACTTCCAATGTATGGAGAAAAATATACTGGGGAACTAAAGTCAGTAAGCAAACTAAACTAAAGTAACTTTTAGCTAACTAAAAGGGATAGTTCTCCCAATAATGAAAATGTTGTCATTACTTACTAACTCTTTAAGTTGTTCCAAACCTGTATGAATTTCTTTCTTCTGTTGAACACAAAATATTTTAAAGAATGTTGGTAACCAGACAGTTGACGGCACCCATTGACTTTCATAGAAGGAAAAACAAAAACACTAAGGGTGTATTATACTACATAGGGTGCCGTCTGGTTATCAACATTCTTTTGTGTTCAACAAAAGAAAGATACAGGTTTGGAACAACTGGAGGGTGAGTAATTGATGACGATTTTCATTTTTGGGTGAACTATCCCTTTAAACTAATTTTAAGAAGCTAATGTTCAGCTCAACTTCCCATTGTCCTTCCGCATTTAGATGTAAAAGGCTTTAGGACTTAAAAACTGAACAGCTTTAGCAGATAGACACCAATCTAGACTAAACAAAACAAAACTTTATTATTACAGATCCTCAAGAGGATGCATTCCAATTATACCAACTGCATTCTTTATCATAAAGTGAATCTAGAAACAGGTTGGATCCTTCCCATGCAAGATTCTTCACTTTGACCAAACCCATTTTGCAACCACACATACAAGTTTTTAAGCTTTTGTTGAAAGCCAACTCTGCTTGAAGTCACATTTTAATGCTGATCAACTGTTTGAGCAATTGATCTTCTTAAACCCTGTTCATTCAAACCCTGTCCCAGCACGTTCAAACCTGCAAAGTGTGCTTGAGGCTGTATTCCACTTATACAAATCCTAATAAGGGTACATGCCAATAACATTACTGTACTTTTTTCAAAGTCAACAAAAGAGTGACACAACAAAAATGCTTTCTTTGCTTTATTTGAACAAATAAAATGTAGGGTTTTAGGGCTGGGACTGCATCAATTCAAAACTTTATTTTAATAAAGTAGAATGTTAAGCTTAGAACTGCATAATTTCAAAAGGTGTCAAATTGCATTGTTACATTCAGCCTAATTCATGTCTAACACACTGCAGCTGTCATACATACAGTCTGTCTTCACTGAGCACAGAGATATCACCATTTTTTGATCCCAAACTGTCCTTGATTTTCATAACTAGTGTCTTCTGATCAGGTCACAGCATAACAACAGTCTTTAAGAAGTGATGGACACCATGTTGTTGGGGCTGAGAATCTCAATCCAGTAACCGTCAGGATCCTGAATAAAGGCCAGGCCCTTCATTTTACCTGCACGACAGACAGAATGAAAATAAAATGAAAATAAACAAAGTATTTCTGTATGACAGTTGCTTATTCCAGTGACATGTGGAAATCAATTTTATATTGTTGTCTGAGGTCAACTTATGACATTCGCTTGGTTTTTACATTCAAAAACATCAAAATGAATAAGTAATAGGCTATTTACTACCCTGGTTTTGAGCCTTGCTCCTGAAACGCTCGTTTTTTATGGGCGTGCCGCATTGAAGACTTTGAAGTAAACGCCCACTGCTATGATTGGATAACAGCTTTGCATATTATAATGAGTTTCATGTAATGCACGAATTGGTGGGCGGGGCTAAACCAGCAGTGTTGAAGATGGCGTTGATCTTCTCCTGCGGAGGCGGGGTTTGATACTCTTTGACGTCATAGATCCCCACTTTGAAAAACCTGTCGTTCGCTGTGCCTGGTGTCAATAAAAGCTTTTATTGGACTAACAAGGAAGTTTTCAGTTCTGAAACTTACAGGATATTCTTATAGTATGATGACCTCTTGTATGTCAAAAGCTCAAGGAAAAATTGATTTCCAAGTTCATCACCACTTTAAAAAAGTTATCCGGGTATGCCATGCAAACAGAAAATCTGCATATGATATACTACATAAATACTAAGAGTATGCTATTAAGAACACAGTAAACATACAAATATAAACATCCTAAATTTGTACATTCCACGAGACTAACATATTTAGAAATGAAAGTTTAGCTAGTTTGTTATTGGTGGAGATACACTATGTAACTAAAATAATTGTATAGGATAATATGAAAGAACTTACCATCATCGGGCTTTTTTACAAAGGTCACTCCATTCTCTTCAAACAGCTTGCAGGCAGCATAGACATCCGGGACAGCAATTCCAATATGGCCTAAGATAAATATATTTTACATTTTTAGGTTAATAATGTAATTTAAGTATATTACGTTCTTCTTTTAACCATGACTACATTTGCCATAGGGCTGTCCAATCAATTAATCGCATCTAACATAAAATGTTATGTTTATATAATATATATATATATATACATACACATAAATATGTTTCTGGCTATATAAAATATTGCAACATCATGAATGTCACAATGATGGTGAAATGCTTAGGGGACAAGTGTGATGAAAAGGGTCGCAAGCATTGATTTTAAACAAATCACCAAGACGGAACTCGATGGAATTCTCTGTGACATCTACGGAACCGTCAGAAGCTCCAAAGTTGAAAAATATGGCATCAGCAGTTATGAAGCGTTATGTGCCGGTCTGTGTTTGGGGGTTTTGGAGTTTGTCCTGGTGTTTAATGAGATACAGCGAATTCACGTCATCAAATAATGTTTTTGCTGGAGTCGACGCCTCTTGTACCTTATTGCTTACTTGAACATTACGTTTCCTAATGATGGCTTGCTTTATTAGCCACTCTAGTTTAAAGATCAGAAACAAAAATATATTAAAGGAAATAAATCTGAATTTGAATAGTTTTGCATTATCATTCAAAAATGTTCACTGAAGTCTGTGGGTATATATATATGTGGGTAAATATTGCTGTTCGGTAATGTAAACTGTTATATTGGTGAAATGTTTCTTGTGTCCATATAGTGAAATATTTTAACTATATTTTTTGTATCTTTTAGTTCATACATGCAACATGCAAGATGGCTGTTTAGTCAAAATGACGGTTCCTATAAATTAATAAACACCAATTTAGGCTGGAGATGTATCTTGAGTATAGTCAAAAGACAAAAAAAAAAAAAAAATATATATATAGTCTAGCCCGACTTCAATCACAGTCGATACTATGACAGGGAGAAATTGTGTTCTGCTTGTTATATTCACCAAAGCCTCTTGGGTCTGTGTTCCCGTTGTGGTAAGACGAGCTGTCATCTGTCTCTGAACCCCAGTTACTGATTAAAAAGAGAAAAGAGAAATACAGAATGGCACATGAAAACAGCTTCAAACCTTGGACCTCTGATGACAGGCTCTATAACAGCGGTCGGCAACCTTATGGCACACAGAGGGATAATCACAGAAGCGCGCACCTCGGCCCCCGCGAATGGTTTGTCGGATCTGTGTGCTAGAGAGGTTAAAATCTCACACTTTTACTAAAACTATAGACTATAGACCCCTTTTCAGTTAGTAAACATGGTGACGTTTCTTTGTGGGCGGAGCTTAGCTGGAGGCAGAACGATCCCTCTGGCCGCTTCACTAACGTTAGTTTGCAAGTTTTGTTAGCTTGTTTTTTTAACAATGACTGGAGAAAATCCGATTTTATCTTAATATGCAGGACTGTGATTGTTATTTGCAAAAGTTAATTTTAAAGGACGGAACCAGACTGGCTGACCCGCTCAGTCAATGGATGGACGATTAACGTTAACGCTACCTCCGGTTGAGTGGCCTGACTTCTACTACCTGATAGAGAAACCGAGGGTAAAGAGAAACTGAGGGCATTTAAATCTTTAGATGACTATAACTATGTGCTGAATGGTCAAGTACAAGACTTGTGTGGTACGATCCGCAGTTCTGCCTAGCCAGCGCCAAGAAGACGACAATGTAAAGAGTGACATTACGGTGCAATTTTAATGATGTGAATATTTTCTAGAAATAAATATTCCAGATACAGCATACTCATTTTTCGTCGATTCTTGCACCCAACAACACAACAAGATGACATTTAATAATAAAAATTATAATTTAAGCTCCTTATTATGTAGCCGAATCTGTGCTGGTTTGTATTGGCCACCTCCAGTTTTCCCTTTGCTTTGCCTCCAGCTAACGCTGTGACGTAATTGTGACGTCGGCTCGAAATTGGTCTATAAGGAATAAGTACCTCAAATTGTACATCCGTATGTAAGTTTCAGGGACTCCTCTTAAGCTAATGTCCCGTGCCAGTGATTATCCCTCCGCGTGCCAAAGGTTACAAACCCTGATCTACAATTAAAAAATGTTCAGGTCTTACGCCACATACTGTAAAGGCCAATTCACACTGCACCGACAGACACAGACAGACGGCAACTGAAACCTGGTTTCGGATCAGTGTGTAAGCGTCCCTGTAAGCGCTCTTTTTCGCAGATTAAACAAAGTTGGAATGTCTGAGAAGTGACGTGCTGTAATCTGGTGAATGTTGGTCTGCGTCTGTTGGTTGCAGTGTGAATTTGCCTTAACAGAACCTAACAGATATCACGGTAAAGTTGGTAAAGGGCTTTTCTACTCAATGCAGAAGGTTAGTGGTTAACTTTTAAATGGCTGACGCTGAAGGTTTTAACCTGAACTTACTGTGTGAGCTCTATAGTGGCTCGGCGGGAGAATGTCCAGGCTGTCCTCTCCTTCACATCTGCAGGGACCTCTTTCTTATCCTCATAACCCAGAAAGTAGAGGGTGAATCGCATGGAGGGAAAATCAAACTTCTGTAACAGCCTAAAATAAAACATTCGCATTAAAAAATACTTCATTGCAAAGGTCAGCAATTAAAGCTCATTTCACATTATTGCAATGCATTTTAATATGCAATTTTGATTATGAGCCAAAAGTTGAACTAAAATGCAAAACATTTCTACATGCATAACACATTTGGATATTATAAAGTAATGGCCTGGTTTCACAGACCAGGCGTAGATTAAGCCAGGATTAACCCTGGCCATTTAAACAGCTTTTATAAATGTGTCTTAGATAAAAGACAAAACATGTCTTGAGACAAAACAAAGGCACATATTGTAAGATATATCAGTGCAAGTTGCTTTCAGTTAAAACAACTTAAACATGCATTTTAGTCTGGGACTAGCTTAAGCCTTGTCTGTGAAACCGGGCAAATGAAAAGATCAAGACTGAACTCACATTCTCATTCACAGAGAAAAAGTTCAGTGCTGAGAGATGCAATCTTTCACAATAGTAAACTCACGTCATTCCCAGGATGCGTGTGTAGAAATCCAGGGATTTAACTGGATCCTTAACCCTCAGCATTGTCTGCTGCATCATGAAGTCCTACAGCAGTGGCATGAATAACTTTTGGTCAGAAGAACATAATTTAAAAGATGGATAAGGCGATGAAAATGATCAACAGTGGCAACCAAAAGTCTAAGACCATTTTGGAGGACTGATAAAAAAAACTTTTATTAGTAGTCTCAGACATTTGAGTAACACTGTATCAATAATAATAAAAATAATAATAATACAAATTTTTGCCGTTATCAATCTCTCTCTCTGTATATATCTCTGTATAACACAAAAAATATATTTAATGTAGTCTCTCATTCACCGCTATAGAAGTTTACCCAACTATGACGACTTCCGCTTCTGAGAAACCCGTAAATGTGAAAAGGGTCGATTCAAATTATTCAGCAGTGAATTTGGAGTTGAAAATAACCAGCTGATGCAGTTTCAGGCTGTGCATGATGCTTTTAGAAATCCATATCTGGTCATTCTGTAATATCTTGCAGCTCAGCTCAAAAAAAGAAGAGTAGTTTATCGTTTTGCAAATGCATCAAACATCAGTCTAGGAATCTCTGGTAAATGTTTGTACTGTAAATTCATTATTATTCATCTCTCTGATACAGGTGTTATTTTGTAGCATATCTTTGGTTAGGATTGTTTAAGACATGCTTTTCAAAGAATGGACACAAAGTGTTACAATAGAATTCCCTGATATATGAAGTTTGAGTCCTTATGGTAAAATCTGTCCGCTTGCACTGCTCTGTATGACACTCTAGGAGCCGCAGGTTAACACTTAAGCTGTGTGAAATGTCAAAGGTCATCATAGGAACTTTAAGTTAATTAAAATTAATTAAAATTAGGCTTGATTCTGAATGTAATGCAGATTGATATGTTACTAACATATCAATCTGCATTCCATACAGAATCAAGTCTATTTGCATTTCCACATGACTGAGCAATAAAGCAGTTACGCATACAAACTTAAACTAAGTTGAGTAACAAACATAGATGCGGATAAATCACTAATAAACAACGTAAGAGAGATGTTATGAATCGCACTATTTTCCTGCAGTGCTTGAATTATAATGGAGATTAGGGAAATGAGCGATCATCTTCGTGTTTGATTGAAAGGTCTCTAGTTCTGGACTCAAAAGCAGTGTCTTACTTTAGTGATGGGGTTTCCGTCTTTACACGCAGCGGCGGCTGCTTCGTTCGTCAGCCCTTGGTCGGTCATTTTTAGGTGTGCTTCGGCTTGATGTTTGGTGACTTACAGCTGACAGTCTGGCAGAAAGAACCCGCGCAGGAGGCGTGGCCATTGCGTGCAACGTCGGCGGCGTGACGTACCTGTGGGAGGAGCCATGAAATAACTGAGATGCTGTAGTTTCCCTTTCCTTCCTGCAGAGGGAGACACAATTCTCAGTAAAAGTGTGTTTACACAAATGTATTGAAATCATGCATGGATTGTCAAGAGAAAGTGAGTGTTCTCTTCCCATCAACTTAATAAATTATAATAAGTGTAGGAGGAAAAATTACAGAAAGAAAAGGGTTAATGAACTGAGAGAAACAGGGGAGGCTATGAATGAATGTGATGGAGACTGTGGCTCACACATTTACACTCATCCTGTAAGATGACAGAAGTATACCACATCCTGTGTGAATGAGTGAATTTATGAGCTCTGTGTGTAAACTGAAAATGTATAGATTGAGTGATATATTCCAGAAATCGGATCAAATGTATTGTCAACTCATTGACACAGGTAAAAGGCATAAATACAGTGCTATGCATAAGTTTAGACACCCATGCTAAAGTTGACTAAAAAGAGGAATAAAAAATCATCTTTTGGAAATTGAACTTAATGCCTTAATTAAAAAAAAATTAGGAAAAATCCAACCTTTAAGGACACCAATTTTCTTTGTGAATGAATAATGTATCGTAAATAAATAAATGTTCTTCCTTAAAATACAGGGTGCATAAGTCTGGACACCCCTATGTTAAATTCCCATAGAGGCAGGCAGATTTTTATTTTTAAAGGCCAGTTACTTCATGGATCCAGGATACTATGCATCCTGATAAATTTCCCTTGGCCTTTGGAATTAAAATAGCCCCACATCATCACATAGCCTTCACCATACCTAGAGATTGGCATGGTTTTATTTCAGTTAGCCTAATAGCTGGTTTGATTTGCATTGAGAGATGATCTTAGGGAAAGTACTCCATGCCAATCTCTAGGTATGGTGAAGGCTATGTGATGATGTGGGGCTATTTTAATTCCAAAGGCCAAGGGAACTTTATCAGGATGCATAGTATCCTGGATCCATGAAGTAACTGGCCTTTAAAAATAAAAATCTGCCTGCCTCTATGGGAATTTAATTTAATTGTGTGTGTGTGTGTGTGTGTGTGTGTGTGTGTGTGTGTGTGTGTGTGTGTGAGGGAGAGATAGGAATACAGATCCTCAGTCAATAAAAATGCAAATGTAAAAAAAAAATAAACAAATGTAAAAAAAAAAAAAAAAAGTAATTATATTAGAACATTTAGAAACTGATGAGTTTATGCGATTGTATCACACACAGCATGACCGATCCTTTAGATTGTCTTAGGAAACGGACGAATTGTTGGTCATAACAAGGATTAATACTGTTTAATAACTTATAATAAAAAACATAAAAACTTCAAAGTATATAAGGAAAAGGAGATGGAGCTCAGGTAGATTAGGGGGTGGGGTAGATTTTATTTTTATTTTGAATTTAACAGTTTAAATCTTAAAATGTTATTGCTAGCTATTTGTAGCTTACATTTCACTTTGCATAGTTCAATGCAAACTATTCACAGCGTGCTTAAAAATAAAAAATAAAATCTAAGAATATAATTTTTTGATTGACAGGCACAAAATGTGACGACTTGTAGAGATGAACCTTGTCTTGCAGTGTATGATTATACATTTTGAGTGTTTTGTACATGCACGTTTACACAATCTTATGTGAAAACGCACACCTTTGATTTTCTTGAAATGTGAGATTGAAAGGAGTTTGCAGACCATGTCTAAAGAAAAGCAACTTTGTTATTGGGGAAAATAATGTGAGAAAACAGGACAAGATGCATGTTTTGAGCAGATTCATAGTGCATATGTATAACTTTATTTTAGAAAATTATTAACATGATTTACTGCAACTGTCTTTAGTATGCAAGCAATTAAGAAAAACTGTAATAAAAAAGAAACCATGTGAAGCTCTTCATTGGCATCGTGCAGGTACAAATTGTCAATAAGAAGGGCATAGCTGAAAACAAATAAGAATAAACCGTAGGCTAAATCATAAATTCATGACATGCATGAATGTACATCACATCAACTTTTGTCTGAATGCAGTTTACGATGCATATCCAAGGTGTATTTATAAGGGAAAGTCTTTCCACAGTCTGGACAGGAGAAAGGCCTCTCTCCTGTGTGAATCCGCATGTGTTTCTGCAGCGTCGAGCGGCGTGAGAATCCGCTTCCACACACGGGGCAACAGAACTGTTTTTCAGAATGAGAATCGCTGTGGTGGCGATTAAGATTGGTTTGACTGAAGAACGTCTTGTCGCAATACGCGCAGGCGAACGGCCTCTCGCCTCTGTGCTTGTATAAATGACTTTGGAGTGCGGTGGAGACACAAAACTTCTTCTCACACTGATCGCAACTGAAGCTCTTCACGATCTTTCGTTTGTTACCCGTGTGGATGGTGTTGTGCATTTTAAGCCATTGTGCACACCGAAACCCTCTCCCACAGAGTTCACAGGTGTATGGTGCTTCTCCTGTGTGTATTCGCATGTGACACGCCAGATTTGTGCTGCGCCTATATTCCTTGCCACACAATTCACAGCTGAATTTTTTACCAGGGGTCTCTGATGAACTCTCCCGTTCAGTATTAGACTCGTCCATTTTGATCTCAGGCTTCATATCGATGCAGCCGGGACACCAAGAGAAACAGCAGCTACTGGAGAAACAGATTGAGAAATAAAACACTCATATTTATGTAGTTGTATATATTTATTAGTTGTATATAGGCTAACTCAAAGTTGCAAGAAAGAATATAAATAGTGTGTGCATGTACAGTGAGGGAATTGAACTATTCTAAGAAACATCAGTTGGTTAAAAGGCAATGCTGAAAGCTAGCTCTGAAAACAACTTTACACTTGCTTTGATTTAGCATCTAATCTAATAGCATTTCAAAGAGTAACTTTGAAGGGGAAAAAAAGTGGGGAAAAAAAATGGTAACACTGAATGTCACTGTAATAATAAGTAAATGTTACTGTAGTAATAACTATAAAGTATGCATAATTACATGCATCTAAACCAACCCTTATTCCTAACCCTATCCCTTCGTACAAATGAGGGTTTAAATGAGCAACCAGCTTGGTGAAATTAATATTTATTTTTATTTTATTTTTTAAACACCACTACAGTAACCTGCCTATATTTGCGGGTTTTCAAAATGATGTGTCAAGTTAAAATAAGCTTAAATATGTTAAAATATGCTCTGATAAGCGAAAACATCTAAATGTTTGTATGATGCGTCTTGCGGATGACACGACACGGCGTTCTAAAAGAATGCCGTTTTAGAACGTTCTCGCGATCTCTGTGAAAGAAAAAAGACGCAAAGAACTGAAATGAGAATAAAAGAAAACAAAAACAGGTCAGCAGCTGCAAAAGACACAAGGTGCAAGAGCAATGGAAATCCCCTCGGTCTAGTGCATGTTTAAAAGGCAAAAGCAAGGCTTTCTGTGTAACAGTCCGTTGCAGCTTTCATAACCTCATATTATCTGAAAAACAACTAGGAATGTTCGTTCTTTAATACATTTGTCAAACCACGTAACTATTTTAATGCGACGTTAAACCCCCACCTATAAAGACGATTTAAATATTTCAATATAGTTTCTTTCAGGGCTGGGTATTGACAGACGGCTACTGCAATCTGTCACACGTCAAAACGGCATTTATTGCATGAATCTCGTGATAAAAGTGACAAAATATGAAAGCTGACACTTTGTTTCATATCAAAAGTAGCAAAGCTTATTTCTATTATTACATGGCATGGCATGGCAGTGTGTGTTTTTTGCTTAGTAAAATAAAACCTGAATTTCACTATTCATGCATTTCATTGTGATTCTAGCCAACCTATTTAATGAAGCATCAAATAAACTTTCACTGCTTGATTTCCTCGTGCCCTGAAGGCGGCCTCACATTCCTGACTGTGATTGGCTTTCCCAGCAGTGACTTTCCCAGCAAGTATTTGGAATTGGGGATTTCAGAGTCTGCGTCATGAACTGTTCTGAGACACAAAGGCCTGAGGATCCAAATGCAGTTTATTTGAGTAATCCAGAATTGCAATCAAACACAGGCAAAGGTACAATCACAGGCAAACAGGCAGGCAAGGGCAAAAAGGGAATAAAAAAAACAGGCAAATATCCAAGAGACAATGTAACCAGGGAGAATGCTCAGAAATGCAGTATAAACACTAAACAAGACTTTGCAGGGAATGACAGAAAGAACCAGGCTTAAGGCGGACATACACTGTGCGATTTCAGCAAGGTACCTACTCACACTGAACGAGTAGATCGCATGCGATGTAAAGCCAAAGCTCAGGATTTCTGTGCTCACACTATACGGTCCGAACGTCGAGCTGCGACTTCACTGCTCACACTATATGTGTGAAATATGCCCGAATCAGCGCGATAAACCCTCGTGCCGGGTTGCCTATAGACGATATCATGTATCCAGAGATATTGTCAAAACAAGCATCAGCTATCAATATCAAGATGATTTAGCATTTCCAATTTATGTATTCAATTATTATTAGTAGGCTATTATTGTAGGCCTATATTATTATTAGGGAAGGCCTAGGCTACTTTTATTATTAAAGTGATAGGCTGTTAAATTGCCACGCAATAATTTCATAGCGCATCACCGCAAAACCAACGCACTGTGAGGATAATAAAATATCACAGCTTAGGCTACTCCTCCTTATTGAAAATTGTCTAAAACATTTAGGTCGATTACAATGAATTATTGGCATATCATTAATTATTAACCGTCTATAATATGTCCGAACACTGCAATAATTCATCAATGAAAATTAAAACAGCTTTATTTCAAAAACATTGTTTAACAAATTAATAAAAGAGGCAAAGTGTAGCCTACATCACTTGGAAGAAGTGGGTAATGCAGTGATCTCAAACTCAATTCCTGGAGGGCCACAGCTCTGCACAGTTTAGCTCCAACCAGCTCCAACTCACACCTGCAAGGAAGTTTCTAGTAATCCTGAAGACCTTGATTAGCTGGATCAGGTGTGTTTGATTAGGGTTGGAGCAAAACTGTGCAGAGCTGTGGCCCTCCAGGAATTGAGTTTGAGATCACTGGGGTAATGGTTAACCCTCAGAGAGTCCTCGGTCGCTTCTGACCGAAAAAATCACTCAGGTGTTGGATGATTGAGGAGGCGAACAGTTTTTTACTGTGTTCAAATGACAGGCGTTTGTCTAAAAGGAAGACGAATAAATGTTCAACTGTTAACAATGAGTGTGTGATCATGAGCCTTATTGAATTCACGTAAGAAAGTAAGCTATCAGTCATCAACCGGTAGCATTTAGTGGTACTTAGTCGCTACAGTATATATTTATTAGTTGTATATAGGCTAACTCAAAGTTGCAAGAAAGAATATAAATAGTGTGTGTGCATACAGTGAGGGAATTGAACTATTCTAAGAAACATCAGTTGGTTAAAAGGCAATGCAGAAAGCTAGCTCTGAAAACAACTTTACACTTGCTTTGATTTAGCATCTAATGTAATAGCATTTCAAAGAGTAACTTTGAAGGGGAAAAAAAAGTGAAAAAAAAAAAATGGTAACACTGAATGTCACTGTAATAATAAGTAAATGTTACTGTAGTAATAACTATAAAGTATGCATAATTACATGCATCTAAACCAACCCTTATTCCTAACCCTATCCCTTGGTACAAATGAGGGTTTAAATGAGCAACCAGCTTGGTGAAATTAATATTTATTTATTTTTAAACACCACTACAGTAACCTGCCTATATTTGCGGGTTTTCAAAATGACGTGTCAAGTTAAAATAAGCTTAACTTTTAAAACACATGGCACGAGACATATGCTCTGATAAGCGAAAACATCTAAATGTTTGTATGATGCGTCTTGCGGATGACACGACACGGCGTTCTAAAAGAATGCCGTTTTAGAACGTTCTCGCGTTCTCTGTGAAAGAAAAAAGACGCAAAGAACTGAAATGAGAATAAAAGAAAACAAAAACAGGTCAGCAGCTGCAAAAGACACAAGGTGCAAGAGCAATGGAAATCCCCTCGGTCTAGTGCATGTTTAAAAGGCAAAAGCAAGGCTTTCTGTGTAACAGTCCGTTGCAGCTTTCATAACCTCATATTATCTGAAAAACAACTAGGAATGTTCGTTCTTTAATACATTTGTCAAACCACGTAACTATTTTAATGCGACGTTAAACCCCCACCTATAAAGACGATTTAAATATTTCAATATAGTTTCTTTCAGGGCTGGGTATTGACAGACGGCTACTGCAATCTGTCACACGTCAAAACGGCATTTATTGCATGAATCTCGTGATAAAAGTGACAAAATATGAAAGCTGACACTTTGTTTCATATCAAAAGTAGCAAAGCTTATTTCTATTATTGCATGGCAGGCTTGCTTGTAATGTTTGAAGAAGTTTGCTCACGAATCAACGGGAAACATCATTGACAAAATCGATTTAATCGATATTGTCCACCCAGCCCTATTTTCCATTATGCACGTATTCAGATTTTAACTTAAATGCCTATATATTTGAGTTTTCACTTTAAAGGTTACAAGTTCAATCTGAAAATCACTGGTCAATTATCTTAAATCTTAATCATAAAGCACTTACTTGCAATGTTCTTGTTCAAGGGAACATCCTCGGAGTCTGAACCAGAAATGAGCAACTCCAACTTTTAACACTTCATTCTTCACTTCTCTCGGTTGAGTAGCAGAACCGAAGACAGTCAGTGCTGCCCCCGTCTGTCGTCAAAAGATGCTGAAAGTATTGCTCAGTAAATTGATTTACAAAAAATCTGTTGGGGGAGGGAGAATAATACATTTTTAAGCAAAACATAATTTTATAAATAGTGTTTTAACGGAGATCAGGTTATGATGGAAATTGATCATATTCATAGAGCAGTGCTTATACAGTAGTAAAAAAAATCTTAGGCACGTTAGTATTTTCACCATAAATTTTTTTTAAACCAGTTATTTATATACTTTGCTGTAATGTGTCAGTAGGAAATATCAGTTTACATTTCCAAACATTAATTTTGCCATTAATTGTAATAATCCAGTGAGATTTTTGTATGCACAAGGTGTCAGACTCCTCGTGCATACAAAAATCTCACTGGATTATTAAAGATATACACTACAGCAAAATATATAAATAACTGGAAATACAAACAAAAAAAAATACAAATGTGCCTAAGGCTTTTGCACAGTATTGTATGTATAACTTGAAAAAAATGTAAGCAATGTAGAAAAACTAAAAAAGAAATCAAAACTAAAAAGGAAATTATGTGAAGTCAAGCTCTTTATTGGCACTGAACAGGTATAATGAGATTCAGTAAGAAAAGAAAAAAATCAATAAAAGGGATGTGGCTTAAAACAAAAAACGGATAAATAGAATAAATCATAAACTCATGTGATGCATGAATGTGCATTACGTCAACTTTTGGCTGAGTGACGTTTACGATGCACATTCATGGTATATTCATAACGGAAAGTCTTTCCACACTCTGGACAGGAGAAAGGCTTCTCTCCTATGTGAATCCGCGTGTGTTTCTGCAGCGAAAAAAGGCGTGAGAATCCACTTCCACACACAGGGCAAGAAAATTGTTTGCTGTCAGAATGAGAATCGACCAGGTGTCGTTTAAGATTGGTCTGACTGAAGAACGTCTTGTCGCAGTGCGCGCAGGCGAACGGCCTCTCGCCTCTGTGTTTGTATAAATGACTTTGGAGTGCGGTGGAGCCAGTAAACTTCTTCCCACACTGATCGCAACTGAACCTCTTCATGCTCTTTCGTTTGTTACCCGTGTGGACACTGCTGTGCAGTACAAGCCAGTCTTTACGTCGGAAGCCCCTCCCACAGAGTTCACAGGTGTACGGCGCTTCTCCTGTGTGTATTCGCATGTGACGCACCAGGCTTATGCTCTGGCGATACTCCATGCCACACAAATTACAGCTGAATTTTTTACCACAAGTCTTTTTGCCATTTGAAAAGTGGGAGATGGATGGTTCAGCTTCTGTTTTAGTATCTGAAGGACTTCCATCAGGCACCTGAATACTTCTCACTGTATATTTCAGCCGTTGGCAAAAGAGCAAAGCCGATCCTTCCATTTTGCTCAGCACCAAAGTTTCCATACTCTCCTTAGTCGTCTCGGCCCTCGAAACTCCAAGAAAATTCTCAGAAGGCTTCATTTCGATGCAGTCAGGACTCCAAACCATCAACTAGGGAAACAGATTGAATAGAGATGTAAACATTCAGATTTATTCCTCAACTGTTCTCATCAAACCCAAATTCCCCATAAATGAATTATACAATAACCTCATAAGTTATTTGGACAATTACTCCACACTCAACCTCAAATATGAAGGCTGTTGCATTAGAAGAAACGTAGTCTTCAATGAGAATAACAGGAATTGAGCATATGTGTGAGTATATAAGGAAGTTATTAGGCACTAACAAGTTAACAACAGGAAAGAGTCAACATAAGAAAGTCAGTGAACCAATGACAGAACTTGTTTTCAAGTTGCAAGAATATTCATTTTGTGTCTGCATGTTCAGCAGGGGAGTTTTCGGCTAAGAGAACTACAGACTATTTTAAGAAAACTGAGGAAAGGAAAACTTTGTTGTGCATGAGCCTTCATTTTATATATATATATAAAATTAATAAATGTTTCCTCCCTGAAACCTAGACATAGAGAGAGAGAGAGAGAGAGAGAGAGAGAGAGAGAGAGAGAGAGAGAGAGAGCGCCTACACACACACAATGTTGTGTTACTTACCATATTATATGGGGACTGTCCATAGACATAACCTACTTACCCGTCACAGTTTTTAACATGTTCAAAAAACATAATTTCGTATGATTTTTAAAGCGGTTTTCCTCATGGGGAACAAAAAATGTTAATGGTTTTGCGAGGACATTTGGTCATAACGTAGGGAGAGACCCTAAATGTTTGTCAGATTTGTTTGTCGTTATTTGTCATCTCTCAACACTTAGACGCAGTCAGAAACCTACTGTTAAACAATTTTAAATCGTAATAACAAAGCTCTTACTTGCAAGCCGGCAATATTTATTGTAGTTGCAATGAACAGAACATTATTTGGTCCATTTAAAACTTTCTCGTGCATGCTTTCTTCTTCTTTATTGCACGGTTGGACAGCATGACTAAAGTTACACAGTACTGCCCCCTTCTGCTTTCAGGAGGAATATCACATTCATTTGCCTTGGCTTGAAAGGTCCGTGTATTTTGTTGCTCTTGCCATACACGTAACTCTTTAAGATTTACAGCGCCATTGATCACTATGTTGAAATAAGACAATGAATTATTAGTAGAAGTTAATGTCAGCTCATGTTTGCTCTGTGTGGATGTATTGGCGATGTGCTGTGACTCGACCTTGAAGAGGAAGATATTGCCTGTGTTTTATTTTTGCAGGAGTTGTTAGGAATGTGATAGGCATGCTATCATGTGACCATGCCAAAGGAACAGTCAACAGCCGCACAGATAAGAAGTGATCCCGATAGCATGAATGAGAACTTAACGTGTCATGTTTATTGTCTTTAAATAACCACATTTGCATAAACTTCACGTTCGGACATTGCTTGAATTACCTGTACTGTTAACCAAGCAGAACCTTTAGAAAATGGCATAAACTGATCTGTATTGGTTTTTCTGTGTTCTAAGATAGTTCGAGGCTGGATTATCATTTTCTACGGCGTTTGGAAGGGTGGAGAACTCGTGTCTTCTGTAAACTTTATCGACTAATTGAACTTAAAGGGATACTCCACTTTAAAATGAAAATTCTGTCATCATATACTCACCCTCATGTTGTTTCAAACCTCAATAAATGTCTTTCTTCTGCTGAACAGAAAGGAAGATATTTAGAAGAATATCAGTAACCAGACAGTTTCTGGTCTCATTGACTTCCATAGTATATTTTTTTCCTACTATGGAAGTCAATGAGACCAGAAACTGTCTGGTTACTGACATTCTTCTAAATATCTTCCTTTCTGTTCAGCAGAAGAAAGACATTTATTGAGGTTTGAAACAACATGAGGGTGAGTATATGATGACAGAATTTTCATTTTAAAGTGGAGTATCCCTTTAAAATTTGACTCCTGGTCTCCATTGAACATTTTGGTCTGTCTTTATGGGGTCAAACTTTGTTCCCCAAAACTGTATAGTCGACTCTGTGTAAATCCTTTGGTGTTCTTGTTCTGCAATAAAATAAAAAAAGTGGGAGATTTTTAAGACCATCAGTATAAATTCATAAAGTCATTGAAAGTAATGTAAATTAAAATGAATGAATATATTAAATAAAATGAGGTTGTGGTGGCTTATTAACGGTCACATACTGTTATTATCACTGGCGAGCAGAATGTTAATTTGAGTACTTTTCCCCACTCATCCTCCTATAGGCCTACGTGGAGTGGTTGCATTCATTTCATTCCATCCCACGTTTTCTTTTTTCTCTCTGGGCAACTCCCGAACATTCCAGTTTACGTCACACCTTGAAAGTGTCAATCTCAAATTCAACCCCTGTGACCCCTGGGAGTAAATTTACCGCTTACTCACATTCCTGCCATGATTCACACAGCAGATGCCGAGAGTTTATCGTGTTGCTCAATAAATATGGTTTTATAAATGTATTGAAATAATGTATATGGTCAAGAGAAATTAAGGGTTATCTGCATCTACTAAATAAGGTAAATTATAAGAAGTGTAGGAGGAAAGTGTATTTAGACGTTAGTGAATGCAAAATTTCAGGATTCAAATACAGAAACACAAATGCTTAAATTTAAAGAACATTTACTCTCCATTAACTTGATCAAATCAACCTTAGATGGCAATAAATTATTTGACTTCTTGTAGAGATGAACCTTGTCTCGCACACTGATTATAGCCTACATTTCGAGTGGTTTATAGGCTACATTCATGTTTACACAATCATATGTGATACCACTTACCTTTATACATTGCTTTTCTTGAAATGTGATGAGATGAGACTGAAAGGAGTTTACAGACCTTATCTAAAGAATACTTTTTTGAGGGGAATAACATGACATCACAAGACATCAAATGTTGTAAAGCTGCATGTCCTGGAATTTTTTTTTTTTTATTCATAGTGCATATGTATAACTTTGTTTTAGAAAAAATGTAACATGATTTATTATCTATAAGCAACTGAAAAAAACAGAAATGAAATGTAAATGTTCTTTATTGGCATTGTGCAGGAAAATAAATTAGAATAAACAGAGTAAATCATACATTCATGTGATATGCATGAATGTGCATTACATCAACTTTTGTCTGAATGCAGTTTACAATGCATATCCAAGGAGTATTTATAAGGGAAAGTCTTTCCACAGTCTGGACAGGAGAAAGGCCTCTCTCCTGTGTGAATCCGCATGTGTTTCTGCAGCGTCGAGCGGCGTGAGAATCCGCTTCCACACACGGGGCAACAGAACTGTTTTTCAGAATGAGAATCGCTGTGGTGGCGATTAAGATCAGTCTGACTGAAGAACGTCTTGTCGCAATACGCGCAGGCGAACGGCCTCTCGCCTCTGTGCTTGTATAAATGACTTTGGAGTGCGGTGGAGTCACAAAACTTCTTCCCACACTGATCGCAACTGAATCTCTTCACGCGCTTCCGTTTGTTTCCCGTATGGATAGTGAGGTGCAATTTAAGCCAGTCTGAACGACGGAAGCCCTTCCCACAGAGTTCACAGGTGTACGGCGCTTCTCCTGTGTGTATTCGCATGTGACGCACCAGGTTTAAGCTCCGCTTATACTCCATGCCACACAAATTACAGCTGAATTTTTTACCACAAGTCTTTTTGCCATTTGAAAAGCGGGAGATGGATGGTTCAGCTTCTGTTTTCCGTTTTAGTTTTCTGTTTTCTGTTTTAGTATCTGAAGGACTTCCATCGGGCACCTGAATACTTCTCACTGTATATTTCAGCCGTTGGCAAAAGAGCAAAGCCGATCCTTCTGTTTTGCTCAGCACCAAAGTTTCCGTACTCTCCTTAGTCGTCTCGGCCCTCGAAACTCCAAGAAAATTCTCAGAAGGCTTCATTTCGATGCAGTCAGGACTCCAAACCACCACCTAGGGAAACAGATTGAATAGAGATGTAAACATTCAGATTTGTTCTTCAAATGTATTACTAATTAAGCCATCCAAAATTCACATAAATTAACAATACAACAACCCCATAAGTTATTTAAATACTTAGGCCACAGTTAAAAGGTACTATGTTACTTTTTGCTTTTCTAGCAAAAAAAAGCAAAACTGCATGCATTTAGTGGAAGAACATTGTTTTGGTTGTGCTTTGGCTCTGCGTGACTGTGCGGATGAATATGGTTATCCTACTGCTCATTAGACGATCACTACTAGGCTTAAGAGATATAACCAGTTTAGATGGAAAGGATCTCAAGCTGACTATAGCTGGAGAGGTTACTGTAGCTTTGCCCATTAATAGACACGATACTTCCTTGAAAATAAATTCCAGCACAGCGCTACAACAACCATAATGAAATGATCTTCACAATAGATAATGCTTTACAATGAACTCTGCTAGAGAGCGACATTTGGCAATTTATCTGTTCAATAAAATAACGTACTCACCTGTTGTAGGCTATAATAAAAACGCCATCTTGCGTCGCTTTTACAACACTTCAAATCCCTCAGTTCTCGCCATCTCCGAAAAGCCAAGCCTATGTTGATTCCTGTTTTAATACGAGATCTGTCGCATTTTATTTTTTTGCAAGCAGACAATCTTCTCTGTTCTGCGTTTTGTTTTTTTAAAAGGTTGATTCTCCGGAGTTTTGAGATTTAGCTGCTCCATGTCAACCTTTCTCACTCAATTTTTTTTGGTAATTTCACCAGTTTAACATCATGAAATAATACTGAAGTTGGAACTACCGCCGCTCCTCCACCAAACGTGCCGAATCTGCCATTCATAAAACTGTGATAAGGCGAGTCTGAAGGTGCCAAAAATATGCCAATCACCATTAAGTATTTCACTTTTTAGAGTGCTGAGGGGAAAAATAGGTTGCAGAGGAGGCCTAAATTACATGATCTTAGTTTGAACTGCTCCAGCTGATAATGAACCAACTACCTTAATTACGGAGAGCAGAGATATTGAATATTTGATCGCCTACATATTTACCAAGACAAGCTACAAATTAAAAATGAACGGGCGAGTGACGCATGTACGCAAAAACTATCCCGAGGTCTAAAATAACACTTATAATAGGCTTAACATAGTGAATCAGTGAAAGACAAAAGCACATTTAGAGACTGACTAATTTAAATTTTGAACAAAAAAATGTGCATAGTATACTTTTAATGTATGAAGTTTGTTGCATTAGAAGAAACGTAGTCTTCAATGAGAATAAGTGGAACTGAGCATATGTGTGAGTGTATAAGGAAGTTATTAGGCACTAAGTTAACAACAGGAAAGAGTCAACAGATGGAAGTCAGTGAACCAATGACAGAATCAAGATGCAAGAATATAAATGTGTCTGTATGTTTAGCAGGGGAGTTTTCGGCTAAGAGAACTACAGACTCCTTTAAGTAAACTGAGGAAAGGAAAACTTTGTTGTGCATGAGCCTTCATTGAGGCAAGATTCATTAGATGTTGACTTTTTCCATTTATTCATAATCACCCATTAAAGGAATTAAATAACAGCTCAAAAAAGTGAACTCAGTTCTTACAGCATTTACATGAAAATGGCTTGATTTTGTTGAGTGACAGAGACAACATGGAATATTTGTGGTTTTAATACATACATGCACACACAAGACTATTTAAAGACATTTTTAAAAATAAAATATAAACTTTTATATATAAAAAAGTTTTTACAATTATATATATATAGAGAGAGAGAGAGAGAGAGAGAGAATTGTTTGTCAACTCACAAAAGTTAGACTCAATCAGAAACCTACTGTTAAAGCATTTTATATCGTAACAACAAGGCATTTACTTACAAATCACCAATATTTCTCGTAGTTGCAATGAACAGAACATTCTTAGGTCCATTTATAACTTTCTCGTGCATGCTTTCTTCTTCTTTATTGCACGGTTGGACAGTATGACTAAAGTTACACAGTACTGCCCCCTTCTGCTTTTAGGAGGAACATCACATTCATTTGCCAGAGACCTTGGTTAAGAAGGTCCGTGTTTTTTGTTGTTCTGATCAGAATAACACCCTTTACAACAGTTAGTTTTGGTCATTTGGTCATCTGTCCCATTACTATGACAGCTTTAGGACATTTTTGTATCGCTCGTCTGTGTTCCCAGTATGTGACCAGAATGGAGTGGAAACGTTTTATGGATAAAGAACTATTTGTGATGTGAAGACAGAATATGAGATGTCATCAGTGACAGTGACTTTTTTTTGGAGATGTCATTTTTATGTAAACGAGGTTCTGATAAAGGTCTTGTTTTCATTTACTGCAAAAGAGTTTGCAAAAGTAGGCTATATGATGTCATTGGTGGCCTTATTATTCAACTCTTATCAGGTGACACTGAGTTTATCTCTTCAATATATAATATAAATAAGAGTTAATGATGTAGAAATTTTAGATAAAACATATAAAAACACAGCATTATACCAATGCAAATCATTTTGGAAAGCATTAGAATGTAGCCTAAGCTATAATCAGATTGATGGAAATCGGTCAGGAAGTTCAAAATTACAACGTTTAGACTGAGTTTCAGTTTTGTGTTTATTTATGGACTAAAAATGGAAAGGTCTGACAAAATTGTCGAAACATCCTTCTCAAATTCAGCCCCTGTGACTTCACTGAGGAAATGTACTGTCTACGTCCTCACATTCCTGCCGTGATTTACACAGCAGCTGCCGGGAGTTTATGTGTCTCTGCCAGTTGCTTGTTAGTATTCACTGAATGAGACTTCATGAGTTCAGAGTAATAAAAAATAACACTGATGTATGATGGGAGATAACATGACAAATGACTGCATCTGGCAAATCCTGTGCAATGTATATCAACACGAAACAAACAAGGGATTAGTTCACTTTCAAAAAAAATTTTGATGATAATTTACTCATATACATTAATTTTTACATGTATAAATATAATTTATGAATGAGTGTACATGTTTGTTAAATAATTAAATATAGGCTATACATACAGAAAGAAATGCCTATGTAATCACTGTCGTGGAAATTCTTTCTAGACTTTAATCAATAATTGGAAGACAGTTGGAGATCTCAAAGGTATAGTATCTCCTACCTGCGGTTTCACTGCCCATACATGCCCACCTGTGTAATGCTCTGTTGGATTTGTACAGCTGACATCTTTCCTTTCAATATTTCCATTCCCCACTAATGCTTCCCACGTGCCACAAGAAATTAACCCCTTTAATTCGTTCATGTGCTGGCTTCTCAATGGCTGTGCTTTCCAAGTTCTATCCATCTGCAAACACCACCAACATGACTCAGTTATCTGTAATGCCTGTCTCTGCAAGATACTTAACATACATGCTTTGTTTCCCTCACATTGTGCTCTAGCATGCAGAACTGTCTTATCTCCATGATCGAGACTGAATTGCTGTTCTAACCATTGTTCTTCTTCTTCTATGCTAGTTGTATCTATCAATGAGGAGAGTTCCTTTCCTTCATTAGGTGGTTCAATCATTTTGATGGTTATCGGGACATAGGTACCTTTTCCTGAAGTCCACCACACACAAAAATATCTACCTCCCCATTGAGCCATCCCTTGGGGTCCTGTAGTCAGGGTGACCTTCAATTTTGCCTGATGTAAGTCATAATGTATCAGATATTATCAAACACATGAAAGAGACCATAGCCACTCCATCAGATATGGGAAAACCTTTAGATGGTTGGTTCTTGGGTCAGCAGGGGAATAACCGTGATCGCCCCGATACTGTGCGTATGTCTGATAATATTAATGGTGATTCCATGTCTGATTACTTGCATCCAGTCAGTTATTGCCAGAACTGTGACAAATAGACTAATGTCAGTGGAAATGGGTGGTGAATATGTAACAATGAGAAGATTCAAAGCACGGGACCATGTTGACTCAGAAAGGTATAATGATATGGTTCTGGATAATGCTGATGTAAATGCTCATGAATTTGACTAATGAAATTGTTATAGGAAAGGCCAAACCAGGCAAACTATGATGATGGATGATTTTCAAATGAACGAGTGGTTTATTTATTTTCTTTGAAGATTTATTTCTGTTTTATTTTGTTTTCAAGATATGAAAAAGGGGTGGAATGTAATGGAAATTTGTATTTAGCCAGCTTAGACCATGTATGGTGTTAAAGAAACTGCAAGTTGCATATCATCTTCTTCCTAACAGCTGAAGACGAGTCGACAAGGACATTTGCAGAAGAACAGAGTGTTCTTCTCTAAAAACAGATAAGCTTGCTTGCACTAAGAGCAAAATATATACTTAGTTGTTTTTAGAATGACGTGTGTGTGTGTGTATGTGTGTACGTGTGTGTATGTGTGTGTGTGTACGTGTGTGTGTGTACGTGTGTGTGCGTGTCAAAGGGGTGTTAGAATATGTGTGAAAATGGAAATAGAGATAAGTGTACATGGGCTTATATATCAGATAAACAACTGTCTCCAACTCTTTATCATTAACATTACCCATTTTTGCACTAATTACCTTTTTCAGATAACTTTCTGAAAATCTTCCCCGAGTGGTCACCACACCCTGCCAGTAATCGTCACTACTGGTCTTTACCTTTTGAGAACACGTCTCACTGACCCCTTTGCGATATATTTTATTAGTGCAAAAATGTTCCTCACCATGCTTTTGCAGCTGGGTTTCTTTTACTCGAGATCGCGTCCGCCTAGGCCTGCCGTGGCGTCCACAATTCTCCCGTCCCTTACAGTTTAAAGTTGGGGTATCGGAGCCATAGACTTCTTGTCTTTGGAATGATCAGTCAATTGCTTCGTCCACGGAGGTCATCAGCTTTGCGATCCCATCCTCGTCGCCAGTTTGTCACGGAAATTCTTTCTAGACTAAAATCAATAATTGGAAGACAGTTGGATATCTCAAAGGTTATAGTATAAGCTTAAACCCTAACCCTTGCAAGAAAGGCAGTTCACACAACAGGCAGAGTCTGATATGAGAAGGGCCTCGACTTCTCCTTTTGCCCAGTTTATATACAAAGAAAAAACTCATATCTACCTCTCCCTTTCTTATCTTCTTCGTACCAGAGCTTGTTTTTCTGATATACAAGCCCATGTACACTGTTATCTCCATTTCCATTTTCACACATATTCTAACACCCCTTTGCTATACAAACACACACACACACACGTCATTCTAAAAACAACCAAGTATATATTTTGCTCTTAGTGCAAGCAAGCTTATCTGTTTTTAGAGAAGAACACTCTGTTCTTCTGCAAATGTCCTTGTTGACTCGTCTTCAGCTGTAAGGAAGAAGATGATATGCAACTTGCAGTTTCTTTAACACCATACATGGTCTAAGCTGGCTAAATAATAATTTCCATTACATTATATTGTACATTTATTAATATATATTCTTTATACATATTAAATATACATTTAAACTTAAATAACGAAAGTCCTGTGTGATGGGGCAATAAGGGTGCTCGTAACTGCTCTTGACTACGCCACTCCAATTTTGTTTGGGTAGGAGATCCCAAATCACTACGGGGTTCCCCGCTCGGCTATCCAATTAAATGAATAAACTTAAGGCAAAAGTGATGATCAAATCAAAGCATAGTTTTTATTAAATACATGAATTCTGGTCTCATTTGATTCCACTCAAAAGCTGGCCAAACTTACTTAGCACAGGATGGCAATACAAGTAACTATGGAGGGAGACAACACTTCAAAAAGAAAATATACACAACCAATAAATAAATACAATAACCCCAAAAGAAATCAAATTTCCTACACAGCAAACTTAATGCACAATTACACACAAAACTCTTTCCACACCACACTTGGTGAATCAAAGTGAGTATCTTCCCCCCTTAGTTTCAATAACGGAACATGTAAATAATGACCTAGCTTTAATTCACAAAATAAACCTTATGAAAAATATAAATACAACCAGTTCATGTCTGGGCCAAAAAAACAAAGAAATAAAGATAAATCACAAAACCATAAAAAACAAAATAAAGGCAGGGAAAACAGTGATCAGTTGCACAAGGCAAATCAAACTCTACAAAGAAAAGACAATAGTAAATAAAGCAAAAGTATACTCATTAAAACAACTAATTATTATATCTATACATAACATTGAAAACTAGCACCACATCATAACAGTTCCAACTAGAAACCACTGTCCATATATTTAATACAAATCAACAATGTTAAAATATGCTAGCTATTCCAGCATTACATCAATAAGAATAAATACCTTAGTTGCCTTTTGGCTGATTTCAAAAGCCACAGGAAGTACAAGAGTCTTTCGTATCCATCGCTCAACATAGCCAACGTAAGGGCCTGTAAAGCAACTTCTCTACAATAGAGTCATTTGTTTTAATACATACAAAAGGGTATTTCACTGATCTTTTCCAACCTGATTTGATAACATGCAGACACTCACGTGCAATGTGCTGCAATGGTAACTCAGTGTCCATTCCACTCATATGAAGTGGCATATTTAAAGGGAAATTACACCCTCTACAGATACCCTCAGCAGCGCCCCCCTACTGACTTGGCTACACCTGTCTAAAAGAAGAAGAAAAAAAGAACTTTGTCTCATCGATTACCTTTATTTAAAATCATATTTGCTATCATTTAAGTTCAGTTTTACATTTGTAGTACTACTTTAATATATTCTTGTCTTTGTTTAATGAAGCAGCTGTAACTGTTGAAACAGGCTTTGTATTTGTTGTTCTGAAATCAAAATGATAGACCACAATCCTGAACTTGATGGTAAAGTTCGTAGACAAACTTTAAGTTGGCTTGAAAAAGCCTAGCCAGAAAGTTTGAAAAAGTTTTAAAATGTTCTAGTATGGTTTAACACGATTTACCATGTTTTATGGTTATCGCCGGCGCCACCATTGACCATTGGCCGCTGTCACTTGACTTCCAGTTACATGTGATTGGTTGCTACTACTTTGGACGATACTGATTGGCTGCCACGAAATGGCAGGTCCATCCTAATATGGCAGGGCTTCCGGCTGTCAACGGCAGCCACTTCCTGCTGTCGATTTTTTCGCTGAACCCCCACTGGGTACTCCGGTTCAAAAAGGAAGGGCGAAAAATGTCATCTCATTTTCTCCAGGGGGGCCAATGTTTCGGAAAAAACTGAAGCTTCCCCGGGCGCCGCCACTGATTAGCGGACCCCCACCTGCTGTTAGCATTCCATTCCATTCATTTTGGCGTCACTTTGACAGCGAATAACTTTACATCTGAGGCATTTAAAGACTCCATTTGTCCATTATTTATTTCTAAAGAAACACGAAAATGTATAAAAGGCTCCATTACCTTGTATCTAACGTTATGGTCCCGTAGAAGCCATTTTTGTAAAAAATAGGCTAACGATTGCGTCATAACCACATGACTCTCTGTCGCACAGTAGAGAGATTACCGTATGGACAGGAGGAGAAGCTCACGGGCAGTCGGGGGGACGTGGAGGCAAAATTACAAAATAATTAATCAGAATACTTAGCAAAAGTTTCTCCTGCTCCTAGCTCATGAACAGCTCCTACTCACACTCTCCGTCTCTGCAAGTTTCGGAAGGGAATGATTCAGATTTCTCTTGGCACAGCTACTAGAAGACAGACGGGTTGCTCACGTCACATCCACGTCGTCAAGCTCAGTTTGAGTCTGCGCAGTTCGCTTGACCATCAGGAAGTTAGTGCTTCTAATTGACTTCACTTTTCTCTGTTGAATCCAATGGGGTCGCTGTGTCCATTTCTTTTACTGTCTATGATTTTCTCCTCCAATTTCAAAATCGTCCGACATCTTTGTTTTAATTTATTATTATTTTTATTTTTTTCGTGACCTTTCCAACGTGATGACGTAATACGTGGCGCATCTCAGAGATGGTACAAGACGGGCATTTGTGGTTAAAAAGAATATATATATATATATTTGTTTTAGAAAATGACCGATCGTTTAGATAAGACCCTTATTTCTCGACTAGGATCGTGTAGACTTTGAAGCTGCGTTGAGACGGACATTTGAACCTTCTTTGAACATTGGAATAGTTAGATGCCATTGAAGTCCATTCGCTGTAGAAAAATCCTGGAATGTTTTTCTCAAAAACCTTAATTTCGACTGAAGAAAGAACGGCATGGATATCTTGGATGACATCGGGGTGAGTAAATTATCAGCAAAAATTTTTTTGAAAGTGAACTAATCCTTTAAAACCAGTTCACATAACCAAGTACCAAGCCTACTGGAATATCAAAGTTGAGAATTAATTATTAGGACATTTAATATGACATATTAACCCTCGGTCTACTCCTCCATTACCATCTACTGAAGTGGTTCCAATTAGTGAATGAAAAATTATCCATTTATGGCTGAATGAGGTGCTTTGCTGCTGGATTTACAGCTCAAGTAGGCTAAATCAATACCAACAATTATCATTACCACAACCTTGCACTGTAACATGAAAAATGATACATTTAAAAAGTGATGACATTTATAAAACTGTTGCAAATATGTATTACGGTTTTTTTGTTGTTGCAGTCCTAACGGGACTTTTATTTTGACTTTGTGCATAGATTTTGACTCTTGTGATAGATAACAGTTCACTGTTTCTGTCTTCACACGTCTAGCATGTTTTCACGGAGATAACCCCTACAAAGGAATAAAATAACTCAAACCGGGACAATGAATGACCGCGAACTTGATCTCACGGAGGCGCAAAAAGCAACAAAGTCAAAATACCCTCCAATCACCAGGAAATATGAGTGTAAGTGAAATCAAATTCACTGTCTATTCCGCATGCGTCATGTAGATCCAGTGACGAACACAAACAAAACGTACTTAATCGTGGTTTAAATGTCCTTAAAAGTATGTCATTCATACATGAGAGTCACATATAAGTAAATGTATGGACGTTACTTGACGGGAACGTTACAGAAACGCACTATTGACAGGCGAGTGTATTGTGAAGGTTCATGAAAATAAATTGGGTCACGTGACTTACGTCACCACGCACAATTTACGTAATGACAGAGCCCGTCTCTGGTAATGATAGCAAATTATTTAAAATATAATAATATATATTCCCTAAACCTAATTTTAAGATTAGTTATGGTAAAACGTGTATGAGGTAGTGATAGAAAAAATAAACGCATTTGCTTTGCAGAATTATCAGTAGATTTTTTACAGTCTATGGTTTCGAAGTGCTGAAACACTGCGCGCTGGCGACACCTGCAGGTCAAAACGGTGTAACTTGAAAACTCAAACGTAACCTATGATGACATTTTTTTTTAAACAAATGTCGAAAACTATAATCTATTGATAATAAATCATTAAATGTTAAGGGTCTATATAATCTGTGATATACTCCCAAAATATTTGTTTCATATTGTATTATATAATGTTCTAATACCTCAATCTTAAAGTTCACCAAAAAAGGAAAATCATTTACTCACCCTCAAGTTGTTCCAAACCTGTATGAATTTCTTTCTTCTGCTGAACACAAAAGAAGATATTTTGAAGAATATGAGTAAACAAACAGTTGATGGATCCCATTAACTTCCATAGTATTTTTTCCCATACAATGGAAGTCAATGGGACCCATTAACTGTTTGGTCACTAATATTCTTTAAAATATCTTCTTTTGTGTTTTCAGCTCTTATTATAAAAAAAAAAGAGAAAGTGTTTGGAAGTAAAATACTGTAGTGCCGTGATTGCTCAATGTTTTCAAATTCTTGTTTCATCACATATTTATATATACACTCTTAAAAATAAAGGTTCTTTATATGGCATGGATGGTTCCATGAAGAACATTTAACATAAATGGAAAATGTTTCTTTCTAATGTTTCTTCAAATGTAAAAAAAAAAAAAAGATTTCTTTAAAGATTAAAACTTTATAAGATCACTGCGAAACCCCCCTTTTGGAAGCTTTATTTTTAATCAAAATCATGTCATCATCAAAGCAATATCTGATCTTCTGTTTCAGATCTTGATCATACTGCAGATGTCCAGTAAGTATTTCCCTGTGTACTGTTACTTTATTGCAAAGATTGCAGGAAATCTCAAAGCTCCACAAATAAACATCAGATGGAAAACACAGTGGTTTCAAAGAAAATATGTCATTTCTGCATCACTATTGATGTGATGAGTTGTTCAGCATTGGCTCAGTCCCGGAAGTTTACAGGAAGAGCAAGAATGTTTGGTTATAACAAGCTAAAGATGAAGGGAAGTTTAAGAAACCCACCCTTGAATGTTTAGAAAAACATTTTTATAGTGACATTCCCAACTTTGACACATTTGCTTATTGTTTTACTGCAGGATTCATTCGTGGGGAGATTCTCTGGAAGAGGCTTTTGAGCAGTGTGCAATGGGAATGTTTGGCTACATGACGGATACAGAAACTGTGGAACCCACTGACACTGTAGAAGTAGAATCAGAAGGTGGGAAACAATATTCAACCTTTTCTTTTCAGACCACCTGGAATTACAGGATTCTACTGTATTAAACACTAAATAAATAACACTAAAAGTAGAAAAATTAAACCTGTAGGCTTTAATCTCAAATCTCATTTGAGCTTCTGTAAATGAAATTCATGCTAAATTCCATTGGTTTTTGTGTGTCATGTGACCGATTGTGACATGGTGAGTTTGAAAAGTACAAAGGAGATTTGAGAGTTACAACAATGGGAATTTTATAAATGAAGAAAGGCTTTGTTTATGGTGCAAAAGTTTGCAATACTTAAGATTTTTTAATGTTTCTGAAAGAAGTCTCTTATGCTTACCAAGGCTTTGTTTGATCAAAAATACAGTAAACTAATATTGTGAAATATTATTACAATATAAAATAATTATAATAAAAGTAATATTTTCTATAATTTATTCCTGTGATAAAAGCTGAATTTTTAGCATAATTACTCCAGTCTTCAGTGATCTACATGATCCTTCAGTGCATTTAAAGTTTTGCATTGGGCTGACGCTTTTATCAAGAGCGACTTACATTACATTCAAGAAACACATTTGATCGGTTCTTACATTCCCTAGGAATCGAACCAATTGTACAGGAAAGCGTCAGAAATCATTCTAATATGCAGATTTACTGCTCAATTATTATCAATTCTCAGTTATAAACAGTGAAGCTTATTATTATCAGTGTTGTTAAACAAGTTCTGCTGCTTAATATTTTTGTGGAAATCGTGAAGCTTTTTTCAGGATTCTTTGATTAATCTAAATGTCAGAAATCTTTTGTAACATTATAAATGTCTTCACTGTCGCTTTAATCAATTTAATGTGCCTTTGCTGAATAAAAGTATTAATTTATTTTCTCAAACTTTTGAATGATAGTGTATCACTCTTTATATAAAGCATATAAAAATGTTAAACAGCAACTGTTTTCAACATTGTTAATAATCAGAATTGTTTCTTGAGCAGCAAATCAGCATATTAGAATGATTTCTGAAGGATCATGTGACGCTGAAGACTGGAGTAATGATGCTGACAATTCAGCTTTGATCACAGGAATAAATTACATTTTAAAATATATTCAAATAGAAAACAGTTATTTTAAATTGTAAAAATATTTCACAATGTTACTGTTTTTATTGCATTTTTAATCAAATCAGTGCAGGCTTGGTGAGCAAAAGATACTTCTTTCAAAAACATTACAAAATTGTAATTGTTCCAAACTTTTGGCCGGTTGGAGTGAATAAATGTAGGAATAAGTGTAGGAGTGAATTAATGATGCCAAAAGGGTCCAGTTTGAGTAATAATCATAAAGCTTTTGTGCATGTGAGAAGTGCAAACAAACAAGATGAACGTCTGGACACAGAGACAATGTGGAAGATTCATTTGGCTTCAGTTCTTCTCCATACGTGTGTGTGTGTGTGTGTGTGTGTGTGTGTGTGTGTTTTGGTTTATATTACATTGTGGGAACCAAATGTCCCCACAAGGATAGTAAAACCTGAGATCACCTCCATTGTGGGGACCAGGCAGCGGTCCCCATGAGGGAAATGGGTTAATAAACATACTAAATTATATTTTTTTGAAAATGTAAAAATGCAGAAAGTTTTCTGTGATGGGTAGGTTTAGGGGTAGGGTTAGTGTAAGGAGATAGAATATACAGTTTGTACAGTATAAAGACCATTAAGTCTATGGAGAGTCCCCACAAAGATGTGTGCGCCTGTTTGTGTGTGTGTGTGTGTGTGTGTAAGATTAATTTGGCTGAGGACATGAAAAAACGAAGTTCTTCTCCATACATATTAAACAGTGTGTGTGTGTGCGTGCGTGTGTGTGTGAATTTGTATAGTCCCCATGAGGAAATTCAGAAAGTTAGTATGTGTGTGTGTGCGCTCAAAGTGCATAGAGACAGTTCCTTGTTCCAGTTCGTATCACAGACCCACTGAGCCACAGATAAAAAAAATAGTGCTGGAATGAAGTGTTTCCTTTCTTGTTTAATCAGGCTTGCTGTTTTTGGATCAGACTTTAGTGACGTGAACATAACACCAGTGTTGTCAGATCGGGCAGATTCCAGCCCAATCGAGCTTCTTTTGATCAGGAGAAAGATGCATTGGGTTTGTGGACAAAAAGCAGCAGTTTTTTCCTCTTCGTTTCTATGTTATTTTACGAACACAAAAATTACCCTTATTGGTTCAGTTTAACCAAGTGGGAGACTGACCAACTCTCAAAATGCATATTACATCTGTGGTAGGAGATGATGCGAAGGCTCCTGGTAAATATGATTGTATCTCTGAAATCATAGCACAATTGAATGAGTTAATCAAAATCGGAAAAAAACTCCTGTCCAGCATCAGGTCATCTTTTAAACCGTCCAGAATGGACTCTGGTACTCGACTCGTCCTTGACAGCTGCTGGACTTGATTAGTTTTGACTGTGCAAAGTTCTGCATTATGTTCTACAATATGTATCAATAAATTACTTATTTTGTCTTGTCATGGTGTGTGCATGAACGTGTGTGAAATGCCTGCTAATACGCTGCATTCCTATCACTTATAATGGGCACTTTTTGCACTTAAATTGGATTATTCTTACTGTTGACATTAAATATGATTTCTTTCTGAATATTTTAGTCATATTTGCTAATTCTCTTTGAAGGATTTTCCCTGATTTGATCCGGTTTCCTGGGAAGTTAATTTATTTTTATTTTGTCATCATTATCCTGCTTTAAAGGATTAGTTCACCTCAAAATGAAAAATTCCTGATAATTTACTCACCCCAATGCCATCCAAGATGTTCATGTCTTTCTTTCTTCAGTGGAAAAGAAATTAAGCTTTTTGAGGAAAACATTTCAGGATTTTTCTACACAGAATGGACTTCAATGGTATTGTTGAAGTCCAAATCAATGCAGCTTCAAAGGGCTCTGAACGATCCCAGCTGAGGAATAGGGTCTTATCTTAAAACAAAGATGTCGGATTTTGAAGTTGGAAGAGAAAATGAGATGGAATTCTATCTTTTTGAACCGGAGTACACAGACAAATAACTTGAGACAGATGACGTGACTCGTGACCTTTCCAACCTGATTACGTAATGCCTGGCGCTTCACAGACCAGCACAAGAAGAACAATTGTGGTTAAAAAGTTTATACATTTATTTTATTTTTAGAAAATGACCGATCGTTTCGCTAGATAAGACCCTATTCCTCAGCTGGGATCGTTCAGAGCCCTTTGAAGCTGCATTGATTTGGTGTTTTCTACATTCTGTGTAGAAAAATCCTGAAATGTTTTCCTCAAAAAGCTTAATTTTTTTTCCACTGAAGAAAGAAAGACATGAACATCTTGGATGGCATTGGGGTGAGTAAATGATTAGGAAATTTTCATTTTGAGGTGAACTAATCATTTAAGGAGATAAAATTTCCCTTTTCAACCTTGATTTGCATGGAAATAAAATTATATCACATTATTTTGGCAGTTAAAGTTTTGGGTGTGTTTTCCTTAGAATAGGTGTGTTTTGATGAGCTTTTGGGCTGGAGATCGTCCAACCAATCTGGACACACAGAGCAAGTCTGTATCTTTTTCTTGTTTGCCAGTTTCAGTCGTGATTCACTCATGATTTATTATATTTATGATGATGTGTATCGTATCATGAGGTGCATGGCAACACCCTGCCCTATAGTGTGAGGTGAAGCGTTTACTGGAATCTAGTGAATAAGCCAGTCAGAGAGAGTTTGTTCTGCAATAAACACTCTTTTAAAGCTTCAAAGCCAGACCAGACCACATTCTAGAAATTAAATTGGATTATGTCATCATAATTAAACTGCTGAGGAGCAGACTAACTAATTAATTAAATTTTAATGAGCTGAGTCTAGTAGTTCTCAAAGTGTGCAGAGGCAGAAATGAAAACTGATCTATATAGCCGTTGCATGACTTCAGATGACCAAAACATTTTATGAGACAAAGACCACATCTATAGTGCTTAATTATTCCGTTTTTCAGACTTTTATGGAGCAAAACACTGAAAACCGAGCTGTTTTCGTGATTCAACAGAGAAAAAAGTACAACATTAAATTGAGATACTCATATTTTTGAGTTTATTTACTTCTGCTTACAGCTTAGATGTGAGAGCCTTTGAATATTGTCTTATATGGGGGGCTTGGAGTCAAAAAGGTTCAAAACAATTCCTTTAAGCAAAAGCAACTGAATAATTGTCTTTTTGTTTTTCATTGTACATCAGCCAAAATTGATGTCCGGCCTTGGAAAATTGATATTTTCAGCCTTTATTCAAATATTATTTAAAAATTGTTAAAGATTTTGTAAGCTTATTGTGTAGTTGTGCGTGGAGTCAGTTGTATTATTTGTGATCACGCAAGGAAACTTTTTTTGGCCAGGCTGTGTACAAAGAAATTATGAACAAAATATTAATAACTGATTATGTTGTAGTCAGTGTTTTTCTATGTTTTCTTATTTCTCTCTCTCTCTCTCTCATAGTAAAATAAAACGTGTAGCGAACTAAGTGATTGCTTGGTGTGTTTTGTTTCAGGAGACGATATGGAGTCACTTCTTTTCCATTTTTTGGATGACTGGCTCTTTAAGTTTAGCGCTGATTTGTTCTTCGTCCCAAGGGTAACACATGCACACACTGATGTTTTATTTTCCCTGACCTTAATCTATTTTCCAACAATCTCCCATCTCTTCCTGTTTTTCAGGAAGTCAAAGTTCTGCATATAGACCGCATGCAGAACAGAATCCGCTCTATTGGGTAAGTTCGGACTCCAGGAAAGCTGAGAGCCTCCTTCCCAAAAGTCTTGTACCTCACGTCCCACAGAGTTATATTTGGCAAACATTCGGCAGAACGCTAACCTTATGTGTATTGATCCGAATGATGGAATTTTCTTCGGGTTGGTTCTACATAGCCAGACAGGAAGCTGATTCGGAAAGACTCAAAATGATGTAATTCCTGCATTCTTTATCGGATTCACAGTGAAAGTGAGATTTTCACTGGAAATCTTTCATGGTGATATTTTGATGACATTTTCATCAAAGGGTGAGTTTCTAAGAAAACGAGTAACAACATGTGACTCAAATTTCCCGGGAAAAAAGACAAAAGAAAAAAAAGAAAAGCAATACACCTGCTATAATACAATGAAATATTTGATATTTATATTCAGTTTACAAAATAAATGATTTAGCAAGAGTACACTGATACTGCATATTACAAATGAATAAGATGATTTTTGCCTCTGGATTGGTGTCATTATAGGAGCTTCCAAATCTTTTGGTGTAGTCAAGTCAAGTTAAATTTATTTATATAGCTCTGCTCACAATATACATCGTTTCAAGGCAGCTTTACAGAAAATCATAATGTTATTGTTTATAATATCTTAAAGGGGTCATGACATGTTTTTTTCTTTTCTTTTATTATGTTCCCTTAGGTGCAATTATAGTATTACTACTCTTTTGGACAAAAAACGTTTAAAATTGAGTGATTTATGACCTTTTCCCACCGTGTTTCTCATGCTCTGATTCAAACAGTCTGTTTTGGGGGTGTTTCCCCGTTAAGAGTTCAGTGTTAACACCAAGCGGCAACCTCCCCGTCTCTCTCTTGAAACCAACACGGAAGTGAGTTAAACTGCAATTCGTTGACTGGCCGCTTGAGGCTGATGTCAAAAGTGAGTCAAATCTGTATCTCCCCCATGTTAAAATGCCAAATTTTACAGCAGAAAAAAACGTGTTTACAGCCTGGTGTCTGTATGTGGCTTTGGTCTATACAGCTATTTTTGCCCTTCATGACAACTGTGAGGGGGGTGAATTTTTTTATAACTCATCCGTTTAGTTGATTAATATTTAAAGTTCTGCATAATTAAGGGTGTGGCCACTTGAGTGACAGGTGGGTTGTCGCTGATGTCAATGCTAGCCGCTTGTCTGTTGTTACGTTACTAGCCGTCACTTCACCTCAGCAAATGTTAGCTGCTGAACTTGCCATCTCTGCCGTGTTTTGTGCTTTTTTTTCGGGATTATTTCATACAATTGAATACACCCATTAAGTAACCTTAACTTCGCCCACGGCTTAGGATTGTTGTCGTCGAGTATCGTTCGAGAGAACAACCAGCGCTGTAACGTTATTTCAGTTTTCCTCTGTGAACATGCACTAATGGATGTCTGACAATTTCGTTGCTTTTTGGAGTTTTCAGATTTAAAAACGTCAATAAAGGCTCGTTCGTTCTGCTCTCACGGAACAGATATAGATTATAATATGCTTTTATGTACCGTCAGATGAAATCATGCAGGCGTCGGCGCTTTCTCCGTCCATGCTATAAATGCACATCCATGAAGGAGCGCGGATTTTCTAGCGCATTTACTTTAACTTCATAGGCAATATATATCTATAACCCATTTGAGAGGCGGCCAAAATCAGAATTTAAAATGGACTGAATAAGCTCTCTACGAACTTGACGAGCGATGCCGTGCTGACGGACCATAAGAAAGAGTGACTGACATGTGCACATAAATCACTGTCACACACACACTCTCAGAGTAATATTAAGTTACTGCATAATACATTTTCAACTAACGTTAGCAGAATAGTACAGAATCACAATACACAGTCTCACTTGTAGCCGTGTCTTTTAAATATTATAATATAATATTTCGAAGGGCAAAAACAGGAACTTTTAATTGGCTTTACATCATCAGCTAACTCGATCACGTCGAGCCATAGATATAAACAGTGTTTATAGATATATCATAGATATAAAACAGTGTTTATATCTATGACGTCGAGCTAGGTGATTTCGGCTCCTCAGCTCCACTCACGCCCTGCCTGTTTGCCTATTTTCTGTTATCCGGGAGTGACGCGAGGCCAAGATGGCGACGGCCGGCTCCGCCTACTTTAGGCTTCAAAAATGCTCTTCAGAAACCTACGGGTGACGTCACGGACACTACGTCCATATTTTTTTACAGTCTATGGTTAACACCCACTGTTATGACTGGATAACGTCAGTGCCTATGCATCAATTGTTAACGACCCCTTGTCAAAACGTGCGGATTTTGCGGAGCTGTGTTTACCGTTACCATAGTAACGGGTGATGCGTGTGAGGCGATGGCGATTGCAATGATGTTTGAGTCGGAATCAGAGGAAATGAACCATCAACACAACTAAGAATGCATCAGCCCATCCACATAGAAAGTGTGAAACTATTTTGTCAGTTTGACAGCCTACATCTTTTAATAGCCTACGGGGCATGAACATGACGGTCATGAAAACAATAAGTAGGCTAAACTAAATAAAAACACGGTGATTATTCATAATGAATTAAAAAAAAAAAAAATTTTTTTTTTTTTATTGAACAATAATGAATTAAACTGCAATTAACGTTTTAAAAAAGTTTTAAGTTTTAAATAGCCTAAATTACTTACAGTTTGCGTCGTCGTTGTTGAGCCCAGAATAGTCCACACGGCCTTATCTTGTACAAAAGTTTTCTGGCAAAGCCAGCATCATACTGCGATTGCTCTCAACTGTCACTCATCCTTGAAATGTGGAGAACACACGCTTAAATTAACACTGCCGTGACTGGGACGTCCGCAAAAAATAAACTGCATCCATCTTCCCCTGACGTCTGGATCTTTCAGCAGCGTATATTATTCAAACATGTTGTTTGTCCACAGCCAGGAACAGCACATCTGCGTGACATGAAATCTTCTTGTAAACACTCACTCGCTGCACGTCGACTGAACACATGTGAAGCGCGTGACAGGGGTGCGATGATGAAATGAGGCGTAGTTATCTTGCGCTTGAAGCGTAGTTGTCTACGCTGGAGGCGGTCATATGCAAACGACGTCACTTCGTACCGTGACGTCACTGCATACCATGGATCCAGAACGAGCTGTATTTAGAGCTTGATTAAATAAATGATTCGTTTATAATGGGGAGGACGTCTTAAAGGACAAATCCAGTGAAAAATGAACCTGGGGTAATTAACACATGGTTACCGAGTCGATCGTTCCCTGCGATGCGTTTTCATGAAAATCGAATGTATAGAGTTTTATCTTTAAAAACAGATTAGCTCATAACAGTAGTATATGGGGCACAGAGTAAGTAAAAGTAAATCGCTAGTTAATACCACTAACAAGGCTCAAAATAGCCTCACACTAACACGGTAGCATAATGAGGGTCCTTACATAGAAACCGAAGCATTGAGAACTTTGTAAGTGTACAGACAGTTTAATAAGAAGATACTTTATAAAGACAGTACATTACGCGTTTACATGCAGGAGCCATCTTGGAAAACAGTCTCGACTAATCGAGTCACGAACGCCGTGCTAAGTGAGCTGGTTGATAGGAATTACGTTTGTGAAATCTAACGTAGCACGGCGTTCGTGGCTCGATTAGTCAAGACTGTTTTCCAAGATGGATCCTGCCTGTATACGCGTAATGTACTGTCTTTATAAAGTATCTTCTTATTAAACTGTCTGTATTAACTAGCGATTTACTTTTACTTACTCTGTGCCCCATATACTAGTGTTATAAGATAATCTGTTTTTAAAGATAAAACTCTTTACATTTGATTTTCATGAAAATGCATCCCAGGGAACGATCGACTCGGTAACCATGTGTTAATTAACCCCAGGTTCATTTTTCACTGGATTTGTCCTTTAAGCTATGAAACTTGCAGGACGTTTTAATGGTACAAAGACCTCTTATATACCAAAAGATCAAGGCAAATTTGGTTTCTCATGTCATGACCCCTTTAATATCTTCTTTCCTTTTAGTCTCATTAAGCAGATAGGATCAAGCAGTTGAGATTTGATACAGTAGTGGCCAAAAGTGACGTCTGGCCTAAGAAAATTCACATTTTCATCTATTCGAATATCATACAAAATTTGTTAAAGATTTTGTGAGCATATTGCTAGCTGTGCTTGAAGTCAGTTCTTTTATTTGTGATAATGCAATAAAATTGAGCAGAGATAATTTTGGGCCAAGCAATCATACAAAGAAATTATGAACACATGCAAAAACAAGAGAGAACCCACTAATAACTGATTATGTTGTAGTCAGTGTGTGTTTTTTGCTTAGTAAAATAAAACCTGAATTTCACTATTCAAGGCATTTCATTGTGAGTCTAGCCAACCTATTTAACGAAGCATCAAATAAACTTTCAATGCTTGATTTCCTCGTGCCCTGAGGGCGGCCTCACATTCCTGACTGTGGTTGGCTTTCCCAGCAGAGACTTTCCCAGCAAGTATTTGGAATTGGGGATTTCAGAGTCTGCGTCACTGTTCTGAGACACAAAGGCCTGAGGATCCAAATGCAGTTTATTTGAGTAATCCAGAATTGCAATCAAACACAGGCAAAGGTACAATCACAGGCAAACAGGCAGGCAAGGGCAAAAAGGGAATAAAAAAAACAGGCAAATATCCAAGAGACAATGTAACCAGGGAGAATGCTCAGAAATGCAGTATAAACACTAAACAAGACTTTGCAGGGAATGACAGAAAGAACCAGGCTTAAGGCGGACATACACTGTGCGATTTCAGCAAGGTACCTACTCACACTGAACGAGTAGATCGCATGCGATGTAAAGCCAAAGCTCAGGATTTCTGTGCTCACACTATACGGTCCGAACGTCGATCTGCGACTTCACTGCTCACACTATACGTGTGAAATATGCCCGAATCAGCGCGATAAACCCTCGTGCTGGGTTGCCTATAGACGATATCATGTATCCAGAGATATTGTCAAAACAAGCATCAGCTATCAATATCAAGATGATTTAGCATTTCCAATTTATGTATTCAATTATTATTAGTAGGCAATTATTGTAGGCCTATATTATTATTAGGGAAGGCCTAGGCTACTTTTATTATTAAAGTGATAGGCTGTTAAATTGCCACGCAATAATTTCATAGCGCATCACCGCAAAACCAACGCACTGTGAGGATAATAAAATATCACAGCTTAGGCTACTCCTCCTCATTGAAAATTGTCTAAAACATTTAGGTCGATTACAATGAATTATTGGCATATCATTAATTATTAACCGTCTATAATATGTCCGAACACTGCAATAATTCATCAATGAAAATTAAAACAGCTTTATTTCAAAAACATTGTTTAACAAATTAATAAAAGAGGCAAAGTGTAGCCTACATCACTTGGAAGAAGTGGGTAATGCAGTGATCTCAAACTCAATTCCTGGAGGGCCACAGCTCTGCACAGTTTAGCTCCAACCAGCTCCAACTCACACCTGCAAGGAAGTTTCTAGTAATCCTGAAGACCTGGATCAGGTGTGTTTGATTAGGGTTGGAGCAAAACTGTGCAGAGCTGTGGCCCTCCAGGAATTGAGTTTGAGATCACTGGGGTAATGGTTAATCCATTTTGCAACACGGACTGGAGGTAAGAAACAGTAATTTGTAGCTAGTTTGAACTACAGAACTTAAAGATCTCCCTCTTTTCGTTTTTTTTTTTTTTTTTTGCTGCAGATGAAATGGTTAAACTTCTGTTTTCGCGCAGGCGCAGTGAGGGAAAAACACTGAATTTAGGGCAATCGGTTCGTATCTCTGCTTCAACTGCGCGATATAGTCACGAGGAGCGACCAAAATTTCTAACATGCCAGAAATTCATCCGACCATCCGATTGCCGGTCGGGAGAGGTTAATCGCCTCTCGTTTCCCCCTGTACACTGCATGAACACTGCACGACAAACGACGCACGACAAAGCTGAAAATCGGCCCGACCCGAAAAAGAGTCGCACGGTTCATAATTCGGCTCAAAATCAGACGAAAATCGCACAGTGTGTGCCCGCCTTTATATAGGGTGAGCAATCGAGAAGATGAGACACAGGTGAAAACAACGAGTGCTAATGAGTGACAGCGGTCTGTTGTGTAGTGCCCTCTGGTGGCTCTCAAGGGCACTCCAGCTGGCGACCGTTATGTCTGCTTTCTGAGAACTACAGGTGTGAATGATGTTTTCCTAAAATAACTTTTATTCTTTCTCCCTTTTTAATTTGTAGATGGGGTGAAGAATTCAGCATAAATAAGCACCCACAGGTAAAGTCTGTCTGTCTGTGGCCACAGCTGTGGTCTATAAAATAAAACTACATCTGTGGTTGGCATTGTTTTAGTTAAACCCCATCTTTTTAAACAGTAGCTCATGTTGTTGGTATGCAATGAAGCCTATAAAGAAAACGCATCAATGGGCATTCATGGTTTGTTGATTTTTTTGATAATCCATTATGGAAATCCACCGGGATTATGACCGGCGTGTTGTTCTTTCTGACCGCAATAACAAATGGAAGCTGGAACTATAAACTTCCTTTCAAGTCGTAGCAGAGTCATGAGAGTTTCATAAATACAGTGATTTCTGCAAGCTACAAAACACATTCGTCAGAAGTTGACGATGGGCAAAGAAACATTCAAATGACCACAAAATCACTTAATTGATTGTAGAAAATGCATGCATAACCAGACTCTTCTAGCTGACCTCAACCACTATGCATGATTGGACATGTTTTCTGTTGCTTGCATCAGCCCTGAACCAGAGTACAGAAATTGACAATAGAATTAGAATTAGAATTATCATATAAAAATAATGGGAGAAATCATAATGCTCAATATGGAATCCATATAGTAGTCTGTTTGTAGTAGAGGGTGACACAGGAGTGGATTTTCAAACCTCTCCCGTCCCACTCCCACAAAAAAAAATCCTGTCCCGTCCCAATCCCACGAAAAAACATCCAATCCTGTCCCAATCCCAGAAGAATGACTCCTATTCCCTCCCACTCCCGTGTTGTGTTTTTTTGACCGGAATCTGTATACAGTAAAAAAAAAATGCATCACAATAAGTGTATTGTGATTGTCACTAACATTTTAGTAACTAAACTGATTTTTATTAGGTTTAGTGACAACATGTTACAATGTTTACATGGTACAATTTCTGGTAAGCTACGCTTTTTTATTATTTCAATTCAATTCAATTATTGTGATTTGATTTAATATTGACTCATTTGGATAAATATTAGGTAGGCTACACAAGATAGGCGTTATTTTTTCTCAAGAAAAAAACAACTCACCTAATGCTGTAAACATACAGAGAGCCCTATCAGCTGGTAGTAGGCTATTATTTAAGGTTAAAAATAACTCAAATTAAATATAATGCGTTTTTTTATTATTATAATAACAACTTTATTTAATGATACAAGTAAAAATATAATAAATATGTAATATAGAACACATATTTAGCAAAATACTCTCTATAGCTTTTTTTTTTTTCTTGCCAGCTACGTGCTATAGCCTATATTAAGTTCATTAAATGGCTTTCCTGAGGTAAATGTGACATAATTGTTCTCCAGCTATGTTATTGACCTCTTCACGCTGATGAAAAACACTGATTGATCGATATTATGTATGAGGAATATACATTTCGGTAAGTTGTACTGTATCTTTCAACAGTGTTCATTCGTCTTTATTAACTATTAGCTAGTAGAGATGATCGGTTCACGTGCGCTAGGGATCTGTCACGTAACATTTACAAGCGCCAAAACGATATTTATTGTTTGAATTTCGTAATAAAATTGACAGAATCTGAGAGCTGAGATTTTTTTATATCATAAAGTAACCTGCTCTGTCTAGTCTGTCGGTCTCCGTGTCCTCTTTGCTTTGCGATTTTTCTGTGCGTGAGAAAATGGATGTAATGTGTGGCGTGTGAAAAGCGTGTGTCTCATGCGTGTGTGGAGCACGTCATTCACTTTTCCAGCCACACCAAAGCAAACAGGAGAGCATAAAGAGAAAGGGCAAATATAATTTAGTTCAAATTTTAAATAGAGTTTATTTATAGAAACTGTATATTTGTGTATAAAGTTGGGTATCATAGTTTTATTACGATTCCCGGTCCAGCCCACTCCCGCTGATATTTTTTCCTGTCCCGTCCCAATCCCGTGATTAATAGTGATTTTGTTTCCCATCCGGGATTCCCGTGACCCCCGGGATTCCCGTGACCCGCGGGATTCCCGAAAAAATGTCAGCCTCTAGTTTGTAGTACATGTGCATTAGCTGGACCAGTCTGAAAAATACCTTCTTCTTTTTTTGTTATTAGATGATTTAAGCTAAATTTATGATGCAGTTATTATCAGATTTAATTCCTGATTTGAAATATACTAATGAAATGTAACTTTGTCACACAGATATTGGAGTAGATTGGAGCTATACAAACATGACTGTGTTGATACTGACCACTGTCTATGTTATAGGCAGCTTAAGTACTGTTATATAATGTTTATTACATTTATGATCGTACTTACAAAACTTGTTATCTTGTACTATGTGTCTTGACATTTTTACCGAGCTGTTTATACCGGAGTCTGATTTATCTCTAAAATAGTATATGAATAGTGGAACATTCATCTGTTTCAGTCCACTTGTTTCCAAATATAATAAAGCTCAGACATAACAAGCTCTATATGTTTATTCATTTGAGCAGAAACACTGGTGAATGTCCAAGCAAACCATTGGGTGGGCGTTTCTGGCCCGGGTTACTCAAGAAAACATTGAAATTCCCTTTGGTGCATAAAATACACTTTCATTTAAACAGGCATCAGATTAATGCTTTTATTTTCTTGTTTTGCAGGGTACAGAGGTGAAAGCAATCACCTACTCTGCTATGCAGGTACATGATACAGAAAAGCCAGAAATCTTTGTCATCATCGATATTTAAAATTACAGCTGATTCAAAACCTCATTTTAAATGACATGATTTGAAAAGATTGTACCTTGGTTGGAATGTGAGAGGTGCCGTTTCTGTAAACTGTGGAGTGTTATGTGGATTACGTGGCTGAAATACTATATATTTTGGACTGATTTTCATGATTAATAATGATATTAAAAAATCCTTTCATTTTGTGAATACTTAAACATGACCCAAAATAAATACTGTCATTTACAATGACTTAAATATCATTGCTATGCATAATCAAGCTTATTTTTGTACTAAAGTTAAAAAAATAAAATGCATCTCATCAGTCTCATTATATTCTGTTCATTTTAATGTAAGGGTGAAAGTAAACCTCTCGTGTGTGTGTGTGTGCGTGCGTGCGTGCGTGTGTGTGTGTGTGTGTGTGTGTGTGTGAGAGAGAGAGAGAGAGTGTAATCCTTTGACATCAGCAGCTACAATGACTTTCAGTGATCTGACACATTTATACAGAAACAAATATTTGTCCAGTCAATGTTTTTAAATATATCAGTCTTAAAGCTGAAGTGTGTCATTTCTGAGGCTCTAACTCATGGGTTGAGCCAGTGTTGCAGGCATTGCTTGATATTGTAATTGCATCACTTTATGGACATCTTTTTCCATTAATGGCAATTTTAAAAAAAGTAGCTGTGAATTCTGCAAAATGTAATTTTTGTTAAATTTCTTAGACTATTCTTGATTCTTTTTATAAAAGCTAAAAAGCCTGAAATGTATGATTCGTTGAATTGAATCAATTTTTTTATCGTAAGTGGTTGCACACAATTGATTTTAGCTACATTTAAACAAATGCATTAAGTTGAACTAAAATTGATTAAGTTCAACTTAATGCATTTGTTTAAATGTAGCTAAAATCAATTGTGTGCAACCACTTACGATAAAATGTTTTATTAAATTCAACGAATCATTTTTTTCAGTGAGGATTTGGGAGTGCAAGCTAAACTAATGGATTGCAATTGCAACAAAAATCACACACTTCAACTTAAATGGTTTCTTGTACTTCTCTACCAAAATCTGGATTATATTAAAAAACTTTAGTTGAGCAGCATAACTACTTTAAATACAAGAATAAAAGCCCACTTTAGTAGTTGTAAGTTCAACAAAGGAATATAAAAGCTATTCATAGGAATTAGTAATATGTCCAGTCCAGTAATATGAAGTCATCACTGCTTGCAGTATAACCATAGCAGAAGGCCTGTTGAACACAGGAGGATGGCACACAATACAGACAGAACCACAACAGATGTTCTGGAGTTCTGGATGTTCTCATCTGAAATAAAAGACAGACATGAGGAACATGTCACTGACAAATGATCTACACAATATTCATTTCCAAACACCTTATACAGTCAACATAAAACTGAGCAATTTTACTTCTATAATGACGTTTCAAACAGAATATTCAGTCATATTTAACATAAAAGTGAAAATTATTTTTCCTTTGAAATATTGTGCACTGATGAATCAAATTTTAATTTATTTCAATTTCATATTGAGTTTAAATGACACTTTATCTGTTCAAAGATTTGGGGTCAGTGGAGTTTGTAATGTTTGTAAAGTCTCTAATGCTCATAAAGGCTGCATACATTATAGATTTTTCAGGATTCTTGGATGAATAGAAGGTTCAAAAGAGCAACATTTATTTTCAATTTTAAAAAGAAAATTGTTACAATGTAAAAGTTTTTACAGGCACTTTTGATCAATTTAATACGGAGCCCCTGAAGAGACCTTTGCACAAATAAAAAATATACAGACTTTCGCGTGCTCACGAGAAAACTATCGCGTGCTCACGCGTTACAACTTCTGGTTTGCGTTATAGTGTCATTACTACAAATGTGGGAAAAGGGATGAGATGAGAGTGTATGGATACAGTTGGATGCATAAAAGCCACTAGAAGGCAAGCCTGCAACCTTCAGCCAAAAAAAGGAAAGGAAACAGAGTCTGTTTATTTAATGGATATGGAGAAAAGACTTCACACATAACCGTTTTTGTGAGGAAATAGCTATCGACTGCCTGCACTTATCCTATCTTAAAACAATACTTTGGGAATAAGCCTGAGGCTATGTAGATTTTACGATAAAATGTATTATATGAGAGAATGCAAAGAAGGGAATGTCGCGAGAGGTAGGATCCATTTGCGACATTACCATATTTAATAATAGCCTATTGAGTGATATTGTAGGCTATGGTCTAAAGAAATACAGATAAAATACAGATGTTTTCTTTCTTTGACTTTCAGGTTTTACCAGTTATGATAAGACTTGAATTGTAACTGACGTTGCACATGACTTTGATTATGCATTTTAATGAATGAAGACAACATGAATTTAATTATAAATATGTGTATGTTGTTTAATTAAAATAAGACATGAAGTGTTGTGTCCACTGCTGTGTGCTTAAAGGCACAATATGTAACTTTTTTGCCTTAAAAATAGCAAAAATCACTATATCTATGTTATATATTTTTTTTAGTTGTGTACTTACATTATCCCGACTGTTTCCAACAACTTTCAAACCAGGAGAAATTTTTATTTAATTCGAAGACACGGCACGTTTCTTTATTTCCGTTTTGTCGCAGTCAATGGCGTCATATCCGTGTTGTCCCTGGTTTCCGCTCGTGCTGCCATAGCAACCAGAGCTATGAACCAGAGCCCTCTGATAGTAACCAAAGCGACTGACGCAGACAACTTTGTAGTTCGCAATGTCTATTTGCACGCTGTTGTTGTTTCGTTCAAACATTATGGACCATGGCAAGCAGACTTTGGATAAAAAAGGAGAACTAAAACGAGAATCAATATCAGCGCGGTGTTTTCGAGATGCCGAGAGCTCCCATAGACAGTATATAAACGAGAGCTCCACGTCCGTGACTTCGACCGCTCCTACATGTACTTTATTAAACAGGTGAGCACATTTACATAAAACTAATCAATGTTATATAGTTCAACAATGATAAAATGTTAGAATATGATCTGTATGTTATTCTAATGTTGATCTAGATTACTGCTAGTCTCATACAGACAGACTAACACATACATTTCAACACATTCAAATGCAGTTTAGTGTGATAGTGTAATGTTAGACCAAGTGAAACAGCGCTGCGTTACCTCACAAGTTTAATTTGTCTAATAAACTGACCTGTGAGTAGTAATTCTGCGTGTAGTTCGGTAGAATGAAATGTCCATATTCCTTTTATATCCGCGGGACTCGCGTCGCGTGTGGAGCTGATAGCTGTCTCTTAGCAATCCCGAACTGCTTCATATCACAGTCATGATAAAAACATCTATGTATTCAGTCATCCATAAACATTATTAGATCGGTCGGCTTGACGTTGACGACAAGATCCATAATTCTTAGCAAATGTTGCGTCATCAAACTACGCCTTTGTTATTGTAAATAGGTTAGCGACCCCTAGTGGAGAAAAAATTCCATACTGTACGTTTAATGATGATGATATAACGCTTTGTCATGAATGATGGTATAAAAACATTTTTAATTAATTAAATATGTATTAAATTACAATTAAGTTTTTAGTGTAATCTTAAATGTAGTTTTTTTGCGGCCTACAATGACTAGTACTTTGCTGCTAATAGAGATATTAATGCTTTTCTCCCACAGTAAAGCACAGTCCACAAACAATGCAGTCCTACTGTACCTTTACTAGCGATATAACACCAAATACAGAACATTATTCACAAGACCAACGCGCTAATACTCCACAAGAAACTGACTGTCATAAAACTTTGAACTGCGGCTGAAGTGCCTCGTGTGATCCAAATAAGCAGTTACGCTTTCTCCAATGTAAGAGACACCCTCTCATCTCCATATAATAAGACAAATCTCTGGAGGCATGCTCTAAGCACTCTCTCATCTCATCCCTATTCCCACATTTGTAGTAATGACACTATAACGCAAACCGGAAATTGTAACGCGTGAGCACGCGATAGTTTTCTCGTGCACACGCGAAAGTCTGTATATTTTTTATTCTGCAAAGGTCCCTTCAGGGGCTCCGTAATACAATCATCTTCTATCAGCAAAAAAAAAAAATCAAGTTTGACATTGGAAAAGTCTGTAAAGCAATCAGCTGCACTGTCTGACCTCCTGATTCCCATTTGCTTAAAACTGACAAAGAGACTTTTGTGTCTCAATCAATCACTTGCAATGTCACCTTGTAGACACTGTGGCTTTTATTCTTACAATGAATGCTGGTTTGGGAACTAGGTTATTTAAAAAAAAAAAATACACCCGATACAACAAATGTTTTTACCTAGGGTTATACTTATACTATTGTCCCGAGGGGAAAAAATGTGCAATGGAGATAAACCTATTCAATCAGACAATGAAGGACCGATTCTCAATCTAATCTCAATCTACTCTCCAGAACTGACTCCCACACACATATTGTGTTTTCATGTTTTATGGGGATTTTCCAAAGACATGATTATTTTTATATTGTACAAACTGTATATGCTGTTCCCTAACCCTAACTCTACCCCTAAACCTACTCATCACAGAAAATGTTAAGCATTTTTACATTTTCAAAAAAAATCACTTAGTATGATTTATAAGCTGTTTTCCTCATGGGGACCAAAAAATGCCCAAATTTTGTCCCCATAATGGAGAGTTTGCCAGGACCACACACACAACATGCATTTACACACATCATGCATTTTCTCTGATTGGATCAGATCATGAAATGACGGTGTAAATAGGTGTAAATGCCCTCTGAAACGCTTTCGAGGTTTAAATACATTTTACGTTTTACAAATACATTTAAAACACATTCCAAACGAAACTGGGCATGGACACCCAGGAAAAAAAGGTACAACGTTGTCACTGGGCCAGCTGTCACTTACATCCTAAATGGTACATAAAAGTACCTTAAAGGTACATAATAGTACTTTAAGTGAACATATTAGTGAAGCTACAACTACCATTTTTCTCCTCCCAAAATGGTTAAAAAAAAAGATAAAGGTGTGAGAGCATGTTATACTGGCAGACAGTGCTACTACTACAACACACATCGCCACAGATATGTCACGCCTGAGATGAACAGTAGAGCATCTTTCCTCAGCAAGCAAACACACAAACTGTCAACAAATTCAACCTTTGGTGTCAGATCCTGAAAGCTCAACATCTCTCTATAAATTACAGGAATGTCTGTCTGTCTGTCTGTGTGTGTGTTATTCGCATATCTCTCGAACCGTTAGTCCGATGGATTTCAAACTCGACAGGTGTCTCGCGACGTTGTTTGGATGAGAAATGCTAAAGATATCGTTCAAAATAACAGTAAAAGAAGCACTTAGAAGGTTGTGGTTTAAAAATAAACATTCTTACAAACACTCTGTCAGCTACACTGTTTACTTCTGAATATTATAGTTTGGTTTTTGATTAATTTCAGTAAAAATGTGTTTTCTTTACCAAGAAACCAACAATTACTAAAAACACACAGAAAAACTGATTTTGCACGGGCACTTTGCACTGCTCCCTGAATCGACGCGCTTATTCATTTGTGGATGTTAACTGAATCTGTAAGTCAGCTATGCTATTTACTTCTGAATATTATATTTCATTCTGGTGCGCTTAACGTTATCGCTACAGTGTAATAGTAGCCTATGCTATTCACCAACTAAACATATCCTATTCAATGCGATCACAGTCTCTTTCACGGGCATCATTTGTAGTTGCCTATTCACAAACTGTTTGCTCAAGCATAGCGTTTTCTCGGAGTTCACTGTGTGCTTTCTCCCATGCACAAAAAAAAAAAAAAGTCACTGAACTTTTGCTGTGCAATTGTAACAATGAGCACTCAAACACAGCAAACCAACAATTACTAAAAACACACACAAAAACTGATTTTGCACGGGCATTTTGCACTAGTTTCATTAAAAGTGGTGAGCGCTATATTCTCTCCCCAGTGATGACACAGCTCTCTCTCCCATTGCATCTTTGATTTAACAAAATTTAACACACATCAATCAGAACCTTCAATAGATAGATAAAAGGGCCCAAATCAGTTTATTGAGTTTTGGAACAATGGATCCAGAAAGACATGAAGGAAGAGATCGAGGAGGGATAAGAAGGAGGAGGAGGAAGGGCAAGAAGACAAGCAGTCTCAGATGAAATTCAAGTCACTCTAGTTGCCCATGTCTTAGTCAATGGTGTGACTATTGCCTCGTTTCCACTGAGCAGTACGGTACGGTACGGTACGGAACGGTACGCATTTATTTGCGTTTCCACTATCAAAAGTTGTGAATGGTACCAAAATGCCGAACCGTACCGTACCACTTTTTAGGTACCCTTCCATTGGGGTACCTAGCACAGTGGAACGGTACTAAAAGGTGGAGCTAGACTCACTGCACGACGTTGATTGGTTGACAGAGAATCGTCACTTGCGCGTGCTACAAGGGGAATGACAACATAAGAAGCGCCATTTTTTAATATACAGTTTAATATAATACTACTGTTACTGTATCACGAAATGTAATTTTAAGAGTTTTTCAGGCGAGAATGTAGTTGTTTAAAGCTCAAATCTGTGGTTTATTTATAAAGATGATTTTTTTTTTCCCCGGTTGTGAGATCCATGCGTTCAGCGGGGCTCGGCGCTCATGTTTCCCGGCTGGATGAGCCTTTCCTCGGCTAATCTTCTGACGTTCGTCGCTTACTCCGACGGTAGTGGTTAAACATGAGATATAATTCGTCTTGTGTAGACCTAACGGGCGATCTTTGCTCTCGTGAATATATAATGAGTTCCCTGTCAATCGTTTTGGCTGAGGGCTAAGTTTAGTTTCATATTAACGTTATAGGCTATTTATATTTAACTTTACTTGTAATGTTAGACTAGAGCGCTGCATTTGGATATTTGACTGAATTGTTTGCTTTATTTCTTATTGTATAGCTTCTTGTACCTTTTACTTAAACTTTTATATAGGCTATTATTGATAAAACTGAAATTTTACAAAAAGAAATATGGTTTCTTGTCATTTTTTTATTACAAGATTATCACTGATGTTTATTGCAACATTTGTACAAACGCATATATTGCCTGGAATATGTTTTTTTTTTTTTATTTAAACGAAAAGAGGTAACGTTAGGGTTGTGTTTTAAATTTCGTTTTGTTATAAATAGAATAACGTATAACGTGCAGTGAATAATGAATATGCGTTGCGCATGAACCACATTTGTGTCCCTATAATGTTTCATTTATTTAAATGAAAACGAAAAGAGGCAGAGTGGTGTTTTATAACATATTTCGTTTTATTGTTTCTTAAAATGTACATACAGAGCAAGTTAACAGAGATAACCGGAGTAGCAGAGCGAGCTGAGTGACGCTTTTAAAAACGCTCTGTACCATTTGCATGTAGGAGTCGCACATGGCAAGTACAAACTTTGCGTACTTGATATTGAGAAAAGCCTAATGTCGGCGCTTGTCTTCTTGTGACAAACATGTCGAGGAGCAAGAACAAGATCTGCTGCATGTCATCCATTGTAGCATGTTCTACATGCTCTATGTTCTTCTTCGCGCGAAAATGACGTTGATCGAAACACCACGCCTATCAAGTAAGGGTACTGTTGGCAGTGGAAACGCTAGCCAGATCATGGTTAACAGACCCGAACCGTACCGTACTGTCCCGTACCGTACCGTACTGCTCAGTGGAAACGAGGCATATATGAGGGAGGCTGGGCTACGAGTAAGGCCAAATTTGAGTTGCTTTACCGTCGCCTCGAGAACCTTCAGGGAGGTGTGGTGGCAAACAAAATTCTATCACTGAATAAGAGACAAACATTTCCAATAGTCTTGGATGAGGTTTATTTTCTTGCAAGAAAAGGCCAGCAGTCGTACGGTCACACAGAGTGGCACAGAGTGCGAAGGGAGGGCATCCATCATCCTTTATAGTCTTGGGACCGCAAGCAACATAATTACCAGTTTTGGAAATGCTGTTTTGAATTTATTGCACCAGTGTATTAGACTATGTTGTAACTTAGTGTGTGTCATTTTGAGGGCGTGTGGTGATGTCTGAGGGCAAAGTTTGTTTTTTTCAGCAAGAATGAATGGTTTTGAGTGTAGAGCTTCATTTTGAACTGAAAATAGGATGTTTGGGGAATTGGGTGAGGCGTTATGGATTTGTGTTTACAGTTTTGAGAATACGAGGCATAGTTTCAAGAAATGTGTTTAAGCAATCGAGAAAAACTGTAACAAACCGCTATAGTTATCTGATCAGTGTAAATAGGCGCAAGGACTGAGATTCAGTGCTGGTTGTTTGAGGTTACAAACCAAATATGTAAACGAGTACAGAAAGACTCAAAAGTTTTGTTCATGACATCCCAAGTAAAAAATAAATAAAAATAAAAATACCAAAATCTATTTAAAATACTTTTTTTTCATACTATATACTTCAAATGCAGCAACATATTTAATGACATATCACTTAAGACTTACTGATATACATTTTTTATTAAACTATCAAATTATGATTATTCCTAAAATGTGTTTTAATATCACCATTACTAAGGATAGTATGATCACTGTATGATATCGGTCTTTAAATGCAATATATTAAAAGTTTACCCAAAGTATACTTGCAATAGTTCCACTTTAGCCCAATCAAATATACTTATTTGAGTATTTATATACTTATTTAATATTTATAATATTGAGTGATATTGTAGGCTATGGTCTAAAGAAATACAGATAAAATACAGATGTTTTCTTTCTTTGACTTTCAGGTTTTACCAGTTATGATAAGACTTGAATTGTAACTGACGTTGCACATGACGTTGATTATGCATTTTAATGAATAAAGACAACATGAATTTAATTATAAATATGTGTATGTTGTTTAATTAAAATAAGACATGAAGTGTTGTGTCCACTGCTGTGTGCTTAATGATGATGATATAACGCTTTGTCATGAATGATGGTATAAAAACATTTTTAATTAATTAAATATGTATTAAATTACAATTAAGTTTTTAGTGTAATCTTAAATGTAGTTTTTTTGCGGCCTACAATGACTAGTACTTTGCTGCTAATAGAGATATTAATGCTTTTCTCCCACAGTAAAGCACAGTCCACAAACAATGCAGTCCTACTGTACCTTTACTAGCGATATAACACCAAATACAGAACATTATTCACAAGACCAACGCGCTAATACTCCACAAGAAACTGACTGTCATAAAACTTTGAACTGCGGCTGAAGTGCCTCGTGTGATCCAAATAAGCAGTTACGCTTTCTCCAATGTAAGAGACACCCTCTCATCTCCATATAATAAGACAAATCTCTGGAGGCATGCTCTAAGCACTCTCTCATCTCATCCCTATTCCCACATTTGTAGTAATGACACTATAACGCAAACCGGAAATTGTAACGCGTGAGCACGCGATAGTTTTCTCGTGCACACGCGAAAGTCTGTATATTTTTTATTCTGCAAAGGTCCCTTCAGGGGCTCCGTAATACAATCATCTTCTATCAGCAAAAAAAAAAAATCAAGTTTGACATTGGAAAAGTCTGTAAAGCAATCAGCTGCACTGTCTGACCTCCTGATTCCCATTTGCTTAAAACTGACAAAGAGACTTTTGTGTCTCAATCAATCACTTGCAATGTCACCTTGTAGACACTGTGGCTTTTATTCTTACAATGAATGCTGGTTTGGGAACTAGGTTATTTAAAAAAAAAAAATACACCCGATACAACAAATGTTTTTACCTAGGGTTATACTTATACTATTGTCCCGAGGGGAAAAAATGTGCAATGGAGATAAACCTATTCAATCAGACAATGAAGGACCGATTCTCAATCTAATCTCAATCTACTCTCCAGAACTGACTCCCACACACAAATTGTGTTTTCATGTTTTATGGGGATTTTCCAAAGACATGATTATTTTTATATTGTACAAACTGTATATGCTGTTCCCTAACCCTAACTCTACCCCTAAACCTACTCATCACAGAAAATGTTAAGCATTTTTACATTTTCAAAAAAAATCACTTAGTATGATTTATAAGCTGTTTTCCTCATGGGGACCAAAAAATGCCCAAATTTTGTCCCCATAATGGAGAGTTTGCCAGGACCACACACACAACATGCATTTACACACATCATGCATTTTCTCTGATTGGATCAGATCATGAAATGACGGTGTAAATAGGTGTAAATGCCCTCTGAAACGCTTTCGAGGTTTAAATACATTTTACGTTTTACAAATACATTTAAAACACATTCCAAACGAAACTGGGCATGAACACCCAGGAAAAAAAGGTACAACGTTGTCACTGGGCCAGCTGTCACTTACATCCTAAATGGTACATAAAAGTACCTTAAAGGTACATATTAGTACTTTAAGTGAACATATTAGTGAAGCTACAACTACCATTTTTCTCCTCCCAAAATGGTTAAAAAAAAAGATAAAGGTGTGAGAGCATGTTATACTGGCAGACAGTGCTACTACTACAACACACATCGCCACAGATATGTCACGCCTGAGATGAACAGTAGAGCATCTTTCCTCAGCAAGCAAACACACAAACTGTCAACAAATTCAACCTTTGGTGTCAGATCCTGAAAGCTCAACATCTCTCTATAAATTACAGGAATGTCTGTCTGTCTTTCTGTGTGTGTGTTATTCGCATATCTCTCGAACCGTTAGTCCGATGGATTTCAAACTCGACAGGTGTCTCGCGACGTTGTTTGGATGAGAAATGCTAAAGATATCGTTCAAAATAACAGTAAAAGAAGCACTTAGAAGGTTGTGGTTTAAAAATAAACATTCTGACAAACACTCTGTCAGCTACACTGTTTACTTCTGAATATTATAGTTTGGTTTTTGATTAATTTCAGTAAAAATGTGTTTTCTTTACCAAGAAACCAACAATTACTAAAAACACACAGAAAAACTGATTTTGCACGGGCACTTTGCACTGCTCCCTGAATCGACGCGCTTATTCATTTGTGGATGTAAACTGAATCTGTAAGTCAGCTATGCTATTTACTTCTGAATATTATATTTCATTCTGGTGCGCTTAACGTTATCGCTACAGTGTAATAGTAGCCTATGCTATTCACCAACTAAACATATCCTATTCAATGCGTTCACAGTCTCTTTCACGGGCATCATTTGTAGTTGCCTATTCACAAACTGTTTGCTCAAGCATAGCGTTTTCTCGGAGTTCACTGTGTGCTTTCTCCCATGCACAAAAAAAAAAAAAGTCACTGAACTTTTACTGTGCAATTGTAACAATGAGCACTCAAACACAGCAAACCAACAATTACTAAAAACACACACAAAAACTGATTTTGCACGGGCATTTTGCACTATTAAAAGTGGTGAGCGCTATATTCTCTCCCCAGTGATGACACAGCTTTCACTCCCATTGCATCTTTGATTTAACAAAATTTAACACACATCAATCAGAACCTTCAATAGATAGATAAAAGGGCCCAAATCAGTTTATTGAGTTTTGGAACAATGGATCCAGAAAGACATGAAGGAAGAGATTGAGGAGGGATAAGAAGGAGGAGGAGGAAGGGCAAGAAGACAAGCAGTCTCAGATGAAATTCAAGTCACTCTAGTTGCCCATGTCTTAGTCAATGGTGTGACTATGAGGGAGGCTGGGCTACGAGTAAGGCCAAATTTGAGTTGCTTTACCGTCGCCTCGAGAACCTTCAGGGAGGTGTGGTGGCAAACAAAATTCTATCACTGAATAAGAGACAAACATTTCCAATAGTATTGGATGAGGTTTATTTTCTTGCAAGAAAAGGCCAGCAGTCGTACGGTCACACAGAGTGGCACAGAGTGCGAAGGGAGGGCATCCATCATCCTTTATAGTCTTGGGACCACAAGCAACATAACTTACCAGTTTTGGAAATGTTGTTTTGAATTTATTGCACCAGTGTGTTAGACTATGTTGTAACTTAGTGTGTGTCATTTTGAGGGCGTGTGGTGATGTCTGAGGGCAAAGTTTGTTTTTTCAGCAAGAATGAATGGTTTTGAGTGTAGAGCTTCATTTTGACCTGAAAATAGGATGTTTGGGGAATTGGGTGAGGCGTTATGGATTTGTGTTTACAGTTTTGAGAATACGAGGCATAGTTTCAAGAAATGTGTTTAAGCAATCGAGAAAAACTGTAACAAACCGCTATAGTTATCTGATCAGTGTAAATAGGCGCAAGGACTGAGATTCAGTGCTGGTTGTTTGAGGTTACAAACCAAATATGTAAACGAGTACAGAAAGACTCAAAACTCAAAAAAATAAATAAAAATAAAAATACCAAAATCTATTTAAAATACTTTTTTTTCATACTATATACTTCAAATGCAGTAACATATTTAATGACATATCACTTAAGACTTACTGATATAAAATTTTGATTAAACTATCAAATTATGATTATTCCTAAAATGTGTTTTAATATCACCATTACTAAGGATAGTATGATCACTGTATGATATCGGTCTTTAAATGCAATATATTAAAAGTTTACCCAAAGTATACTTGCAATAGTTCCACTTTAGCCCAGTCAAATATACTTATTTGAGTATTTCCGGATAACTAAAGTGCATTAAGCACAAAAATAGTTGTTCCAATTTAGCAGACTTTAAGTATACCAGTTTAGTTTACTAAAAGTACAATTGCAGGGTTTTTATATTAAGCACATAAATATGTAAATGTATTTGTAGTATACTTTTTTTTTTCACTATCTCAAGTGTTTATATTTAATTATTGTCACGGTTTTGTTTTTGGGTTTGTTCAAGTCATGTTTCATTGTCTGTCATGTGATCCCTTGTAAGTCATGTGATCCTGCCATGTGTTCCCTTGTCTGATGTGTCATGTTGTCATTGGTTCATTGTTTCATTGTTCACAGGTGTCCCTTGTCTAGTCATTAGTCTCGTGGGTATTTAGCCCTCATGTTTGCCATGTGTCTTTGTCAAGTATTGTTTCCTGTAAATCTGTTGTTGTGCAAGTTCATGTTCATGCCATGCCATGTTTTTGTTTTTGTTTATAATAAACTGCACTTGGGTTCTCTCAACTTGCCTCCAGTGGCTCTCATTATAATTATAAATGATAGTGCCTCAGAACACAGCCTGCGTCAGCCTGACACCAGCAAAATTCCCCCAGAGATACAGACCAAAACACTTGAGCTTATTTTCCACATTCACACCTACTCAACACATGCCAATAATTACATCAATGTGATCGGTGTAGATAGAGAGACAGAAAGATAGATAGAGTTGGAGTGATTCGTTTCCTGCTTCTTGTCTTTCCCTTGTAAAAAAAGAAGTTTATTCAAGTGTGCTATTAGTATATTTATTTTAAACTAAAACTAGATGTACCGCATGGCGGTACAAAATATGACCGCCGCTCAGGCCTGCACTGGCTTTCCACAAAAATAAATGACGTGGAGCAATTTGGCTGTATTGCGTGTTTATGTATATACCTAAAAAAAGGTGTGTGTGTGTGTCTGTGCGTGTATGTATGCGTGCGTACATGTGTGTGCGCGTGTGTGTTTGTGTGTGTGTGTCTGTGCATGTGGATTTGTATGTGTGTGTATGGGTGTGTGTCTGTGCGTGTGGATGTCAGTGTGTGTGCATGCTTGCGTTTGTTTGTATTCCTGCATGTGTGTGTGTGAGACAGTATCATCCTAAACCAGCAACCCTTCGCTCAACAGCACCATCTACAGGCCGATGAGTGTACAGTCACTAAATGTGCACATAAATGAATTTATTTTATACCCCCCCATGGATGAAATTCTACGAAACTTAGCATACCCCCAGAGGATGTCAAGTTAATCATACACATGAAATATGGTGCAGTTCTGAACATCTCAACTGAAGATAGGGGCGATTAAAGCAGAATAATATTGCATTTTCATTTTTTATGGGAAGGGGCGCAAATCACAAATGAGTGATTATGGGCTAGGTTGATGTGGGCCCTTAAGAGCAACATACCATAAAAATTTCTTCATCCTCGGTGCCACGGTTCAGGTAGTTATTTAGGAAAAACAGAATTTTTTGGGTTTGGGGGGGCCCAGCGCGGGGGGGGTGGGGGGGAGTGGCCCCCGGGGACCAAACGAAATTTTTCCGTAAAAGTCTAGTGGGGCTACATGCCCACCAAATTTCATGTTCCCCGGTGTTTCGGTGTCCCTGGTAAAAATTCAGTAGATGACGAAAAAAAAAAAAAAAAAAACTTTGACAATCCCTATATGACCGCTTTCGCTAGCTATGCTAGCGGCGGTCATAACTAAGAAAGTACAGTACTTAAAATTGCACTTAAGTATACTTGACTTAGACTGACAGTAAGTGTCAGTGTGTTTGGCCTATTCTTGTACTCAATCTTTTGATCGAGATATACTTAAAAGTATAATTAATTTTCTAAGTATACTTGGCTAGTAGTTGTGTTAACTCTATTGTAGTTGTGTTTTACTCCTATAAACTTACATTGTTTGAAAATACTGATTTATAAAGAACACAGATATGTTCCTAATTCTGAGTATCTGTAGGCTAGTGGACATAGGAATTTACTTCAAATCGACTGTACGGATTCCCTGGCAATCCAGAGTTCTCGCGAGAGCACAAGTTGAATTTGCTCAGCGAGTTACTCTGGTGTCGAGAAATGATGCTCATTAAAGGTCCCGTTCTTCGTGATCCCATGTTTCAAACTTTAGTTAGTGTGTAATGTTGTTGTTAGAGTATAAATAATATCTGTAAAATTATAAAGCTCAAAGTTTAATGCCAAGCGAGATATTTTATTTAACAGAAGTCGCCTACATCGAACGGCCCGTTTGGACTACATCCCTCTACTTCCTTCTTTAATGACGTCACTAGAACCGTTTTTTGACTAACCTCCGCCCACAGGAATGCTCCCTCAACTCTACCGAAATTCGTTTATACTTGCGCACTTCTTATAACTTACTGTGTTTACTCAGCTCTTTCTGAAGTAAAACTGACGCTTCATCTTTTGTGTGATGTACAATAAACTTTATTAAACTCATCAGTATATGTTTGATCATCATTCGGACCTGGTCCGAAACAGCAGACTTGTAGGCTATTAATAAAAAATGGATACATACAAGCAGATGACAAATACGTTATAATAACCGTAATTAAACTACTAAACTATACCTGTTCCATCTCTATACAGCACTCTGACTCTGTAGGCATTATTGTCCGACTCGAAATGAACACCGTTACTGAGAGTTTCTGATATTATCATCATTCCGTGAGATGAAATTGTCCTGAGAGACTGAGCGCGAGCTCATGAAGCTCCTCCCCCTGGGTCGTCCAGCAGCAGCTTATTTGCATTTAAAGGGCACACACTAAAACAGCGTGTTTTTCTGAGCCCCAAAAAATGACAATTTAAACATGCTGTAAAAAATTATCTGGTATTTTGAGCTGAAACTTCACATACACACTCTGGGGACATCAGAGACTTATTTTACATCTTGTGAAAAGGGGCATAATACGGGACCTTTAAATATGACCCTCGATCTGAGCTGCACCAATTTTCGGCAACGCCGAAGTTATTAGCTGCACCAATCACATCGGGTTATCTGATATAGGCGGGCCAGAGGCGAGATGACGACAGCGCTGCGACGCCGAAGTCATTAGTAATCATTGCAAGATGGCTATGGATGAAAACCATTTGTTTGAAACGGCTTTGGCCGCTACAATGAACGATTTAGACTCTTTTCTTGCTGTTTTGCCGACCAGATATGGTAAGAGTTTAATCTACCAGTTAGCTCCACTGGTAGCTAAGCGATAACTTGTTGTGATTGGTCGTAGTGTTATCCAATTGCGTGCAGTGAGATTTTCAAATGCATGTTTGGTGCCGCCCCCTCGAGCTGGCAGATTTCCATTAGTTGATGCCAGACCATTAATCTTTTAGATTTAGGTCTGGATTTCCAGGCTACTGTACGGATGTAATCTTCGCCAAAAAAAATATTTTCTCAGCTTTTTGTTAATGTTGCTTTTGGAGACATGGATATCTGGAAAGTTCAGACAAAGAGTACAGTAGATTTGAAGTAAATTCCTATGTACACTACCAGTGCAGTAGCCTACACAAAAATTCAGAATATATCTGTTTTCTTTATAAATTAATATTTTCAACAAAAAAAAAGTTTATAAGTTTGTATGTAAAACTATGAAAAAAGTAGGCTATTTAATAGGCTACTCAATCAAAACAGTAAACACAACTATTAGCTAAGTATACTTAGAATACTTAATTATACTTTTAAGTATATCTCGATCAAAAGACTGAGTACAAGAATAGGCCAAATATAATTAGAGCTTTCTGTCAGTATAAGTCAAGTATACTTAAGTGCAATTTTAAGTATATTTCTGAGAAGTACATACAAATTTGACTAAGCATCCTTTCTTATTTTTAGTTTAAAAGAAGTATACTAATAGCACACTTGAATAAACAAATGCTGGTGGAGGAAAACGTTTTTTGACTTGCTCCTCCAAAATGACGTGGGAAAGACTCGGAGAAAAATATGTTTCACATTGTCCGCAATCCCATCCGGGTTGTATCCACTCATCCCTTTCAGACAGATCCCTCGTGTCAACAGTTACTCCTGTTGAATGTGGCTTATCTATGTATGCTGACATTTTCCTGGATACCAGAGCTGTTGACACAGCACAAATACATGCTTCCCTGGACACAGAAGAGAATGACCAGCCAACGCCATTGACGCGCCAACAATTTTTCCTCTTTTGAACTCTGATATTTCTCTTTATGTAGAGCTGTGCTATTGCTCTGCTTATTCAACCTTCAAACTCTGCTCTTACTAATAAACTGTAAAATCAGAGATCAGATCATAAGATTGGCCACCAGGCCGCACGGCGTGAACCTTACAACACTATATTGTCCAAACCCTGAACATGAAATAAGCAGTGACGGCCTGTCAGGAGAAGTAAGGGAGGCGACTTTAAAACATTTAACATCATAAAATTCCTAATTATACATTTCATTTCAAGTCTCAGAATGTGTATACCATGTTTGTAATTTCACCAATGTATCATCATAAAATATGACGGAAGTCAAAACCATCGCTGCCTTTTCATGTGGCTCATGTTATTACAGCTTTTGGAAAAACTGTGCTAAGGCGTGTCTGAGAAAGAGAAATGGAGGGGATGATCCGTGTCAACGTTGTCATCTGGATGTGAAAAAAGCATACTTGTTTACCAAAATAATGCCATTTCTGCCACTGGTTGTCCTTCCATGCTTCACGTTTTTTTGCATACTGCTTGATAAGTTCGAGAAGATCTCACTGTGCCCTGAAAATCTCGTCTTATAAGAGCCTCATAGTTGAAGCAGATGTATCCCAAACAAGCACTTCACTAGATGTTTGACAAGCAAATATTTGATATGGTTTAATAACACTTGGCATACTTGGAATAACTTGGAATAATGAAAACAATTGGTATAATATGACACACCCAGACAACATTATTACCACATATTTTGTTGGGAAAACAACATCTCCCTGAATTAAATGACATTTCCTTTTTTGGGTGGACTATCCCCTTTATTGAACTATCCCCTTTATTGTCAAATTTGCCAAAACCAGAGAGTTTTTCAGATAGTCCAATGGGAATACTTTGAACTAGGCCTACTGCCATTTCACCAACTGCTTCTTGGCAAACCACAGCAATGATCCCTTACGCAATGAAAATATATTTCCCATATATGAATTATCAATATATTAAATGGTTTAACAGTATATTTGAAAATATACAGAATAATATATTGAACATAAGCACTAGTTTCCCATATATGGAAATGTATTATGAAGACTTCAAGACTATGCAGATAACTGCGCAGACCGATTGGCATCTGACTTGAAGTAGTGCATGGCGATTAGCAATTTTGTCCAGCTTGAAACCGTGCCGACATCACGTCACTATGACATATGCCATCAAAATACAAAATTAAGGCCATCTTGAATAGAGCTATGCGAGAGCAGTCGGCTTGCTCATTTATTGGTATTTAAATATTATGTTAAACTTTATTTTTGTTTGTACAGGTGTTTGTTTTAGGCAGAAAATAAAGTATTGAATGAAAAGTGTTTCTGTTGCTTCATGAAAACGTCAGAAACGTCTGTGTTTGACAAACATTGCATGTCATCATCTGTGATGAAGTGCAAACATTGTGCGAGCATCACTACGGGAAGCAAACAAAGTAATTAAGATCAGACTGAGCACTAAACACACCTGCAGCCAATCAGCAGTCGGGGGCGTCCACTCGCAATGGGGGAGGAGAGAGGGTGAGCAAGCCAGACATTTGTAGAAAGACTGTAGAAAGAGAGATAGCTGCGATATTACCAGAGGAAAGGGTCAGAGGAATATAACTGGAAAAAGAAGGGTTACAATCAGTCAAGAGCTTTAGGAATCATGTTAATATTGGAGAAGCTTTCTAGTGCTGGAGAGAGGTTAGAGAGCGGGAACTGGGAAGGCCTGAAAAGGTTGCGTTATTTCTGCTCCATACCCGAGTATCATTGGCTTTGCTGTGTTTCACAGAACCAAGATATGCAGTTGTTGAATCACAGCTAATATTGTGAATCACCATACTTTGCACAAGCTGTCTGATTTAACATTGATAATAATTAGAAACGTTTCTTGAGCAAATCAGCATGTTAGAATGATTTCTGAAGGATCATGTGACACTGAAGACTGGAGTAATGATGCTGAAAATTCAGCTTTGCATCACAGGAATAAATTACATTTTAAAATATATTCAAATAGAAAAAAGTTGTATTAAATTGTAATATTATTCCACAATTGGACCGACCCCAAACGTTTGCAAAAATCCGTCAAATCCTCATATTTTTGTAACATCGGTTTGGAACACAATAAAATGAATCAAATGACTGATCAAATGTAAACTAGTATCCCATAGAGCCATGCAATAAAAATAAAAAAAACATTCCCCCTGAAAATGCTTACCATAGCTGAGGATAACATGCCTCTGTAGTTCCTGATGCACTGTAGGGTTTTTTAGAGTAAACGTGAAATTGAACGCTGAATTCTGGGTTACGTAGCTGCTTTTTAAGTTGTACAGCCCTCCATCTGATGCAGACAAGACCTCCTCGTGGTCAGTGAGATTCTGACCCCCCGACCCCCGCCACAGGATCTCTGGCCTCGGGTAGCCCTCCGTCTCATACTGGACCGTCACAGCGGAGGATTTGAGATGGATGCTTAACCTCGGCTCGGAATAGGAGGCTTGAAGACACAAAACACACATACAATGATTTACCAAATCAAATACATTCATTCAAATCTCTCACATCTAACTGCAAGACGTCAAAATCTCTTTGACTTGGTATATGCATTAGTACAGAATACAGAGTTTCAACACAAAAGTTGGATAGTCATGCAATAGTTCACATTATCCTGTCATTATTAATTCCTGTCATTATCTACTCACCCTCGTTAGTTCCAATTCCTTAATTTATGTTGCACCTAAAACATTGCAACGTACGGGTTTGGAACACCATGAGGATGAGTAAATAATTACAGAACGATTGTTTTAATTTGAATGGTGACTACTAGTGTTTGGCAGAGTTATTATAGTTAAAGGTACACTGTCACTTTTTTTGTTCAAAATTAACAATAATTAAATAATGAGTATACATCATCCATCCTTCTTCCAAAATGTGTTTTTGTTTTACCCTTATTCACTATGGTAAGCTTATTATAAGTGTTTATCAGTTTCACAGACAAGGCTTAAGCCTATTCCCAGACTAAAATGCATGTTTGAGATGTTTTAACTGAAATTATTCTTTAACTGAACATTTTTAAATATGTCAGTGCCATTGTTTTGTCTTAAGATGCACATCAGTAATGTTTTTTTTCTAAGCTACTTAAATGTCCTAACTGAACTAAGGCCTGATCCTTGCCTAATCTAAGCCCTGTCTGTGAAAACAGGCGTTAATTTTAGACATGTCGGGATGGTTTTTATGGGAAATTGCGTACATATGTCACTCGCCTGTGTGTTTTGTCATATCCGTAATTAGAGAAAAGTTGCTCCGGCTACTTTGACGCTTGTTTAGTGTGAGAGTGGCAGAGGTTAGTTGTCACAATGAGTGAGAAAGGTTGACATGGAGCAGCTAAATCTCAAACCTCCTGGAAATCACACATTTATAAATAAAAACAATTATAAATAAATATAAAAAATATATATTCTATATATATATATAAACAAAACAGAGAAGATTGTCTGCTGGCAAAAATAGAAAGCGACAGATCTCGTAATAAAACAAGAATCAACATAGGCTTGGCTTTTTGGAGATGGCGAGAACTGAGGGATTTGAAATATTGTAAAAGCGACGCAAGATGGCGTTTTTATTATAGCCTACAACAGGTGAGTACGTTATTTTATTGAACAGATAATTTGCCATATGTCGCTCTCTAGCAGAGTTCATTGTAAAGCATTATCTATTGTGAAGATCATTTCATTATGGTTGTTGTAGCGCTGTGCTGGAATTTATTTTCAAGGAAGTATTGTGTCTATTAATGGGTAAAGCTACAATAACGTCTCCTAGTCAGCTTGAGATCCTTTCCATCTAAACTGGTTATATCTCTTAAGCCTATTAGTAACCGTCTAATGAGCAGTAGGATAACCATATTCATCCGCAGTCACGCAGAGCCGGAGCACAACCAAAACTATTTTTTATTTAATTGAACTTGATGTACTAAAGTAATTGAAACTTAGAATTAATAAAACCATACAGACATATTTGAAAAAAGCTAATACATATTACAAAAATGCACAACAAAATCACCAAACTTAAAATAAAAACAAAATATAAGAATAAAAACAAATCGAATAGTATATTAAATATACTAAAATAACGCTGGCATTTACCTGCGTAGACCAGCTGTAGCTCTCCTTTGCCAGTTCCCTTGGTGTTGCTCACTGTGCACAGGTATTTCCCTGCATCCTTCAGTCCAAAATTCTTTATACTCAGAGATGCATTTCCTTTAGGAAGTTCACTGTGGTTTAACTTTGTTCGTCCTTTATAATCTGGGCTTTGTCGTTCGAGCTGGTCGATCTGGTAGTAGAAGCTGTGAACCACTCGTGCATCTTCTTCCCGTTGCCAGTTGATCACCAGAAGGGAGAAATTCAGGTCTGGCTCGAATTCACAGGAAAGTAAAGCCGTTACTCCACGGTCCACGACGACAGGACTGGGTGGTACTCTGACGGAAAAGGAGTCTAGGAATGAGAAATTATAATTATATTGAGAGATAATGTTTAGAGGAAGCACAACTTAGTATATTTAATGCAAATACATTCAATGCCTGTTTACTTACACTATACAGTGCACAAAGACACCCATTTCAATTTGACGTTAATACGCTGCTAAGCTTTCCAGTTAAATGATCCAGAAATTTGAGATAAATTTACTTGAGATGCAACACTGCAGCATAAGGACTTTTCAAAGATTGCATTTTTAATATGATGGTCGATACTTAATAGTCTACACTTATAGATAAAATCGTATGCAACGTTGCTTCTCAAGTAAATTATCTCATATTTAAGGATTTGAATGCTGTAAGAAAAAGAAAGAAAAAAACAGTAGGAAAAGTAGAAAAACTCATTTCTGCCAGAACATTATCTGTTAAGTTAACAGACATTTCCTTTAACTCTAAAACACAATGCAATGCCTTCATTAAAATACGGGTAAAACACCTGTGAAAAATCAATATGGAAAATTCCTTCATATTTACTGTAACACAGTTCGTTGTTGTGGGAAGGAGGAGGCGGGAACCGGCGAACATTCAGCTTTATTATTTATTATTAAACTTTAATAATAAAATAAACAAATACAAAACGAAAGTAAAAGACAGCAGCCCCTCATGGATGACTGCTGTCACATATAACACAACAAACAAAACCCAACATAAGTCCAGGCCTGGTCCTCTCTCGCTCTTCACTGTCGTCGCTCCTCTTATGCTTCCGCTCCTCCGTGAGAGATACGAGACCGGTACGTCACTCATCATCAATCGTGCCGTTCTCTCACCTCTCATCCTGCTCGCCACATTAACACAGCACATTGATGCAATACTCTAATCAGCATAAGTCAGGTCACCTTTATTTCTGTAGCGCTTTATACAATACAGATTGTTTTCAAGCAGCTTTACAGTGATAAACAGGAAAATAATGATTCAATGATGCAAACAGATCAATTCTACTGTAAAGCAACTTTAAAAAGACAATAGTGTCATTATTCAGCTGAAGCCAGTTTCGTTCAATATGAAATGAGTTCAAATCAGTAATAAATCAGTTGAAACTGTTGTAATGCCTTTTGTGAATCCTTTTCCCATCATACATTCAATCATTTTGGCAAAAAGGTCTCTTGTAAATGAATACTGCCTGTTGGGAGTATGGTTTTGTAACAGAGTCTATTGGCAGGCTGACTCAAAACAAGTGTTGCAGACATTACATTATTTTTGACTCAAATATCAGCCTCGAGTCAGACACAAAATGAGACTGGATGTCAACACAAAAATTACTGAATCCATGACTGTCTGACCTATTGTTTTTGGACCTTGTTACTTTTGCATGACCAAATAACTAGGTCAACATAAAATCTCTCATGAGCTGTTTCCACAAAGGCAAGGCAAGTGACTGATATAAGCAAAACAAAATGATAAAAAAAAAAAACATATATAAAACTGATTCATGTGACAACTTCTATGAGTATCCAGACCGCATTCAGTCCACAAAGTGGCTACAACTGCATGAATTTCCATGATTTTTGGAATGGAAATTGTTTTATTTGAAACAGGGACAATGCACAAATAAACATTAAACTTGTTATATATAACTTGTTATATATAATAAAAGCTCACGAACTCTCGCACAAGCATGCTAAACGGAGGACGCTGCGAGAGGACGCTGGCGTGAATGTCGCCGCTTCTCACGTCCATGTTACCCGTTTACAAATTCCCTGATTTAATCCTGTGTTTCTGCAACCGTCAGTTACCTTGTTAACAAGTCGCCTCTATTTAATCTGTTGGCTCCGCAAGTAGCCATCAACTTCAACTTTACTGTGCGATTAGCAGCTAGTCTCCATCAACGTTACCTGGACCATTTCAACTGACTACTACTACCGGACAAACTGTGGTCTTACCTTTGGACAGGCTACACCGGCTTCACCTCCAGTCCACCTCCGTCGTTACTGCTGACTCTACCTGGAGCGCAGCTTGCGGCTCTGCTAACGTCACTTAGCCAAGCTGGGCGCACTCCTGGCATGGCTTTCTTTAAATACTCCGCAACGGAACTAAAGAAACTCTACTCCTTCATCTCCCCGAGCTGCCTGGATGTCATAAAGTCTCTCCATATTCTGCGTCGTCCTCGTTATGTGCACAGGGCCACCCGACATAAGTTTGTCCACTCGAGTACAACTCCAGCTGTGTCAGGTGTTCGGTGCCACACTTCCGTGTTGCGACGTCATCAGAGCAATCGTCACGCAGAGCTAATCAACCTGCGTCCTCTGGCCTCTGTTGACTCGACTGCTCCCCCTGTCGCTACTTTCACTAACCAGATTGCAACTTTCATGCTCCTGAACACCCGTTCACTGAATAATAAGGCTGGATTAATACACGACATTATCATTGATAAGAAATTGGAGTTCATGTGCCTGACAGAGACATGGCAAGCTCAGCAGGATTTCCTATCACTCAACCATGCCACACCCCCAGGCTATGTTTACATCCAAAAGCCTCGCTGTCAGGGCCGTGGTGGTGGGTTGGCTGTTATTCACCGCTCTGACATCCTTGTTAAGGAGCTCCCCACAAACTCAGCAACTTTTGAATATATTCATTTTGTGTTGGCTGGGGCTGCACAGCTCCAGGTAGTTCTTGTCTACCGCCCTCCAAAAGCTTCCAACACTTTTCTCTCTGAGTTTTCTGAGTTACTCACAGCTGTCTGCCCCATGTCCCCGTCCACCATCATTATGGGAGATTTTAACATCCATGTGGACTCTAGCAGTTGCCCTTTTGCTGCTGAGTTCCTGTCTCTCCTGGACTGTTTCAATGTGTCACAGCATGTGCAGGGTCCCACACATGTCAAAGGGCATACCTTGGACCTGGTGTGTACCTTTGGCTTAACCCCTGTTCACCTCGAGTGCCTTGACCTCGCTGTGTCGGACCACCATGCCGTCCAGTTCTCTGTACTGATGCCACAACCTAAGCACCGTGCTAAACAAACAATCACATTCAGGAACATCAGGCGCGTGTCCATACCCACGCTGTCAAACATGCTTGCAACACACCTTGCCTTGCATCCTACCTGCCATACTGCAGATGGCCTTGTGGAGCACTACAATACCGCCCTCTCTCTGAGCCTGGATGCAGTAGCCCCTCTGAAGACCCGGTCCATCTCCTTCACCCAGCCAGCTCCTTGGTTCACCCCTGAGCTCCGCCTCATGAAAGCGGCTGGGCGGCGGCTTGAAAGGCTGCACAAAAAATCTGGCCTTGTTGTCCATCACGAGATCTTCAAAGACCATGTCAGGGACTACAAAAAAGCTCTCTCTCAGGCAAAAACATCATACTACTCCACTCTCATCAATAATCAACAGAACCATCCCAAGCGTCTCTTCTCAACGATCAACCGTCTTCTCCGCCCCCCAGATGCCCCCCAACCCTCTGATGCTGCTGAACTCTGCTCAGAATTCAGCAGGTTTTTTCAGGAAAAGGTGGACACCATTTATCAGCAGCTTCACCAGACAGGAATTCCGTCCATTCCTGCCCATCAACTGCTGGACTTCAACTCAACTGCCTCAGTCCACCCACCACAGTGCTCTCTCTCCTCCTTTGCCGCCCTGGAACGTAACCAAGTCATGGACCTGGTGTCTAAAGCTAAGTCCACCTTCTGCAAGCTGGACCCCATGCCTACTACCTTGGTAAAGGCATGTTTGCCTACCCTGTGCCCTGCCATGGCTAGTATCATCAACATCTCGCTGGCACTAGGGGTGGTCCCCACCAGCTTCAAAACTGCTGTGGTGATCCCCACACTGAAAAAGCCTGGCTTGGACCCGGATGATCCCAGCAACCACCGCCCTATATCCAACCTTCCCTTCCTCAGCAAAATTCTGGAAAGAGCTGTGGCTGTTCAGCTACAGCAACACATGTCCCACCATGAGCTCTGTGAACCCTTTCAATCTGGCTTCAGACCCCACCATAGCACCGAGACCGCCCTCATCAAAATCATGAATGACCTCCTCACAGCTGCCGATAATGGCCTCATCAGTCTCCTCATCCTCCTGGACCTCTCTGCGGCTTTTGATACGGTCTCCCACGCCATCCTCCTCAACTGCCTTCATGAATACTTAGGACTCACTGACTCTGCTCTTTCCTGGTTTCAGTCTTACCTCTCCGGTAGGAAACAATACATCACCATCAAAGACTCAAATTCAACCCCTGCTCCAGTCAATCATGGTGTGCCCCAGGGATCGGTACTTGGCCCCCTTCTGTTCACCATTTACATGCTCCCCCTTGGTCAAATCATTCGTCACCATGGACTCAGTTTTCACTGCTATGCTGACGATACACAGCTCTACATAAGTACCAAACCCTCGGCTCAGCTTCCTCCCATATCCCTTGTCGACTGCCTGCATAAAATAAAAACTTGGATGACTGCTAACCTACTCAAACTTAATAATAAGAAGACGGAGCTCCTGGTGGTGGCCCCTCCATCACTGGCTAAGAAGGTTAGTGATCTTTTCCTGGTTGTGGATGGCTATACCATCAGGCCATCCCCAGAGGTACGCAACCTTGGTGTCATCCTGGACCCCATACTCTCACTCCAGGCCCATATCAAAACCACCACCAAGTCGGCGTTCTTTCACCTCAAAAACATCTCCAGACTCCGGCCATCACTCTCTGACTCTGTGACTGAAACACTCATCCATGCCTTCATCACATCCCGCTTGGACTACTGCAATGGTGTGCTGTATGGTCTGCCCAGTAAGACCCTGGATAGACTGCAGTATGTCCAAAACTCAGCTGCCAGGGTCCTGACACGATCGAAGCCATGGCAGCACATCACCCCCACACTCAAGAAGCTTCACTGGCTCCCTGTCAAATCCCGCATTTCATACAAAATCCTGCTCCTAACCTACAAATCACTCCATGGACTTGCACCCCAGTACCTCGCAGATCTCCTCCACCGTTGCTCACAGCCAAGGTCCCTGCGATCCTCTGACAAGGACCAGCTTGCCACTCCTCGCACCAGGCTACGGACCTTTGGTGATAGAGCATTCTGTGTTTCTGCCCCCACCCTCTGGAACAAACTACCTCTCCACATACGTCATGCCCCCACATTGTTGTCCTTCAAAAAGCACCTCAAGGCATACTTGTTCACAGAGGCCTTTGGTCTCTAATTTCCCCCCCCCCCCAACCAGTTCCCACCCCTTGTAAAGCGGCCTTGGGTTTCTTGAAAGGCGCTATAAAAGTCAAAGTTATTATTATTATTATTATTGTTAAACAAGAGAATATGTCTTGGGCCAGGTTATAGCAACAATTGCTAATTTCCACCTGTAGTCCCTGGGCAGGTATGACCAATTTTAAAACAAATTAACGATTTTAAAATAGAAATTCCACAGGATTATGGATAAAGTGATGTCCATTGTAATTAAAAACAAACAGGTTTGCAAAAACAGAAACAGGGAGGCCATCAGCCCATTTAAATGGGCTGATGGCCTCCCTGTTTCTGTTTTTATAAACCTGTTTGTTTTTTACTCCCATATTTAACACACACACACACACACACACTCTTATCTCAAAGATGTGTGCAAACTTGCTTACTTAGCAACCAACTCTTTGTTAGTCATGAGAAAGTGTGAGAATCTGTACATAAGATATGTTCCGTGGAAAGGGTATTCCCACTGCCTCATGGCCACACATGAGTTTTACGTTGTGGGAAGCTACACTCCCCTTACGAAAAAGAAGTTTATTCAAGTGTGCTATTAGTATACTTCTTTTAAACTAAAAATAAGAAAGTATAATTTCAGTCTACTTTTTATGTACTTCTCAGAAATATACTTTATGTACTTCTCAGAATTATACTTCAAATTTCACTTAAAGGTATAGCGGAGGATTTTTTACTTCCGGGTGGATCACCTATACTATTGGTCCTCCTAATTGTCAATCATTCTGGTGAATCAATCAAACTTATTCAAAAAGTGGAGAGGGCGGGTCTTATCTAAAATTCGGAAAGATCCTCCACTATACCTTTAAGTATACTTGACTTATACTGACATAAAAGTCTAAGTATATTTGGCCTCTTGTTGATCGAGATATACTTAAAAGTATAATTAAGTATTCTAAGTATTCTTGGCTTGTACTTGTGTTTACTATTTTGATTGAGTAGCCTATTAAATACTTTTTTAAAAACATAATATTACACACTGTTGTATAAACTAACATATTCAGCTTTATATAGTAACAAACTTTCGGGTAAAATAAGCATGGAAAATAAGTTTATTCAGGGTTCTATTAGTATACTTCTTTTCAACTAAAAAGAAGAAAGCATACTTTCAGTCTACATTTTATATACTTCTCAAAAATATACTTAATTACACTTACAGTAAGTGTACTTGGCCTATACTTGTAGGCTACTCAATCTTTTGATCGAGATATACTTAAAAGTTTCATTATTCAAAGTATACTTGGCTTGTAGTTGTGTTAACTCTTTTGATTGAGTAGCCTATTAAATATACTTTTTTTTACATCGTTTTTCATATACAGTCTTATGAAAGTTTGTTTGAAAATATTGATTAAAATATTGATATAAAACAGATATGTTTCTAATTCTGCGTATCTGAATTTTTGTGTAGGCTAGTCCACTGGTGTACATAGGAATTTACTTTAATTCAACTTTTCCCCACCATTGACTGAATTTTCCAGCTATCCATGTTTTCACTGGTATACGGTAGGGGGCGCTATGACATCTTCTAGTACAGAATCTCCGGATCAAAACACAGGAGAAGAAGAAGCTGAAACAAGAAGATTGCTCACTCAAATGTAAAATAATGTGATCATCAAACATTAAACAGCTTGTAAATCAAAACTGCTTAATGTTTCTAAATAAAGCGTAACCCATTAAGAGAAAACGACTGAAGCTGTGGGGATGTCGGACTCGATTTACTCCATCTGTGTTTGATCATCGTTCTGAATCTGATCAAGGCGTAGTCTTTGACAAAAATGTGATTTTCTCAACTATTTTGTTTAAAATGTTGCCTTTCTTTATGAAACTTACCGACATTCAAGTGTTGATAAAAAAGGATGCATGAAGCTAATAAAAGGTTTTTAAAATTAAAGTAGAGTTAAAGGTATTTTTCAAGTATAAAAAATAACATTTGAACATAGTAGTATAGGCCTACTGCAAGTGCAAAAATTGTATATAAATAGTAAACTATAAGTATAATGTTAAGTTCACTTAAAAGAAAACTTTTAGTATAAAACTACTAAACTAGTAGTTTACTGTGACTACACTAAAAGAAAACTTTCTAATATACTTGCGGTATAAAACTACTAAACTAATAGTTTACTGAGAGTACAATAAAAGAGCAAAAATAATATATAAATGGTAAACTATAAGTATGATGTTAAGTTCACTTAAAGGCACAATATGTATCTTTTTTGCTTTAAAATTAGCAAAAATCACTATATCTATATTTTTTTTTAGTTGTGTACTTACATTATCCCAACTGTTTCCAACAACTTTCAAACCAGGAGAAAGTTTAATTTAATTTTTAGACACGGCACGTTTCTTTATTTCCGTTTTGTCGCAGTCAATGGCGTCATATCCGCGTTGTCCCTGGTTTCCGCTCGTGCTGCCATAGTAACCAGAGCTATGAGCAGAGCCCTCTGATAGTAACCAAAGCGACAGACGCGGACAACTGTGGAGTTCGCAATGTCTATTTGCACGCTGTTGTTGTTTCGTTCAAACATTACGACCATGGCAAGCAGACTTTGGATAAAAAAGGAGAACTAAAACGAGAATCAATATCAGCGCTGTGTTTTCGAGATGCCTAGAGCTCCCATAGACAGTATATAAACGAGAGCTCCACGTCCGAGACTTCGACCGCTCCTACATGTACTTTATTAAACAGGTGAGCACATTTACATAAAACTAATCAATGTTATATAGTTCAACAATGATAAAATGTCAGAATATGATCTGTATGTTATTCTAATGTTGATCTAGATTACTGCTAGTCTCATACAGACAGACTAACACATACATTTCAACACATTCAAATGCAGTTTAGTGTGATAGTGTAATGTTAGACCAAGTGAAACAGCGCTGCGTTACCTCACAAGTTTAATTTGCCTAATAAACTGACCTGTGAGTAGTAATTCTGCGTGTAGTTCGGTAGAATGAAATTTCCATATTCCTTTTATATCCGCGGGACTCGCATCATGTGTGGAGCTGATAGCTGTCTCTTAGCAATCCCGAACTGCTTCATATCACAGTCATGATAAAAGCATCGATGTATTCAGTCAACCATAAACATTATTAGATCGGTCGGCTTGATGTTGACGACAACATCCATAATTCTTAGCATGTGTTGCGTCATCAAACTACGCCTTTGTTATTGTAAAGAGGTTAGCGACCCCTAGTGGAGAAAAATTCCATACTGTGGCTTTAAAGAAAACTTGTAGTATAAAACTACTAAACTAGTAGTTTACTGAGAGTATACTTCAAAGTTGCTACAAGTATTAAAATAGTAAACTACTAGTATACTCATAAGTTCACTTGCAGTACAAATGAGAATCATAATTATGAACTAGTTGTGCACTTAAAGTTTACTACTATTACACTTATAGTACACTTAAACATATACTTTTATATACTTCAAGTGGGCCAATTTAGTCCCAAGCGGTATTAAAATAGTACACTTACAAGTTTACTACTAGTACATATTGACATTAGTATACTTACTACATAAAGTATACTTAAAAATATACTTGAACATTACTCAAGTATACTTCATAAAATGAACTTGAAGTATACTTTTTTTTTGTAAGGGTCCCCCCTTGTGACACTTCTAGTTGTTCGCACTGTTTTTTCAGAGCAGAGCATTACAAACTTTTTCAGGGGGGAGCAGTAGCACTATATATGATTTTATGTAGCAAAGACACATTTGAGTGTTTTATTAGATTATCAAAACTGAGTCTATCATATTTAGCCGTATATGACAGTGATGATAATGACGTGTTTTTTTGTCATGGATTTTGAGGCAGTTTTTATACAAAGATTCTAAAGGTTTTATGACTGTTTTACATGCCTGAGACCAGGATGTAATGCAGTACAAAAGGTGGGGGATGATCATTGCATTTAAATATGTACTGGATGCTTCAGTGGTGAGAGAGTTTCTTATGTATCTAAAATTTACTAAATTAAATTTCAATTTGTTGCACAATTTTTTAACATGAAAATGAAGAAGAATCATCACAGGTTAAAGCTTGTGTGAGTTGAATTTTTGGTAAACTTAAAGGGGACCTATTATGCCCCTTTTCACAAGATGTAAAATAATTCTCTGATGTCCCCAGAGTGTGTATGTGAAGTTTTAGCTCAAAATACCCAACAGAATTTTATTTACAGCACGTTTAAATCATCATTTTTTGGGTCTGTGAAAAACGCACTGTTTTAGTGCTTCTCCTTTAAATGCTAATGAGCTGCTGGTTCACGTCACAGAGGGCGGAGCCTAAGCAGCCGCGAATCCCGCGATCAGAGCTAGAACAGGGAAGATGATAATAATAAAACAAACAGTCACAGTAATGGTGTTCATTTCGACCATAAAAATGCCTACAGAGTCAGAGAATATATGCTGTATGGAGTTGGAAAAGGTATAGTTTAGTTTAATTACGATTATAACCTATTTAGCATTGCTTGTATACACTATTAATGCAAGCCTGCTGTAGGACTCCGTCTGACGATCTAATTGTCTGAATGATGACACAAAATATACTGATGAGTTTAATAAAGTTTACTGTATGTCACACAAATGATGAAGCATCAGTTTTTCTTCAGGAAATCGCTGTTAGAGCTGAGTAAACAGTATAAGAAGTGCATAAGTAACTTACATAAATTTCTGTAGAGTTGAGGGAGCATTTTCTTTGAAAACAAAATGAATCCACCTCGTCTTCAGTGGCTGGCAGATTTCAAGAGTAAATAAAGAGAGCTGTGTCAGTGTCAGTCAACACTCGGGGGCGGGGCCTGTGGCTTTAGGGATGTCACTAAAGCCACATTCTGAAAACGGGTCGTTTGGAGAGACTGCTTTTGATTTATGGAGATTTAAAAAAAAGGAGTGAGTGGATTTTTATCACTGTAGGGTGGTTGTGTACACACACTGCCAACACACATTTATGTCCAAACACCATACAAAAGTGAATTTTGCATAATGAATTTTTCACAGCCCCAAAAAATGATGATTTAAACGTGCTGTAAATAAAATTCTGTTGGGTATTTTGAGCTAAAACTTCACATACACACTCTGGGGACATCAGAGAATTATTTTACATCTTGTGAAAAGGGGCATAATAGGTCCCCTTTAAATCAGCACAGGCTGGCTCACAGGGCAAACTACCAATGGTGTCATGCCAGTTTATTTGCTTTATTTCATTTTCAATGAAGGCCATGTCCTTTGGAGCGATAAAAGGCATGGATTTCCCCTTCATTGAGTTCTGATTTTTAAAGCGTGTTTTTGGCAATTTTGGGAAGACTTTGTTATTCCTGTGGGCTTATGGATCATCTGTGTCATCTGAAAAGTTTTGGCAATATCTTTAAGCTTTTTCCTACGTGTTTTATCTTACCAGTTTAAGTTAAAATCACCCATAAGAATGACTTCCATTTTTCCATGTTGTTTAAGTATAACATTAAGACAATCATAAAATTATTTTGTGGCAGTAGGAGGGCGGTAGACTGCAAAGACAGCAAAATACATTTGGGGGGATAGTGTCAGTTTTACCCCCACGCATTCCAAATTATTTTAAATAGAAAGACTATTTGCTGACTTTGAATGCTGTCTTTCACATATATCAGGATTCTACCCCCTTTCCCTTTCCTTCTGTTCCGTCTGTACACATTATAGCCTACCCTGGAATATTAAAAACAGATAAAGGGGTTGTTGGGGTTAACCAAGTCTCTGTGAGGCATAAGTAATCGATGTTTGAGTCCGTCAGTACGTGTTCAAGTTGTTCGGTCTTTGAGATAATGCTACGTATATTCAGATGTCCACCAAAAATGCCTTTCGGCTTCGTTTTTGCGTCCCACAACACGCTCGCATGATTCACAGTCTGAAACAATTTCAATTTCTGTGCAGGAACAATGTTATCGCCATTTGGCCAATGTTGCTATCAGGCTTAATGTAACTTTGTTGGAGGAATATTACCTCGAGTTCCTGCGCCGGTAAAAGCAGCACACTTCGCCGGTCTAGGGATGTCAGGATCAGCTGATCGGCAAATGTCCAAAGACCTCGGTCCAGGATATGAGTGGAAATCCCTGCACAAAAGGAGGATTGTGCAAAGGACGATGGCTGGGCCTGGCTTTGTTGACACAGGTGTTGTAGAGTGTCCATGCAGCTCACTTTGCACACGCCTCGCTTGACCATAATCTAGGATATTTGACTATAGGATATACTGGCTCCACAACTCCACCAGCAGGCCGACAGCGAGTTTTCCAATTGAGTCCATAAGCGCACGTTTAGAGGTAGAACACCAGCTCCCCCACATTTGTGTGCCCATCAAAAAAAGCAGGTGCATCACCAAGGTAACATGGCGTAAGGACGTATTGATTTTAACAAAGTTTTTATATCGCCGAGGCGCCCAAGTTTCATGTTGTATTTTATGATAACCTGGCGGTCTCCCAGTATGGTTTAGGAGAGATAAGACAGCAGTACCTGCCACTCTGCCGCCATCTTCCCAGATGAAAACATCTTTTGCATTTGTTTGTGATGAATTCATAAGGATTTTTAAAAAATAATTTATAGGCAAATATATTTTAAAGCTAACCATAACTACAAAATAACGTATCTAAATCCTAGATTTAAAAAAAGAAAAGAAAAAAAGAAGATTTTATTAATTTCAATGGCCTTTCCAGGCCTGAAAAAAAGAAAAAAGAAAAAAAAGAAATCACAATATAAATAAATTCCTAGATGTTTTCCATGACCATGGGAATGCTGGGTCTTTGACAAGAGTGAAGGATACAGTTTCTTGAGAGGCGATTACCACTGTACAGACACCTTATTGTTTTAGTCAAACAATAAAGCACACATAAAAAAAAGTTACGTCGGACCAAATGCAAATATATTGTCTTCAAATCTCCTGTCAGCTATAAAAAAAAAAGCAGGTGTCAAACTCAGCCATCACTGAAGCATAAAAATAAAAAAATAAACGTGTAAAAAAAAAAAGAAATCCCTTTCCTGATACAGTATGGTACAAAGACAATGGTGTGCTTTTCTCAAGATAAATGACATCTACTGAAAAGGACAGGGCTCGGGTCATGTTACAGTGAGAAACGACTTCCCGATGGCAACAGCACCAAAGTCTCAACTCCAAAACAACTCTACTGTAAAACACCTTTTCATGGAAAAGTCCCTTTATGTAATAGGCTACACATGACGAACCCTGCAGAGAGTTCAACACAATTAAAAAGGTAGAAATGATCTAAAAAAAATTGTTTTATAGCACAGTTTTAGAAAAGATGTACTGTAAAGCAAATACCGGGGACAGGCAGAAAAAGTACTGTTGAAGAAAAGAGGATTTATTATTATAAAGATTGTGACGAGCGTCCGCGGAGGAATCAGCGTCGCCCTGGCAACCAACACAAAACACCTGCACGTCCTCACTGCCGGCTGAATGGTCACGGCTGCTCACATACCCCTTTTCCACCAAGGCAGTGCTGGTGCCGGTTCGGAGCCGGTGCTTACTCGCGAACCAGTTCTTTGTGTTTCGACAGCCAAAGAACCGGTTCTCGGCCAGGAAAATTGGTTCCAGAGCGGCACCAACTCTTTGCTGGACTAGAACCGTTCTTTAACCACGTCATGCTGGGGGCGGGGTTATTGTCGAACTTCTTCTCGAACGTAACCTCCGTCCGAGCAGCACAAATGTGTTCTAAACGTCTTCTTCTGACCCCAATATAGGATCGCAAAGCAAGGAGAAACATTTGCAGAAAGACGGTGTAGTCCGCCATTGTAATTGTTATGTTTGAATTTGGCGCAAGCGTTTCTAGGGAAGCTAAAGGGGGTCGCACACCGGACGCGCAGCTCAGCTCAGCGCCGCGTCTTTTAAATTCAAACACATTATTCTCTAGAAGTGTACACACACCGGCGGCGCCGTTCGGCGTCTGTCCGCGGCGCCCAGCAACGGCTCAGGACCGTGTTCAAAATCCTGCCGCGCAACATAACCGACGTTACATAGTTTTATATTAAATTTGCATGTATGTGTCTCATATCGTAGTTAATGTATACTGACTTTACCCTGTGCTGCAATATACATTTAGTTTAATATTCATTTACAGAAATCAGAAAATTGCTGATGTTATCGGATTTTCAGGTGAGAGATGTAACGTTACTAGACGCGGCGCTGCGCGTCCGGTTTACGACCCCCTTTGTAGCCTATGGCAACGTACACAGTGATGACGTCGTTCGCTGGGCTCTCTAGTCAGTGGAAAAACAAACAGGTTCTGAGAAGGTTCGCAAGTTGAACCAACTTTGAACCAGCACCAGTTCCGAACCAGTTCTTTTTTGGTGGAAAAGGGGTAAATATAAGCTCACAGCCACATAAGCAGCTGAGCAAACAGACAGACTCTGGTCTCGAGCCGAATGAAACGCTGGTCTAACCTTTCTCTCTGTTCTCCCCAGAAAGCAGCGAGTGACCGACAGCCCACCACTTTGGAGCACGTTTTGGACACCCACTTTCGATTGGATTGAGCACTGCAGAGCACTTAGAGCACCAGCCATCACGCACCGGCTTACCTACTTTCACCAGTTTTATTTGATTGTAAATAAATCCACCCTCCGGGGCCTTTTCACGAAGCCTGCCTTGTCGAGTGATTCTTCACCCCGTGACATAATTTTAATATTATTTCAATAGGCAAGTAACAATCAGGAGCTGGTGAAATGGAATTACGTAATGTTTTTTCTATGCCATACTGTTAAAATATTTTTGATCGCTTAAATATAACCTACTAAACCCAAACCATAATCCTCTTTTTTAAATATAAGGTTTTCCTCAGGGACAAAGAGGATAAAAAGACTTTCACAAGCAAAATTATGTTATGTAAGGAGTCAAGTGGTCAGCCAGTGCTAAATAACCTGATCGCCTGGGAAAGAAGCTATTGTAATACTTGAGAATTTAGAAAATGCCATCTGGTTGTGGAACGACCACTCCCCTGAGAAGACAAAGGATCTTTCTGGAAATGAACATTTGAACTCTTTCTTGTGAAGTTAGCATCCCCATTTGACTTGTGTAAGTTCATCTCTTTCCCTCTTCCCCCACTCCCTTCCTCTCATGCTGAGATCACCTGAAATTCACCCAAAAATCTATATGGTTTAAATGTGAATTATTATCATACAGTTTTATACATGTTTGGTATCATTTTAAATGTCTCAGTGTGACTGGTACAAATGGTTCATTCCCAAAGAAGTAAACCATAAGGTAATTAAAGTTTTTAAGAGTTTAGAGATAACTCGCACACCGAGGAGGGTGTGTCTTCCAGGCAAATGGGATTCTGCTCACCAAAGGTGTAAACTCTGAATGCAAATTCCCATTGTTAGCAAATGTTTCCATGTGAAAGAAGTTTCTGTCTTGGTCTGGGTCTATAATGAATTGCAACAAGAGGCTCAGGGCGATTCTGTAACTCAGATCAGCCCATAATGTTGAAGGATCTCAAAGACTTCAGCATTATGTATTTTTCAAAATGTCGGGTTTCACCTACATCTTTTACTCTATCTCTGAGCATTTTATGTTATTGTATTGATTAACTTTGAACTGATTATGAAATTGGCATGATACATTTACCTGACATAATAAATTGTTACATTTGATTATTCTAACTTGCTCTGAAATTGTTTTCTCAAGTAGACTAAATGGATGTATGTTACCTCAAATCTGTGTCAGATTAGTGATGACTAATATTTGGCGCTAATGCAATAGTACTTGGTTTTGCAAAGACAAGCAGGGAATTTCTGTGTAGGGCAGCAAATGCTGTTTCAGCCTAAATTTGTCTTGTCTCTGTTTCAATATAATGTTACTTTAGATAAGTGTACGTGAGAAATCACAGCATGGCCAATCCAAAGCTATTATAAGAGAAGTAAAGTTGGTCGACTTATATCTGTAGTAGTGGCCATACCTCTACTGAAGTAAACGTTTAAGTTAAATTCAAGTGTATGCAATTCCATGGGGGCTATACCAAAGTATCTTTGATTGTGTAAGCGTGAATGCGACCATCTCAGGTATATATCCAATTACCTCTGTTTAGTGACCGAAGCTGGCGAGTTTGTGATCATGAGACCCGCGTAAAACAGAAGGCGTGAGGACCTCAATAGCGACATAGTTTCCTAATCTGAGCAGGTAAAATAAAGAGTTAAAAAGAATAATCAAACATTTGCTCACTTTTAATGATGCTCAGATATCATTAAAACCTTTTTCATTTATGGAGTCAGATGAAATAATGAGAAACCCACATTTGGAACGATAAATGGGCTTACACTGTTCTTTAGTCCGTGCTCGGACAAGTGCTTGGATGCTTCTGAGTCTTCTTCCAGATAGCAGTGGGTGTTGGAGAATTTCCCTTGTCTCATGTAAAAGTCTGAATGCTGTAATGCCCAGCAGAAAATAGGTCACAAGGATAAGAGAATGGATAAGTACCCACAAACCTGTAGGAGGGATGCAGGTGTTGGGAGGCACTGGAAGAAAAATGTGTTATATAAAATGTTTTGAGATGTTCCACCAATAGAAGAAGGTCTAGGGGAAGATGTTTTTAATGGTGGCAAGGACACAAGGAGTGACAAAGAAGAGGAGACAGATATGAAGGTGCCCATTGGGCACCTAGCAATAAGAAAAAAGTATAAGACATGAGGACTGGGAATGGTAACTTTAGATGTCCAGATGGCGTCTCACTTTGTTGCTTGTCAATAAAGTTAATTCTTCTGATCTGGAACTTCGACTCTGAGAGCTTTTTTGAGACCTGAACCAAAAAGGACTTTGAATTTGCCACAACATGGGCAGAACATCCAGTAGAGGGATGGGTACTGTCCTTCACAACTTCACTCTCTTAATGCACCGTCCTCCACAGATGGCAGTCTGGCACAATGATGTTCTGGGCAGTCTTTATTACTCTCTGTAGGGTCTTCTCGTCAGTGACAGAACAGCTGCCAAACCAGACTGTGATGTTATTGGTCAAGATGCTCACCACTACACATCTGTAAAAGTTATTCATGATGATCTCACTCATGATATATTTTTAAGCCTTCTCTGTAAGTGTAGACATTGTTGGGCTTTCACCAGAGAAGTGGTGGTCTGGTTCCAGTAGAAATCATTAATTATGTGAACGCCCTGGAAACTTCCAATTATTTCCACCGCGCTCCGTTGCGCAGTGCGCAGTGGTGGGTAGACCGCAGCAGATTTACTGAAGGACAGACTGTTGTCTGTGCAACACAGCTCAAGGTTTCTCACCTCCTCTCTGTACACAGTCTCGTTGTTATGTGAGATTAGGCCCACCACTGTTGTATCAGCGAACTTGTTGATATGATTGTTCCGATGCTGAGCAATACAGTCATGGATGAGTAGCGTGAACAGTAATGGGCCGAGAACACAGCCCTGAGGGGCTCCGGTGTTCAGAGTGAGAGAGTGTGATGTAATCTCTTGGATCCTTTCAATTTGAGTTCTGTTAGTAAGGAAGTCCAGAACCCAGTTGCAGACCGTGGCGTTAAGTCAGAGTGTGTAGAGTTTACTAAAGAGTGTCTGTGGCAGAATAGCATTTAATGCTGAACTGAAATCGATTAAAAGAATTCTGACACGTGTTCTTGTGTTTCAGATGTGAAAGAGCCAGATGGATGACATATGATATGGCATCTACAGTACAGCAATCTTGTAATTACAGTACTTGAAATTATAAATAGTAGCCTGTCCTCGGGAGTTGTACTTAAGTCTTTTAAACATGCAACAGTCGAACTAGTAATCAGGAAACCCAATCTGGATTCATCGGTCTTGGCTAATTTTAGATCTATCTCGAAACTTCCATTTCTGCTTAGAAATGTTCGCTTAGAACAATGTGTTGGTATTAAGGGTACTGCGTTGGCATGGTTTATATCTTATTTGTCTGAAAGAACTTTCTCAGTTCGTTTTTGAGACTTTTGGAAGTCTTCTCAACGGCTTCTTTCTCTTGTGGGGTCCCCCAGGGCTCCATTTTGGGGCCTATTTTGTTCTCCCTGTATATGCTCCCATTAGAACATATTTTTAGGAAATTTAGCATTTCTTTTCATTATGCAGACGATACGCAAATTTATCTGCCTTTGAAACGAAAAGATAGCCTACTCGCACTTTAGCGCCTCTATTGCAGTGTCTTGAGGAAATGAAGGCACTAAATTTCCTTAGTTTTAATGAAAATAAAACAGAAGTTATGTTGTTTACGCCGGGAGGCACTTATGAGTCATTAGATTTGGACCTTGGTGAATTGAATCCACTTGTGAAGCCCAATGTAAAAAAAAAAATGGTGTTATTATGGATTGTGATTTTAAATTGGACAAACAGCTTAACTTGATAGTTAAATCTATTTTTTCCAATTGAGACAACTCACCAAAGTGAAATCTTTCCTGTCCTTTAAAGACTTGTTCATTTTTTATTTCAACTTGTCTGGATTATTGTAATGGCCTCTATATAGGTATTAGTTCCAAATCTGTGAAATGTTTTTGTTTTTTACGGTGCAAAATAAAACTATTTATAACTATATAATACTGTCTGGAATGTCCAGGACTCAGGAGGCTCTGGCCCAATTATTGTTTCCTGTCCATGATTTCAACCTTCAGTTTACAGATAATGACAGATCTGACAAACTTAGCTAGTTGCCTAAAAATACACAACAAAGAATAAATGCTTTTGTCCAGGTAGCATCAGGACATATACTATGGAAGGCATTTTCTGCCAAATTTAAATAAATAAATTAAATGATTAAAATGAAAATTAAAACCAGATTAACGATTTCATTACAGAAAACAGTACGCAAAATATGTGACAAAATTGAGAATGAAATTAAATGATTTCATTTTCACAGCATTATCCCTGTCAAATTGAAAAATAAAATGCAATTGGTGATTTCACATTTCATTTTCACTACAGTCTTGAGGCAAGACTGCCAATATTAAAATGAAAAGCCAAACGTGAAAAAGAAACTACAAATACAGTTTTTACAATGCTCTTTAGTAACGTTCACGCAATAATAGTGACACAATTCAAATACAAATGTAAATTTTCGTTTTCATTTTAATTCCTCTTTTATTTCACAGTTTTCATTTTCGTTTTCATTTTCAAAGACAACCTGCATGCAAATTCTATGTTAATGAGTGGGTGTGGCTTATTCTAGTAACGGCGCTAGAGGCACGCCTTCTGTAAAGCGAAGTCGTCGACATCCCGTGTGCATGAGTTGAATGTGTGAAACGAAATTATTTAAATGTGATTATATTGTAATCGAGACGACGAGATATGGCGAAATCTGTTAGTGAGCTTTTGCGGGAAGCTGCCGCAGCATTAGAACATGGAAACAACCAGCCTGACCATGTTAGTTATGATGTTAGACTCAGACTAGACCATAATCGACGATGAGGTTCATTCATGTATTAGGCTGTTTTGGAAATTCAACTATTTGGGTGTACAAAGGTCTTAGTAACACAGTTTCTACAACAATTATAGCCAGACATTAATACCCGCTAGCTTTAACCGAGAACCTCGGCCAATGTTTCATATTCGCGTCGTGCCTAACAACGCCCTTCAGCCGTGACTTATTCAGATACAGCACTAGCCTGTATCTGTCCGCTGTTTAACTGTTACGTGTCTTTTGGTTATTTTAAGTTTGTGTACAAAAAGAATCACAATGCTGATTTTCATTTCCAGTAACAACTTCTGGATGAGATCGAGAAAGCGAGTGTACCTGCATTTACAGTAGGCTATAGCATTTTCCTTCAGGTCAGTCCTATATTCATAATAAAAAATCCGTTTGAATGTCCGGTGTGATATCTTGTACTTTTAACAGTTAATAGGGGTTGTCCGTGCCTATAGTAATGTCAGTTGCGTCTTTCTTCTCCGTGATCACAAGTTTGAGTCATTTCAAAAGTCTTCTCTACTGACTGACTGACTCACTCATTAAGACAGTCTTTGTCTCCATCTAATGGAGAAATAATGTAACTTATTTTGTTTGTTGGCTTTTAGTGATTAATTTTACTTCATGAAAGTTGCATAGATACATATGTTTCGGGATTAATATTTGTATTGCGTGGTAACCGTTTTATAAAAGCAATAAGGTACTCTAGGCTAGTGCTGTATCTGAATAAGTCACGGCTGAAGGGCGTTGTTAGGCACGACGCGAATATGAAACATTGGCCGAGGTTCTCGGTTAAAGCCAGTGGGTATTAATGTCTGGCTATAATTGTTGTAGAAATTGTGTTACTAAGACTTCTGTACACCCAAATAGCTGAATTTCCAAAACAGCCTAATACATGAATGAACCTCATCGTCGATTATGGTCTAGTCTGAGTCTAACATCATAACTAGGTTATGAATTCTAGCTTTAAAAGGCGTGTTTCAGCGCCGTTACTAGAATAAGCCACACCCACTTATTAACATAGAATTTGCATGCAGGTTGTCTTTGAAAATGAAAACGAAAATGAAAACTGTGAAATAAAAGAGGAATTAAAATGAAAATGAAAATTTACATTTGTATTTGAATTGTGTCACTATTATTCCGTGAGCGTTACTAAAGAGCACTGTAAAAACTGCAGTTTCTTTTTCACGTTTGGCTTTTCATTTTAATATTGTCAGTCTTGCCTCGAGACTGTAGTGAAAATGAAATGTGAAATCACCAATTGCATTTTATTTTTCAATTAGACAGGAATAATGCTGTGAAAATGAAATCATTTAATTTCATTCTCAATTTTGTCACATTTTTTGCATACAATTTTCTGTAATTAAATCGTTAATCTGGTTTTAATTTTCACTTTAATCATTTAATTTATTTATTTAAATTTGGCAGAAAATGGCTTCCATAATATTCAGCATTCATATTAACATTTACAAACCAAGGTTATTTATGTAAACGAAAACTGAAACTAAGACTAAAACTATTTGTCAAAAAACATTTTCGTAAACTGAAATAAAATAGAAATGTCAACATAAATGAAAAACTAAAATGAAACGAAACTAACAACAGTTACTGAAAAACTAACTGAAATAAAATAATAATTAGCAAAAATAAATAATCGTTTTCATAATTAATAAGCTCTCATCATATGCCGGAAAATCAAGTGTTTCCATTGGACTGTGCTACTTTATTTTTCAAAGTAAACAAGACAGATGTATGACCGTTGCGGCTCTTTTGCAGGCTTAAGAAGCCGAAATGGCCAAATAAGTAGACTAGGCCTATTTCCATCATGTCTCGACCGTATGCAAAAACAGCTGTAGGTCTACCTCAATTCCAGGTAAGATGACCATCTCATGTGAAACTTAATAATCAATAAGATACCACACATATTAGACAGAAGACCACACTGATGAGAATACAGAAAAAACAAACAGCATGTCTAGCCCACTGTCACAGTTATGTTCTGTCTAGTTTGTTTTCATTGGGCTTGTCTGCCTGTCTTCTTGTCACGTGTCTTCATCATTATCAGGGCTGCGTTCAGCCCCGACAAAACGTTGCACAACGTTTTTTAAACAGAAACGGTGATGCGTTGAACACACTGTTCTGATAACGCAAGAGTTGCAACTATGGCAGCTGAGAAGGCCATTCTTTGTGTTCTTTGTGAATAATTTTCGGAGCCTGATGAAGTCGGTATAAATATGTGTTTAATACTACAAAATATGCCCGATGTTACAGTTACTGCACTTGCCGCCCAGAACAAAAGAGAGAACATCCCAATCGAGTGAAGGGATTGCTGAAACTGAAATGGAAGCACACACCTAATTCAGACTAAAACACATCTATTTAGCCTCACATACTGACTTTATTTGTAGTTCATACTGTTTTAATACCCTGTATTTTCTTTCTCATTTTTAGGAAAAACACTTAATTACCATTGTTTATTTCTATACTTGCAATGAAGCTAAAAATATAAACAACTACATCATTATGTTGATATCCTATATTTTTTACAATAAAACTTTAGACAAACATGTCTTCTAATATCCTCAGTTGTTGCGTATACCGAACTGAATCAAACAAATTTGTAAATTACTTTCCTTGAACCCATTTTGCGAGTTCACTTTAATACCACTTGCTTTATATACATGTTGCTGCTGATTGGACTTTAGTTCTGACACACCCACCAAACAAGAGAAAACGTATCTCAAACCCCGGTGCACGCCGTTTCCAGGAAACATGACGTTCAACCCGGAAACCGTAGCAAAATGTTGCGCACCGTTTTGAACTTGAACATGCCCCAGTTCATCTGTATCAGTTAATCATCATCATCTACATCACCTGTGTTCAGTTAATCAGTGTTCATCTGTCTTAGTATTTAAATTCCTCAAGTTCAGTCATTCTTTGTCTGTTACCCATTACACTTATGCTGAGTCCCAATTCGCATACTATCCGTCCTAAATAGTATGCGAAACTAGAATTAGTACGTCCCAAATCGTAGTATGTTGAAATGAGTATTCCAAATGTGGCAGTTTGCAATTTTAGATTAAATCCGACTACGCCACCCGGAAATAGTCCGGGAACTTGTTCAGGTACACAAAGCACGCAGATACGTAGTGGCTGAGTTAGATAGCAGACAACGATGATCGTACAAAACAGTTTTTTTTATTCAAGAAGACACCATTTAATAAATACAACACGATCTTCAATAACAAATCGTAGAGTCAGATAAAACAACAATCACACACACACACACGCACATACCACTTCAGAACCTGGGGGATTTGTCCTGACTATTAGATCAACACAGCAACCACTCGTGCTCTCTCACAACACTCCACCCACTGTGAACACTGCAGACTGTCAGTCAAACCACCACCACACCCAGAATACTTCAGGAACCACGGGTACCCCAGATTCTGAAGGGATATGCGCGTGTGTGTGTGCTTGTTGTTTTATCTGACTCTACGATTTGTTATTGAAGATCGTGTTGTATTTATTAAATGGTGTCTTCTTGAATAAAAAAAACTGTTTTGTACGATCATCGTTGTCTGCTATCTAACTCAGCCACTACGTATCTGCGTGCTTTGTGTACCTGAACAAGTTCCCGGACTATTTCCGGGTGGCGTAGTCGGATTCAATCTAAAATTGCAAACTGCCACATTTGGCGTAGTCGGCAGGGTTTTGTGGCTGTCGTATAGATTCAGACACTGTGATTGTTTTTGTTTTTGTCCCTGTTGTGTGTGTTTTGCTTGAGTGGTGACAATACGGTGGACATTCGTCTGGTAAGTGCCCCCTATAGTATTTATTTATGGAGGCTGAACTACAGGAAATGAGAGATCTTTTGATTCAGTTAAAGGCTGACAATGAGAGACTGCGACAGGAACGGGCACCGGTTGTGTTGCTTGATCCTGGCGCAGCCTCTGGTAGTGTATCGCGACCGGTAGCGTCCAGTTCCGTTGATTCAAATATTGGTACCGTCGAACGCTTCGTGTTCATTCCGCGGGAACGGCGTTGTCAAATTCATGCGTTATGTAGGAAACCGAAGCAACTAGTTCGGCAAAAGCCTGCTGCAACACTGTTGGAGGGGGAAGCACGGGAGAAGATTAGGCATCACCCTCGTGTTTAATGGGGGGGATTGCACTAGAATTATTTTAGTATTACGGGAAGTATGTGGCTGTTTTCAGTCATATGTAGCCGTCATGGCAGAGCACTTGTAACAAGTGTCTTGTTCCTCGTCGTATAGCCGTCATGGCGGAGTACTTGTACAAGTATCTCATTCGTGTTTCTTGTGTAGCTGTCATAGCTGAGAACTTGTGTATCGCTTGTTCCTCGTCGTATAGCCGTCATGGCAGAGTACTTGTAACAAGTATCTCATTCGTATTTCTTGTGTAGCTGTCATAGCTGAGAACTTGTGTATCGCTTGTTCCTCGTCGTGTAGCCGTCATGGCAGAGTACTTGTACAAGTATCTCATTCGTGTTTCTTGTGTAGCTGTCATAGCTGAGAACTTGTGTATCACTTGTTCCTCGTCGTATAGCCGTCATGGCAGAGTACTTGTACAAGTATCTCATTTGTGTTTCTTGTGTAGCTGTCATAGCTGAGAACTTGTGTATCACTTGTTCCTCGTCGTGTAGCCGTCATGGCAGAGTACTTGTAACAAGTATCTCATTCGTGTTTCTTGTGTAGCTGTCATGGCTGAGAACTTGTGTATCGCTTGTTCCTCGTCGTGTAGCCGTCATGGCAGAGTACTTGTACAAGTATCTCATTCGTGTTTCTTGTGTAGCTGTCATAGCTGAGAACTTGTGTATCACTTGTTCCTCGTCGTATAGCCGTCATGGCAGAGTACTTGTAACAAGTATCTCATTTGTGTTTCTTGTGTAGCTGTCATGGCTGAGAACTTGTGTATCGCTTGTTCCTCGTCGTGTAGCCGTCATGGCAGAGTACTTGTACAAGTATCTCATTCGTGTTTCTTGTGTAGCTGTCATAGCTGAGAACTTGTGTATCACTTGTTCCTCGTCGTATAGCCGTCATGGCAGAGTACTTGTAACAAGTATCTCATTTGTGTTTCTTGTGTAGCTGTCATGGCTGAGAACTTGTGTATCGCTTGTTCCTCGTCGTGTAGCCGTCATGGCAGAGTACTTGTACAAGTATCTCATTCGTGTTTCTTGTGTAGCTGTCATAGCTGAGAACTTGTGTATCACTTGTTCCTCGTTGTATAGCCGTCATGGCAGAGTACTTGTACAAGTATCTCATTCGTGTTTCTTGTGTAGCTGTCATAGCTGAGAACTTGTGTATCACTTGTTCCTCGTCGTATAGCCGTCATGGCAGAGTACTTGTACAAGTATCTCATTCGTGTTTCTTGTGTAGCTGTCATAACTGAGAACTTGTGTATCACTTGTTCCTCGTCGTATAGCCGTCATGGCAGAGTACTTGTAGCAAGTATCTCATTTGTGTTCTTGTTGTGTAGCTGTCATGACAAGTGGTTGCGTTGTGGTGCAAATTCACTCTTCACTCTTCCTTTCCATTCTTTTAGCATCCATGCCACCAGTTCCCTTCAGGGGTTGTCTTTTTAAAGGATAAGGCTAATAGCTGGTCAGTTTGTTTTTAAGTGTCCATCGCTTGCCAAAGGCAGTGGCGGATGTGGGAAGAGGCATGTTATCCTCTGGCGTAATATGTAGTGATGACTCGTCTCCTTTTTTTTAGTCTCTGGGATGACTCCTGAAGTTTGTTCATCGTCGGGACTACGATGACTAATGGGGGGGTAGATTGTGGTGATGTAATCAGCCATCTAGGGTTAATTCCCAAATATGGTGTTCTGTGGGTATAAAAAGGGATGCGGTAGGCATCTAGACAAGCGTGCTATTCCGAGTTCGGGAGGTGACGTCATTCTGGGGCGCCGGTTTAGGTTTAGGAGGTAAGTGCTTTTGTGGCAAGTGCATGAATGTTTGGATCAGAAAGGGTAATTTGGGACTCGCTTAACTTGCAGTGTGGTGGAGGAGAACGTGGAGTGAACTCTTATCATGGCGAGCCTTTTATTAGCACGTCTTGAGTGCACTGCGCGGCATGAGTTAATTACCGCAGGTATGTGATGCATTCTTCTTATGCCTAAGTTAACGAGATGATCATCTCCTAAACCTAATGTTATGTTTTAATAGTGGTATGAGGCGTGGAGGTGTTGCAGCAGGCTTAACAGGCTTAGCGGGCTTTGCAGATTCTGGGAGCATTGAAGACGCTGTCGGCTCGTACTACTTTCTGTAACTCTTATTTATGTGTGATGCTGAACGACTTCGAACGGATTGTGTTTTACCCCCAAGTCGCTGTGTTCGCCCGCCCTTCCGTCTCTTATTTGAACTACAGTTTCTGTGAACTTGTATGCGAATTCCATCCGGTCAAGGACGACGTCAGAGCTGATCAAAATACGCGCCGAGCATACAGCCTGCCAGGATACATCTAAATTGGGGCTGTCACAGTGTTTCTCGACGGGTGGACTGAGGACGGGTAACCTTACCGCGACGAAGGTCTATGTGTGTCACCCTTATATTTGTATATTATTAGGAGTGTTTGGTTTTCTTTTGTATTTTCTGTTTTGTTTGTGTTGAATTGATTTTCTGTGTGTTGAATTGATTTTCTGTTGTGGTTAATATGTTTGTCAAGACATGGGGGAATGACCCATTAACGCCCGTTATCGTGCTGATTACGGTCCACGAGCATCAGCTGGTTGGCTGGTATTGTTACTGAGAAAGACAGGCCTTTATGGCCGGGTGTGACTATATGCTTCATTGACAGAGTTTTATGTGGAAAGAGTATGTGTTTATTGTTATATTGATTGTTCTTGTCTTGTCAATCTGGGGTACCCGTGGTTCCTGAAGTATTCTGGGTGTGGTGGTGGTTTGACTGACAGTCTGCAGTGTTCACAGTGGGTGGAGTGTTGTGAGAGAGCACGAGTGGTTGCTGTGTTGATCTAATAGTCAGGACAAATCCCCCAGGTTCTGAAGTGGTATGCGCGTGTGCGTGTGTGTGTGTGATTGTTGTTTTATCTGACTCTACGATTTGTTATTGAAGATCGTGTTGTATTTATTAAATGGTGTCTTCTTGAATAAAAAAACTGTTTTGTACGATCATCGTTGTCTGTTATCTAACTCAGCCACTACGTATCTGCGTGCTTTGTGTACCTGAACAAGTTCCCGGACTATTTCCGGGTGGCGTAGTCGGATTTAACCAGAGAATGTCTGATTTAACCTAAAATTGCAAACTGCCACACAAAGATACCCGGATGGTCTACTATTTCCGGTTAGAATTCGAAGTGCAGATCAATGCACACTATACTTTTAGGTCGTAGTATAAGTAGGCGAATTGGGACTTAGTGTGTGTGAGTATCCTGCCTGTTTGTACCCGTTGGAATTTATATTAAGTAAAAGTTTGTATTGGAGCCTAAACTGCAAACATTAAACTTTGCTAAATTAAATGTCTTTTACTGGAAGTGTTCTGTTAACTCTGCTTAACTATAATTACAAAAATTGAAACTAAATATATAAAAGCTAAATATAAATGTTCACAAAATAAAAACAAAATTAACAAAACCATTAATGAAACTAACTAAAACTAAACTGAAATTTATAGGAAATTTGAAAATATTAAAATACAAACTAATTTAAAAATGCAAAACTATAATACCCTTGTTAAAAACATGATGTGGCTATTGTCTTTTAACAGGCACATTCACAAGTTGTAAACCACCAGATGTAGGACCGTTTAAAGAGATTCCTGTAAATGCCTCAGAAAAAAATGTCACAGTCAATAAAACAGCATACCTGTGCAAAACTCCCCGCTGTGGTGTAAATGTTGGCCTGGCACAGAGTTATGTTATAGTTTACATTACATACAGCACTTTTCTAAGTTTTTTTGCTGATACAGTACATTTACTGGAAAATTACTACAATTCTGTTAAGTGCTAAGGTATTCGGAGTGGGTATGGAGTTTCTAATTCGCTGCGTCCTGTACCAAAAGAATATATTCTAGTTTTACACTCTTAAAAATAAAGTGTTTTTACAGCTGTGCTTTTGAAGAACTATTTTTCATTCCCCAAAGAATCTTTCAGTGAACAATTCTTAAATAAACCATATTTTCTTAGTGTGAAGAACATTTTAATAATCTAAAGAAATACAATATAATGCAAGAAATGCAATACAACTAAAACAAACTGAATACTAATCTTGACAATGTAAGTGAGTTTAAAAAGATGGGTTTTTAGCAACTTCTTGAAACTGTCTAATCTCTTACAGTAAGAGGAAATGCATTCCATTACCTGGGTGCAGACAAAGAAAGCTCCCCTGGTTTTCATTTACAGGGAGGCTGCTGAAAAGTAAGAGAGTCAGCAGACCGAAGCTAATGAGAAGGCCTGTACAGGGTGACTTAAAGCCCTATTTGCACTGGATTAGTATTATCTGGGGACCTCGTGTGATTTAGAAATTACCCAGCCACATCTGAATTTCCTGTGGCGCATATGCACGGGATAAATGGGATAAAAGCATGTGATTTTACTCGAGATTACTGACTTAAAGGCACAATATGTAACTTTTTTGCTTTAAAAATAGCAAAAATCACTATATCTATGTTATATATATTTTTTAGTTGTGTACTTACATTATCCCGACTGTTTCCAACAACTTTCAAACCAGGAGAAATTTTTATTTAATTCGAAGACACGGCACGTTTCTTTATTTCCGTTTTGTCGCAGTCAATGGCGTCATATCCGTGTTGTCCCTGGTTTCCGCTCGTGCTGCCATAGCAACCAGAGCTATGAACCAGAGCCGTCTGATAGTAACCAAGACGACAGACGTGGACCACTGTAGTTCGCAATGTCTATTTGCACGCTGTTGTTGTTTCGTTCAAACATTGTGGACCATGGCAAGCCCTTCGGATAAAAAAGGAGAACTAAAACGAGAATCAATATCAGCGCGGTGTTTTCGAGATGCCTAGAGCTCCCATAGACAGTATACAAACGAGAGCTTCACGTCCGTGACTTCGACCGCTCCTACATGTACTTTATTAAACAGGTGAGCACATTTACATAAAACTAATCAATGTTATATAGTTCAACAATGATAAAATGTCAGAATATGATCTGTATGTTATTCTAATGTTGATCTAGATTACTGCTAGTCTCATACAGACAGACTAACACATACATTTCAACACATTCAAATGCAGTTTAGTGTGATAGTGTAATGTTAGACCAAGTGAAACAGCGCTGCGTTACCTCACAAGTTTAATTTGTCTAATAAACTGACCTGTGAGTTGTAATTCTGCACTCACGTGTAGTTCGGTAGAATGAAATGTCCATATTCCTTTTATATCCGTGGGACTCGCGTCGCGTGTGGAGCTGATAGCTGTCTCTTAGCAATCCCGAACTGCTTCATATCACAGTCATGATAAAAACATCAGTCATCCATAAACATTATTAGATCGGTCGGCTTGACGTTGACGACAAGATCCATAATTCTTAGCAAATGTTGCGTCATCAAACTACGCCTTTGTTATTGTAAATAGGTTAGCGACCCCTAGTGGAGAAAAAATTCCATACTGTACGTTTAACTCCGAAATGTCTTGTCATTATTATAGGTCTAGACTAGACAGCTAGACGTCTAGCTGTATGATCATAAACGGAAGAATGTTCCTTACCACATGCTGCTATACATATCATCCATCTCCATCTAATCATTTTTTTTTCTCTTCTGATGGTTTTCAGCTTTCTCTTTCTGCAAATTGTATAGTTGTATCGTATCATGGTGTATAGCGATAGGACCCAGCACCCAAAATACTATCAAAACGCAGCCTCCATTCTTCGCGAAAGATGGATAAAAAAGTCGCACAGGAAACAAAAACCTTGAAAAAATTATAAAAGACCAAATCACAGAGATGGCGATTCGCACGGGACTAATATCATCACAGGACCTCGGTGTTCGGCAAAATATGGTAGGTCATTTGAGGTGGAATTTTTACTTTACAAATTACAGACATGGTCGATTCGCATGGGATTAAGATCACAGACAACCTCCGCAATTATTACAAATTACTAGAGGTCACCACGTAATACTTATCCCGTGCGAATAGGGCTTATGTCACGGATATGAGAAAGGGCTATTCCATGCAAAGCTTTGCATGTTAGTGTGAGTTTTTTAAAATCAATACACAACCCGTATATGCTCCCACTGAGCCAAATAATGAAAAAGAACCACATTGCTTACCACAGCTATGCAGATGACACACAGCTTTACTCAGCCCTATCGCCTAACGATTACAGCCCCATTGACTCCCTGTGCCAATGCACTGATGAAGTCAACAGTTGGATATGCCAAAACTTTCTTCAGTTAAACAAAGACAAAGCTGAAGTCATTGCATTTGGAAACAAATATGAAGTTCTCAAGGTGAACGCATACCTTCACTCTAGGGGTCAAACAACTAAAAATCAAGTCAGGAATCTTGGTGTGTCACTAGAGTCAGACCTTAGTTTCAGTAGTCATGTCAAAGCAATAACTAAATCGGCATACTCTCATCTCAAAAATATTGCAAGAATTAGATGTTTTGTTTCCAGACAAGACTTAGAGAAACTTGTTCATGCTTTCATCTCCAGCAGGGTGGATTATTGGAATGGACTCCTCACTGGCCTTCCCAAAAAGACCATAGGACAGTTGCTGCTCATGAATTGGCTTTATGCCCAGCTGCACTACTTCCTGAACTTCAGCCAGCTCCTTTGTTTCCTGTCTGCCATTATTGGACAAACTGATTAATCCAGGTGTGTCTGATTATTGTTACTGAGGTCAGGCACACCTGGATTAATCAGTTTGTCCAATAATGGCAGACAGGAAACAAAGGAGCCGACTGAAGTTCAGGAAGTAGTGCAACTGGGCATGAAGCCAATTGCAGGTCAAAATCCCTGGTCTGTTCTTTATATATGTATATATCTATATATCCTTCTGAATGATTATTAATTTAATTTCTATATTCAATGAATGATTCAAATATACTCTTGATCATATGTTTGCTGTGAGTGTTTAACCAGCTCTTTTTAGGTACATTCGGATCTCTGTATCTAGGCCGTGCTGACATGTACGGGGCATTGGGATAACCCTCAACATGTGATATACATTCATCTGTTTTTCTAGGGTACTCTGACAGCAATGATCACAGGGGTCATTGAAGTCTATAGTTTAAGGGACCATTTCTTTGTTAAAGCTTTACTATCCTGCATTATATTAAAGTATTCTCTCCTTGAGATAAAAAAAAAGTATTCTCTCCTTGATGTTTTGAGATGACTCATCTGGTTATTGTTAGAGTCTGGCCAAATCCAACCTTGGAAAAGCTGTGTGTCGGTGTGTGGGCTAGAAAATTACTATGTTATTGTTTATCTATTTCCTAGCCAATCAGAAAATGCAACCTGAAGCAAGGACGTAGCTTAGACCTTGGTGAAGGACTGTTGTGATCTTTGTAACTGTAAACGGGGCGGCCTACTATGGCGGGCCGGAAGGTTCAAAAATAGGACTAATGATTTGTCGTGGGAAGTCACTTTACTATAGCCACTAGCTACTGACTTTCCCACTGATAGGCCAGCGGTGGATCTGTATACGTAACGTTACCCTCCTCACACAGCAGGCGACTCACTTTCCTCACACAGCGAGCGATTCACCTCACACAGCGAGCGACTCACTTTCCCTTACACAGCGAGCGATTCACTTTCCTCACACAGCGGGCGACTCACTTTCCTCACACAGCGAGCGACTCACTTTCCCTTACACAGCGAGCGATTCACTTTCCTCACACAGCGAGCGACTCACTTTCCCTTACACAGCGAGCGATTCACTTTCCTCACACAGCGAGCGATTCACTTTCCTCACACAGCGGGCGACTCACTTTCCTCACACAGCGAGCGATTCACTTTCCTCACACAGCGAGCGACTCACTTTCCTCACACAGCGGGCGACTCACTTTCCTCACACAGCGAGCGACTCACTTTCCCTTACACAGCGAGCGATTCACTTTCCTCACACAGCGAGCGACTCACTCTCCTCACGCGAGTCATGTACACATTGGCCTAATATTATAATAAAATCAGGGTTCGAAATGAGGGGGGTCTGGGGGGGTCCCGGACCCTCCATAAGTCATTAGGGACCCCCCATAAGAATTTATTTTTGGATTTTGGGGGGTCCCCTACAAATATATATAACATTAAAAATGATTGTGATAGCCGTGTGAGTTGCTAGAGCGTCACAGATTGTTGTTGTGGTGCTCCCGCAGACACGCACTGTAGCTGAACGCGGCAAAACGAAACCTCACAAAGAGTGAAATCCTGAGTGAAAATCCTGTAAGTGCTTCGATTATGTTTATATCTCCATAATTGCTTATAGTAAAATATTAGGAGTTCTAGTTCCTATATCAAAAGTTGCATTAACTAGATACCCAGTGTAATGATTAGAAGAGTGCGTTTGTCAACGTTTCTTGCTAGCTGTAACGTTAACTTATATGAAGCCAAATCATCTGCCAGCTAACAGCAGAAGCTTGTTTCCGCCACAGAGTGAAAAATAAAAAAGTGAGACTTTATAATCTCACAATTCTGACTTTATCTCAGAAATACGTGATATAAAGTCGCAATTGCAGGTTATAAAGTCACAATTGTGTGTTATTAGGTCAAAATTACGAGATATAAACTCGCAATTGCGAGAAATATACTTGAAATTCTGACTTTTTTTCTCAGAATTGCATGTTTATATCTCGCAATTCTGACTTTATAATACGCAATTGGGAGATATAAAGTCAGAATTGCATGATATAAAGTCGCAATTGCGTGTTATAAAGTCAGAATTGCGAGATATAAACTATTCTGAGGTAAAAAAAAAATATATATTTTCCCCTTAGAATTGGACTTTATGAGAAAAGATGTCAGAATTGCGAGATATAAACTATTCTGAGTTAAAAAAAATAATATATATATATATATATATATATATATATATATATATATATATATATATATATATTTCCCTTAGAATTGGACTTTATATTAAATTATATAAAAGATGTCAGATTTGCGAGATATAAACTTGCAATTATGTGTTATAAAGTCAGAATTGCGTGATATAAAGTCAGAATTGCGAGGAAAAAAAGTCAGAATTCTGACTTTATAAGACGCAATTGCGACTTTATTTCACGCAATTCTGAGAAATAAAGTCAGAATTGTGAGATGTAAACTAGCAATTGTGAGATAAAAGTCGCAGTTATCTTTTAAAATGTTTAATTGGCGAAAACAAGCTTCCATAGAAGACCTAGCAGCTAGACTAGTTATTCAAAGCTATCTTAACAACCTACTTGTCCAGTCAGTGATTACGAAAGATAACCAGGACTTAATTCAAGTCTGTGAGTTGATTAAAGTGAATGTGATTTGAGCATGAATGAGTATATACATGAGAGCTTGGTAAGCTATCTAGGAAGCTAATATAATTTTTCTTAATTTAGAATCCTGCATCATGGAGAGAAAAAGAGGAAAAATAACTTGTAACTTTGTTGCTCCAGAGTTAGAGGTTTACCTGTTAGATTATAGCCACTTCTCCAGACACCACTACAATACTGGGCCTAGCCCAAACCATGAAAAACATCCCAAGACCATTATCCCACCTTCAACATTGGTCCATATAATTTTGCCTACAGTATATAGTGTAGCAAGGTAGTCTTCAGAATTTTTAATATTTAATAATTAAATTGTAGGGGACCCCCCAAGAGTCCTAAGTCATTTCGAACCCTGAATAAAATCATACACTTCTCAAATACTGTGGTGCTGCAATAACTAAATATTTCAATAAAGTGTTACATGTATGTGTTGTAAACGTCATAATATTCTGAACCAATAATCTTAAATTGATTTTCATGAAAGTAAGTCATACAGTTAACAAATGTGATATGTAGAAAAACATAATGGTGTATGTAACTCTGAAATGTGTTTTACCTATTTTGATACCAGTGTAAATCAGCAAAAATGGAAATGTCACTTTTTAAGATTATTCTATTTTAAAGATAATTTATAACCGCTGTGTGAGGAAAGTGAGTCGCTCGCTGTGTGAGGAAAGTGAGTCGCCCGCTGTGTGAGGAGGGTATACAGATCCACCGCTGGCCTATCAGTGGGAAAGTCAGTAGCTAGTGGCTATAGTAAAGTGACTTCCCACGACAAATCATTAGTCCTATTTTTGAACCTTCCGGCCCGCCATAGCCTACGAACTCCTGTCCTGTGTGAGCCTTGAAGCGGACTTCTGCTGATTAAACTGCAAACTATCTTCAGTAAATCTTTTTTTTTATTTATTATAATTCTGACTCCGGGTCTTCATTCATCATATCTGGTTCTTGGTCTTTGACTGTAAATATGAACATATCACACCAGTCCTCAGGTCTTTATATTGGCTCCCAGTTACATTTAGGATTGATTTTAAAGTATTATTACTGGTATATAAATCACTCAATGGCCTACGACCTCAATACAATGCAGATATGATCACTGAATATAAACCTAACAGATCACTCAGATCATTAGGATCACATCAGCTAGAAATACCAAGGGTTCACTCAAAGCATGGCGAGTCCGCTTTTAGCTATATGCCAGCCGCAGATGGACCCAGCTTCCAGAAGAGATCAGATGTGCTCCTACAGTAGTCACATTCACATTCAGGGAACAAAGACACAGGGAGGCAATGAGGATCCAAAGACAGCAGACTAATGAAGGAGATGAAGATGAAGACCAGGTACGGAAATGCTGGTAATCTCTGGTGAGAGCAGAAAGAGTCTGTGTAACGTGTGACAAGACCAGCGAACTGAAGGGAGTGCAGGCTTGATATGGTGAGGCTGATGAGGGTGAACTGAACAGGTGCAAGTGATTTGAATTCTGGTGAAGATAAACAAGTGCTAATCTGGTGCTGATGGCTCCATGAAAGTGTCTCCATGACAGCCTACATTTCATGGAAAGCTGTAATTTCTGAGAAGCCTTGTTTACCTGTCTGCACTCTTCAAAGCCCTCCTCTGTGTTCTGTTGCCACGCGAGCACAGCGAGACGCTGTTCATTATGAGCCCCATGACTAGAGATTTAATTTAGCCTCCTAAAGGTTACCAGATGCAATTTCATTAGTTTGCTGACGTTTGAGTATAAATGTTCTATAAAAAACTGTTTTAAATCTGTTTTTAAAATATCTTAAGAGAAATAATTAAAGGGATAGTTCACCCAAAATAAAAATCATACCATCATTTAATTATACACTAATGTTGTTCCAAACTTGTATGAATAAATCTTTTCTGCAGAACACAAAATTAGATATATTAAAGAACGATGCAGCCCAAAAAACAACATTAGAATTAGCTAATTTCCATTGTATGGATGAAAACACTGAAACATTATCAAAATATTGTCCCACAGAAAAAAAGTCATACAGTTTTGGAAAAGGTCATACAGTCATGCCATAACTGCAATTATGTGCAATAGTATGTGCTGGTATTGCCTGTAATTACTTCACACCCGCTAAAACAACACGTTCTAAACTATTATTACATTATAAGTTGCTACAGTGTGTTCATAATGTAATACATTTCATTTGGAAATTACATTGGAAAATCATTTTACATTATGAGCTCAAGATTGTTTATGATTCAAAAACATTTTTATTACATTAATTATGTAATACCTATTACATTATGTGCAGTTATTATATTATGCTTTGTTATTACATAGTTGCTACAAACGTCACATGAATGAACCAACAGGAAAAAAGGTCTTATCGCATCCGCTTGTCGGAGAAAGTGTTAATGGCAGTACGAATCGATGGCAATACTGACTATGGATATGGTTGGCATTTTATACAATTTAAATATCTAAATGTTAGTGAGAAGAAGTAAAATAAAAAACTTTTAGATATGCATATGCGATGGACAACGGTTAAGCTCATCTTTGCTCGCTCCTTTGAATGCATCTTTAAAAAAACGGCTATATATTTAATGAAGCATATACAAAAGACCTGAACCGGAAGCAATGCAACCCGTTTTACAGAACACAGAATATTTTACAAAACGTTTGTTGCGCATTACCTCCACTGGCCTCTAAATATATTATACTGGTTATACTGCAGTCAGAAGCATATAAACACTGTTAAGACAAAAAGTATCTGTAGCATTCATGTATCCTTGCTTAATCACATTCTTTCTTTCTTTCTAAAAAAAAAAAAAAAAAAAGGAAAACTTACTGACACCAAACTGAACAGTAGTTCCATTGAGACACAACAAAGACATTTTTGTTCAACAAAACGTTGAAGAGGACTGGCCCACTGTTTGGACTAATGACATTGTTTTTTCTCTCTCTTTGTTTGAAAAAGCTGGTGCTACTTTCATTACTGCGTCAAATGGCAAAAAGTAGTGATGCACCGAAATGAAAATTCTGGGCCGAAACCGAAAATTTAGGATGAACTTGGCCGAAAACCGAAACTGAGGCCGAAAATGGCTTCTTTTAAAAACTTATATATATATTGCTTGAATTTAATGGATCTGAAATGAAAAATCACAATATAATAATCAAACTTTTATTAACAGTTACATAACAAAACATAAAATATTTTTAACAATAAATATAAATAATAATTATTCTTCAAGTTTTATGTTCCATCAAATAATATAGTTTTTTAAAAATTGTGCAAAAAAAATCCACAATTTTGGAGATTTTTGCAGAACAAATGTTACATATTGTAACTTTGGTGTCCTCTCGTATAGGGCTGTCATTTTTGTGGAAAAAAAAAATCCTGTTCGATTTTTGAGACATAGGCAAAGTGTTCATTGAATCGTTAGTAAATTGCCTATATTTGGCGTTGATCCGTTTTCAACAGCAAATATAGGCAAATCCACGGACAACTAAACAGGCATTAGGGCAAACGTAAAGAGGGCGCTTGAGACGCGCACAAGTCAGCAATGTGGACTGCCATAACATCAATGAAAAACATTACTGAAGGCTACATATTATGCACTATATTATGCAGAAATAGGCTATGTGTGTGTGTGTGTGTGTGTGTGTGTGTGTGTGTGTCAGAACCAGTGGTGTAGTCTACGTGATACGCAGGTATACGCCGTATACCCACTAGAAAAGGCCAAGGATTTCCGTATACCCACTTAAAAAATCGTGAGGATACTTAACAACTTCGTTTTATGTCAGAACTTTAACACTTTCATTCATAAATTCACCCCGTCAGTGTTTGCGAAGCGACACCGAATCGCGGAATCCAGTCACAAATGGAGCTTGCTAAGCGTCATCACGGAATTTGGCTATTTTTGAATTAATAAATCAAAAGTAGGGATATGATATGGACTAGTGTCTGTGAATATTAAAGTTAAAAGAGACTGCAATTGTTCTACGCGTCTCTGGGAATGAGCGCTCAATGTGTGCTCCACTACGCACACACACACACACACTGAAGCACGCGTGACTCACGCTCGTGGTGTTTTCAGCGTTTCACTGTATTGAGACATGATGTAGGATAGGATAAACATGTGCACTTTCATCGCAGAGCTGCTATGAGAGTCAATGCACGAGAATTTCACCATTTAATTTGACAAAACTATCATCATTCATTCGTTTCATATAGCCTACACATAGAAACTGTAATGTCTTCAAAACAACCTGTCAAAATAAAAGTTCGGTATAACTTGAAGAAATTATAACAGAAATATATTACTATTGCACAGTAGAGTATACTTCAAGTAGGCCTAATAATAATAATAATAGTTTATTAAAACACACAGAAACTCAAATGTCTACAACCCAACAAAATAAAAGTTTGGTCTAACTCAAAGAAATTAGAAAGAAATTGCACAGTAAAATGAATTTTAAAATAATAATAATAATAATAAAATCTATTAAAACGTTATTTTAAGGGAATATCACACAAGTTTTCATACATGTTATAATTTAAACAGTAAACTTGCCAAAACAATAACACCTTTTTTTTCCTTATTTTTTAAACACCATTTCTAAAGGTAAATTTGTATTTGTGCCTATAATGTTTCATTATTTTTTTTTATTTTTTTTTTTGCAAATTGTCAGCTGATAAAACCTGTGCTTCAGGGACCATATTCATATAACATCTAAGGCTAAATGTAGCTCTTAACTGGCTAAATTAGATGGTGATTAACACTAAACAGTAGAAAATCAGTCCAGTCTCCCCAGCTGTAAATGTCATTGGCTGTTAAAGTCTTGTGTTGCTTATAATAAATTGACATGTTGATAACACCTAATACTTCATAATGCTCTCAATTTCATGTCGATGCATACTGTATGCATTAGTGAGTGTGGTGGTGCTTATGGGGTGACGCTCTGGGATGGGTGAGTATGAGGCGGTATATTACAGTATACTCACTACAAAAAACTAGACTACACCACTGGTCAGAACCTGCAGTTGCTGTGTGACGCGCGTTCGCTGCGAGCGTATAGTGATGAGCTGGACGCGCTCCGAGAGAAGGCCGTTAAAATCGATTCCCTATTTTCGTTTTCGAAACTTGTGTTGGTTGGTCCGATCGATTGTGCAATAAGTGACAGCCATTTGACATGCTTAATCTTTGATAGGCAGACGCGTGATAACAGCTCGACCGTGAGTGAAACCTAAGCGCTTGCGCACGGATGGGAGGGGTGGGTGACATTCATTTTCGGTTTACGTTTTCGGCTGTTTTTTTTATTTCGGCCGAAAATTTTCGGCGACCGAAATTTCGGTGCACCCCTAGCAAAAAGTCATCAAACCAGCTGCAAATTTCATTTTGGACTCAAAAAGCTGGATGAAACAGGTTTCTTTGTTAACAGGCATGACAGAAAAGAAAAGAAAGTATCAGGACTGCGTTTGTGCCTCAAACTATGAAATGGAGTCTTTTTTTTTTATTGTTCACTACGGTGAATGTGATTCCACCAAGTACAACATGGATCAACATCTTTAGTTTTCATTACTTCAGATTTGAGTGACAAGTTTCCAGTTGATGTCAAGTTTATGTTACAACCAGGGGTAGGCGCTTCTACATCAGTCTCATTCACCTATCACTTCCCTCGGATTTAGGTATTGGTAGGGATAAGGTTAAGACTGTTTCAGACAGGAACATGTCATACATGGAAAAAAAAACACAGTAACCGCGAACCACCGTTGATGTTTGTACCAGACTGATGCTCAGTCATCTAAGCCACGATTCTGAACGTGAGGTCTTATTCTCAGCTGAAATATACACTAAAATTAACAATTACTTTCAATTACGGGCTGTTTAAAAGATAGTTCACTCAAAAGTTGTGTAATTATTCACTCCCCCTCAGGTCAAAATGCCAAAATAACTTTCTTTCTTCCCCCAATGCATTTATCATTTCAGCGTCTCCCATTACAACAAAAACATTAGCAGGGTCAGACTGCTTCTGTTTTCAGTAAAGTTTATTTGTCTAAGGCAGCCCATAAAACAAAGACGTGTGTGACACATGGCTAATTCATTCTGAATTACAAAACAAGGTATTCTACTGGGTTTTATGGGTTTATAGCTAGCTGCGGACTTCCTCTTGAGATCCACCACAGATGTCTGCCAGCTGTTAAAATAGCGACTTTCCAAAAATAACTACATCTAGCCTACACTTTGAGGTCTTTATGAACATTTTATTTATATTTAATGCACAGTCTTTCACAGCAAGCTGTATTCCATTATATATATATAGCCTATATATATATATATGTAGGCGATGTATAAATTGTGTACATGACAAATACAATCTTGAATATTAAAAAAAGGATCACAACATTTTCACTGAAAGCCACCTGTCCTCATACTTCCAACATATTCAAATATATATTAAACTTAGGAAAAGGATAAGTATAAATATGTATCATTAAAAGAAACTTTACTAATATGTCCTTAAAGAATAAAGGGCGACACTTAACAATAAGGTTAACTATACATTACTTAACATCAACAACATACGTCTTATTAATCTTAGTTAATGTTAATCTCAGCATTTACGAGATCAAATGTTGTATCTGTTAATATTAGTTAATAAACTGTGAACTAACATGCACATTTTTATTAGCTTAAATAACATTAACAAAGGCTCTAATGTTGTAAAATATATATATATATTGCTCAGTATTAGTAAATATATTGATTAACTAATGTTAATAAATCAGACTTTATTGTAAAGTGCTAGTGAATAAAGAATACTAAAAGTTTTTACAGTGGTATTTACTCTTTTTCATCATAGTCTTAATGAAAACATTACAATCATGAATATGAGAACACGTTTTGAAGGTTTTCTGTCCGTATTCCACCTGCCTATACGCGCTCAACACCACACAGGCTGTTTATGGAAACTTCAAACCTTTCTTTGTCCTCATCACCAGAGATAAAAGCATACAGCAGCAAGAGTTTATTTTTATTTTTTTGTGCTTTTGCTGTTTTGTCCAAGTAGCTACTCTACTAAACTTCTTTAAGCTACAGAGTTAACTTCATTAGATAAGTAGACATGCTCATTTGGAATGATATAGGGTTAACAACCGCATGCAAATATCACAGTTCCACTCGGTTTAGTTTGACTCTCATGGAAATGCAAACAAAACTTCTAGAGAATAAAAACAGTTTTTAACCCGTCTGTGATTGTTTAGGTTTCTAGCTCTCCTGTAAGCCTATATTATAAACTATAGTTTAAAACATCAGCTAGTTTCAGCGTGGACAGTAAGTCCATGAAAGGAGAAACACGAAGTTACAAAACGCAGATCAAATCCTTGTACCAACCTGCGCAACGCAGTAAGATCCACAACAGAAGAAGAGACGGCAGCATTCCTGATGATGATTACTTTAAGCCAGTAAATCATGTAAACAGTTCTGGTTCAATGGTGATGGAACGAGTGCAAAAAGTATCTTTTACCTTTTCCCTTAGAGAGGGAAATAAACGCGTATGTTACCCCTCAGACTTTTGAGCCAAATGGCTGTTGCAGCGAGCTGTTCTTTATAGTCCGCGGTTGAAGCAACTCAATTTGAAGAGTCTGGATCCAACTTCTTACACCCTGTCCTAACCAGACGCGATGCGATGATGATTCCAGCAACAAATAATTTGCGAATTTAAAATAATTTTCAATACTCACAGCCAATCAGAACAGCGTGTGTGGGCGGAATCCCGTACCGTCAGTGTTGTGCCAACTTCGCCTTTTTTAGCTACTTTTCAGACTCCTTTGGCGACACCTGTCCTGTCCTCAGTAACTTCCAAATGTTTCTCCCTGCCGTCATACCTCTCTCTGAGTGGAAGTAGATTAAGTTTAGTATAAGTATATGCCTGTGTAGGGACTAATTAGCCTACATGCTTGATTAGTGATATTAAAGTGTACTACAAATTCATTACGAGTGTCTTCGAAACATACAAGCAATATACCATAAGTGTATTTATATATATTTTTATTTAAAAAAAATTAAAAATAAATAATCATTTTTGGTATTTTATTAGGATAGGGCAGTTGAGAGAGAGAGAGAGAGAGAGAGAGAGAGAGAGAGAGAGAGAGAGAGAGAGGGACAAGGCTATTGTTGTGTGATATATTTGAGTAAAAAGTATAGGCTCATTAATATCTTTGGCTTATTCCAAATACTACAAATTACATACGTTGTCTTCAATAACAAATGTACATTATTAGACAAATAAAACTGAGCTATACTTTGTACAAAAATACTATTGTATACTGTAATGTATTTTGAAAGTATACTTTCAATGCAATGTTCCCAGCCAGCAATTTTGTATTTAAAAGACGTCTAATAGCTGTCCAAAAACACAGCCCTGACCCCTAGGCTACAACAAGGCTAAATTTCTGTGAAAAATGAATAGATGTCTAACCATATAGCCCAAGAATAACACCTTGTAATCACTGTTGACTTTGCTTACATGATGGAATATCATACATCTCATCTCATATAATGCCATGTAACCAAATTCAAGGTTATTTTGGCTAGAAGTGGGACTATTTCGGATCTGTAATTAATCTAGACAGTGGAATGACGGCTATTGCTTGCTGGGTTACAATGATAATTTCCAGCACAGTTAAAATATACCTAAAATATATTTTTTAATAAAGTGCAAATACTAAAAACTAAACTGAATTTTCACTGCAAGTATATTTTTCTAATATATATATATATATATATATATATATATTTGAAAATATACTAAAGTACAATTATTTTAAAGTGTTAAAAGTATTGTGAAAATAGGTAAAGGCATGTTGCGAATATACTTTTAATATATTTGAAGAGAACTGTATTTTGATATTATATTTGCAATGTACTATTGAAAAAGGGAATACATTTCAAATACAATATACTTTTTTTCCCACTAGGGTCCACTTACAAATATGCAGGTGAGCTCTGGAATCTCCCACTCAATTAGCATATCAGGTAACGAGGTTGAAAACATCTATTCCAGATTGAAAACGATCTGCATGTGTGATTCACTCTCAAAATTGTGATGGACAAAATGCAGTTAAGTTTAGTTGTGTTTCAGAAATTCTTACCACAGTAATAGACCCCAACCCATTGACAGCTTTATTTTGGGTCCTTCTGGAAAATGTTAAACTTGCAGCTTTAGAGAGGAATAATATTGCACTTTGCACACTGTTGGCTAGAAGACTTATACTAATTAATTGGAAGCTGCCTTCTCCTCCAAACTACCGTCAGTGGGTTTTTGACCTACTTTTTGCCCCCAAAATTGAAAATATTAAATTTGGAGTTAGAATGAAACCCGAAATTTTCTTGAAATCTTGGAGACCATTTTTAGATTATTTTAAGGAGACAAGCTCTGGATAAAACTATCTTTTCTCTGGTTTATTTAATTGTTTATATGTATATGCATATGTTATTGTGATTAGGCCTATATGTTCTTTCGTATGCGAGTATTTATTATGCTTGTTTAATTTTAGCTTTTTTTCCCTCCATTTTAGTATGTAACAATCTGATACTTGTACTGTGCTTGAGATGCTTTTCTTAATATAAAAAAAAAGAAAAGAAAAAAGTGATGGACAAGACAAAAATACCCTCAATAATTTCAGAAACACCTTTTGTGATTTGATGGTCCAAACACAGGATTTTGCTGCATTAGGTATAGCAGTTTATTTATTTATATTTGACACCATAGCAAAACACACAAACAGTAAGCTTGTTAAAATTAAGTGATTTAACGCCTTGCTCCCTGTTGTACGCGTTCATGCGCTTTTTGGGGTGTGGCTTTGGATACGCTCTTAAAGGATTAGTTCACCTCAAAATGAAAATTTAAAATAAATTATTCTGAGGAAAACATTTCAGGATTTTTCTACACACAATGGCAACTAGAATGTTGATGTTCAAATCAATGCAGTTTAAAAGGGCTCTGCACGATCCCAGTCGAGAAATAAGGGTCTTGTCTAGCAAAATGATCAGTCATTTTCAAAAATTTTATACTGAACCACAATTGTTCATCTTGTGCTGGTCTGTGACGCACCACGTATTACGTCATCACGTTGGAAAGGTCAGTGAGATGGAATTTTTGCCCTCCCCTACTTTTTTGCAATGCCTGGCACGTCACAGACCAGCACAAAATGAACAATTGTGGTTAAAAAGTACATAAACTGCATTGATTTGAGCAACATTCTGGTTGCCATTGAAGCCCATTGTGTGTAGAAAAATCATGAAATGTTTTCCTCAGAATACTTTATTTTCCACTGAAGAAAGACAGACATGGACATCTTGGATGGCATTGGGGTGAGTAAATTACAGGAAATTTTCATTTTGAGGTGAACTAATCCTTTAAGAGAGGGTGGATCTTATGCTTTCAAAGAGTTTTTCCAAAATTGCCTGTCCTACCCTACCTTTAATAGCCTACTGAATTCCTTCAAGGCATTTTTAATTATTCACCTGAGTTGATACATCCGCAACACACTAGTAACGACCAATAATGCCGTGGCAACTACACATCAAAATTACAATAGATGTTGCTTGGTCAATTGCAGCAATAAGTGGTCACACTAAAATGACCAGGAAAAAGCCAGTTCACCACAACAGAGGAACCAATTTTCTAATGGCTTGTATCCCCCAAATGAATCCCCTTAAACATTGTAACGAACTCCTTGTCAACTAATTTAAATCCAATACATTAGACGGTTTTAGCTTTAATTTTTAAAATAAACTTAGCTTAAACTTACTGAAATGTAAGTGACAACTGGGAGACATTCAATTAACTTTAGCAAGACAAACATGTTCTTTCTCATTCTGAAGACAAGTTAAAATTTCACAACTTCAATAAAACTGTATAAAATCATTTATTGGGATCCAAAAATGCATGTATAAAAAGAGTAAGACAACTTAAAATACATTAAAAATGACTTTCACTAAACTTTACACAAGATTGTATAAAAAAAGTACAGTAAATTTCCTCTTCTGTACAAAATGGCACCGAAAGCCTGCAACAAACAAAGAAAAAGGTTGTAGACAAAGTGAGTCAAACACTGGAACAAAACCTTTAAAATGTCTTGCAGACTTAGCATTTCCTCACTTAAAGATCAAGGATCTGTTGACATGCATGCCAATTAGCTACATAGAAAATAGCAAGGTGAACTTTGGTGCTACACGTACCATACTAAAACACATAATACAAAACAAGTCCCACAGAAAGGCACACTTTTAGAGAACCAGTTATTTTTGGTCCAATGAATTTGAACTTTTCCCATGACACTTCCAGTCAAGAGAAAACATGAAAGAGCTGGCTATGGGATAGGAAACTGGATGTAACATCATCAAGCTTTAGAGATGCAGATTCAGTTTAACACTTTACAAAAGACAAATTTGGAAAAAAACAAAACAACAAAAAAAAAATTTTAGTCAGGAGTACAACTAGAAAGTAGCATTCTATAGAAATGTCCTTGTCAGACTCTTTAAAACTAAAAGACTAAAATAAAAGGGCAGAATGTTTATCAGGATTCAGAACATTAGCCAAAAAAATAAATAAATAAATTTCAGTACCAAGATCAAAGGTGACAAATCTCAAAAGACCTTATTTATGGAAATTGAGGTTCAAAACCTATGAAGAATCCATTTGATTCTGCCAATGAATGCAGTTATGTACAAGTTCAATCACAAATCAGTCCCACTTTATATTAGGTTTCATTACCATGTTCTTATGGCAAAATAAAATAAAATATGGTTAGGTACAATGTACATGTTGTATTGCAAAACTTTTGCTGCTAGTGAGGTGGGATGTGGGTAAGGTAAGGGACAAGCTTGGTGGTATGGTTCAGTTTAAGGCGTAAGGGAATGGTCAGTGTAAACATAGATGCAGTTACAGCAGGGTTATTATTGTTAACGAAAGGTACGTTTACACAGTGTACTAACAGACAAGTTTGTCCTCTGCAGATCGACAATGCATGAAAAAAAAAAAAAAAAAGTCATGTAAACATCCCTTATAAACATTTGCTAATTGAAAATAAGATGTATATATATTAGCTGAAAAACTGAAATTAAGTTACTTTAGCAATAAGTTGAAGCACTAAAAAAAAAAAAAAAAAAAAAGGTAAAAAATAAATTAATATTGCCATTTAGGTTTAAATTAAGCACACACACACATATATATATATATATATATATATATATATATATATATATATATATAGTTAGTATTGGAACAGCGAGACCAATTCCTTTATTTTTTTTCTGTAGACTGAAAATATTTGGGTTTGACATCAAAAGATAAATATGAGGCAAGAGATCAACATTTCAGCTGTTATTTCCAGGTATCTGGATCTGATACACAACTTAGAAGATACACCGTTTTGTTTGAACCCACCCATTGCTCATGTGACCAAAATTATTGGAACAGATTAACTTGGATTAAAGTGAATAAGACTTAATTTATTTGCAAATCCTTTGCTTGCAATAACTGCATCAAGCCTGTGACCCATTGACAACCAAACTTTTGCCTTCTTTTGTAATGCTTTTCCAGGCTTTCACCACAGCCTCTTTCAGTTGTTTGTTTTGGGGGTTACTCCCTTCAGTCTCTTTTTAAGCAGGTAAAATGCATGCTCTATAGGGTTTAAGTCTGGAGATTGACTTGGCCAGTCTATAACCTTCCACTTCTTGTTTTGGGTCATTATCTTGCTGCATGATGAAGGATCTCCCAATCAGTTTGGTTGCATCTTTCTGTAAATTGGCAGACAAAATGTTTCTGTACACTTCCGAGTTCATTTTGTTGCTACCATCATGTTACATCAATGAAGATTAATGAGCCCATCCCAGAAGCCATGCAAGCCCAAGCCATAACCACCTCCGTGTTTCACAGATGAGCTTGTGTGTTTAGGGTCATGAGCAGATCCTTTTTTTCTCCAAACTTTAGCCTTGATCTACCCATTTGAGGTCTGTTACTTAATACACCAATGGTTTCTTTCTCCCTCAGGACATTCCAAATGGTTTTACTGGCTGTGGCCAATGTTTGTGCAATGGCACTGATTGATTTACCCTCTTCTCTCAGCTTCACAATTGCTTGTTTTTCAGCCATAGATAGCTCTCTGGTTTTCATGTTGGTTACACACCTAATTATAAATGCAGTCTGCACAGGCAAAACCAAAATCTGAAACAGAGAGCAGACACTAAGTGCTATTTATTGTTTGAATAATCAATGTAACAGGGCACACCAGGGCAACAAAACACACCTGCCAGTCACATGTTCCAATACTTTGTCACATGAGCAATGGGTGGGTTCAAACAATAAGTTATATCTTCTAAGTTGTGTTTCAGATCCAGATGTAAATACCTGGAAATAAAAGCAAAAATGTTGATCTTGTCTCATTCATCTTTTGATGTCAAACCCCAAAATTTACAGAAAAAATAAAGGAATTGGCCTCACTGTTCCAATACTTTTGGAGGGGACTATATATTTATAAAATATAAAATATTTAGACCACAAAACCAGTCATCATCTGAATAAATAAGCTTTCCATTGATGTGTGGTTTGTTAGGATAGGACAATATGAAAATCTGTAATCTGAGGGTGCAAAAAACCCTAAAAAAAAACTAAAAGGTGATTCTCAGTGTTTAAAGTTGTCCATTTATGTTCACGATTGTGCTGTACTCAAATATTTTTTTATATATTTCCGGTAGGAAGTTTACTAAATATCTTCATGGAACATGATCTTAATATCCTAATGATTTTTTGGCATAAAAGAAAAATCTATAATTTTGACCCATACAATGTATTGTTGGCTATTGCCACAAATATACCCGTGCGAATTGTTTTGTGATCCAGGGTCACATAAAGTGACAGCACATAACCAAACTTTTTTTTTTTTAAGAGCCAATTCAAAATAAAACAAAACTAAAAAACTCTGAATCACAGAAATTACAGATGTAATTAGATGCAGGTGTTTAAAATATAGGTGTAAAAACAAGTACACAAGTGCACTTTATCAAATGATACATCGTAGTTAAAGACCTAATATAAAGTGGAGCCACGAGATCCAACTAAAGTTGTTTTATAAATTCTTGTGCACAATTTCTTGTATTTGCACATTTAAACTGCTTGCTGATAACTCATTAAATATTTACACACACTTCACCTGTAGCAGCTGCCTAGTAGACCCAGTCTGGAGAGAAGCTCTCGCCATCAGTCACTGAGCAACACAAGAGAAGAGTTAGTACACAAGACCTCACAAAAACGACAATTTCACAAAGAGACAAGTCCAGCTCTACACAAATATCTAATGCTTGTAAAATTTGAGGACTTTTTTTGTCTATTTTGTACAGCTACAAGAAAACTTTTAATAACAGTGTAATTTTGACAAAACTAAAATCTATTTGTTTTTAAAACAAGAGTTGCATATAAAATAACACTAAGCTTGTTTTGAGAAAGTTGAATGTTTTATGATGTGTTATGATCCAGGTTTAGGAATATTGACTTTTGAATTTGTAAACAACGCAATTTGAATTTGCAATGATTGTGTACAAATGAGTGAATGAACAGTTGTGCTAAGAGAGAAGTTTAGGGTTGATATTACCTTTTTGAAGCTTGCATTACACTTTACGCCATCTTTCCCAATTTTGTCGTTTAAGCCGGCGAAAGTCAGGTAAGACTGAACATTTGAAATCATCTTCACGGTCAAAACTTTGACCCTGGGCTACGAAAGCCTTTGTGTTGAGTGATCTGGTTGGACAATACATCTCATGCCGTTTCTTTTGCTTTTTTTGTTGTTTTGCACGCAAAGTTACCATATGAGCACCAAACATCTAAACTGTTTTGTGCATGTATACTTTACCTTTTAAAAAGGGGAATCTATCTGTGCTTTTAGAGGTGACTCTGCAGGTCTTACCTCAAGATCCTTTTCAATAGAAGACAAACATGTAGAGTCTGTGACATCAGAGGGATTTAGTGACTGATGCGAGGTTGCAACAGGGTTATCGCTTTTAAAACAGGTATAAACACATTAAAATGCCAGGATTTCCTTGTGTATAAATCATTGGTTAATGTTGAATAGGTTGACTATTGTTAAAGAGGTCACATCAATCCACTTGTTTTTGCACCAAAAACAGGCAGACACTTCATCGTAGTTTGTCCCAGTAGTCTCACCGAATAGGCGTCGTGGCTTGACTTAATTCATTTACATGAAAGTTTTGAGCTCTGAATTTTTTCATAGTACAACGACCATCAAAAGCATTAACTGACTTAAAGGATATGACCCCTTTAAATTATTCAGAAATACAAAAACAACTCAGATTAGCTTGTTGGAGGACCAAGGTAACAGATTTTGGAAATATTTGTCTTTAATGTTATTCTGATGTCAATTGTTCCTGTACAAGACATAAGGTGCAGCTTTTTCACGATCTACTTGATACAAATAACTCCACGCTAATTGCAGGCTATTTATCAACGGTTTATACACAATATATTTTGAACATCAAAACAAAGTTCTCTATCTAAATATTGTGATGTTATAAAATGCATGCAGAATTTTGACAGTTTGCAACAGTTGACAGTTTTATATAGGATGACTATTACAACTTTAATAAGTCAAAAACAAACGTTTTGAAGGCTGTAAAAGAAAACTATGCTTTATTGACAAACTGATAGGGACACATTTTGGACATATTTAGTTCCCTAGTTAGGCAATGCACACAAGTTTGCTAATATTTCGGAAACTGAAAAACTAAAAACACCAAAAAACAAGTCTAATATTTGGATATTGTACGTACAAAGGTTTGAGAGGGCTGTACTTTTACCTGTCTAGAAGTAAACTTGAACCTTTGCGATATTTGTTTTGCTCATTTAACAAAAGGAATCAGATGATGCGAATTTTGAATTTTTTCACGAGACTTTCAAACAATAAATAGCCTCAAACCAAATGGAATATGTTCTTTGAAAACTAAGTAACATGTTGGTTTGTACAGGAACTAATGGGTTTTTTTGAGCATCCCTCAATTTTTTTGTTATGCCTTACAAAAGCGCGTTTGTAATAAATCTAAGTGATATTAACAGGCAATTTTCTCTTTTTTTAGCAAGTCACTTTACACATGGACGTCAGCTAATTATCTAGCATTCAGGTATCAATTTTTCAGAAACAGTTAACCATTAAAAGAAAAGAAATAAAATAACAAAAACAAGTAAAACAAAATGCAAAGAGAATATAAGCACAGCATATAATCGCAAATCTAAAACGTGTCATGTTGAACTTATAAATGGTCATCGTCCTACGTAAAGAGTAGATTCATATTAAAAAGGGAGTGTTAACCAAAACAGGATACAAAAACAACTAGAATTACTTTAGGTGGTTACAAGAAGTTACGAAGGGGAGGCGGTTGCCCAAACAACTGCAGTGACGGAAAGCTCTCAGTATCTGCCGTACGGGTGTTCCCGAAATGACTTGCCCTGGCGGGGAGCCGGTGCTTTTCCACCAGCACCACCCCAAGCAGCGCCTTCCCAGTCATCTTCTGCTAAACACACAAATGCACATTAAACATGGATATTTACTCAAGGGTAAGTGCATCATATGTACTTTTCCTTGCATTAGGCACTTGGCTGATGTAGTTTAAGCATGCTAAACATCTAACATAAGAGCTGCTGTACAACATAACCATTCTATGCACTACACAATCGAGAATATGTCTTACTGTAAGACTCGTAAGTCTCCTGTGCCTCACCGTGACCGTAGTCATAATACTCTGTGTCTCTGTGGAAGGAAAAAAGGAAGTTATTAATCAAAAGCTGTTTTTATTAAACGGAGTCTTAATCTTAAATCATGGCAGGACTTGGACTTCGGCCAGGCAGAAAGTTACAGGATTACATTGAGTCAATTCGACTTTCTCGGAAACATTAACTTGAAACTAAATGAAACTTTTTGGAAATCAATCAAAGGAAATATTCTCAAATATAAAGAAAGATTAAAAAGGCACTCACGGCTGTGGTGCAGGTTGACTGTAGTAGCTCTCATATCCTTCATAGGCAGCCTCTGGATATTGTTCTTCATAGGCCTGAGAAAGCATAGGAGACAATGGAGATGTCAAACATTTATAAAGATTTGCGAAGCCTTTAAGTTACAAATTACTGGCTCGATCCAACAGAATGGTTAGTTGTGACTGAATAAGTATGTGTCATCAAATGAAGGATATGCATTCAAACTAGTATTAAAATAACTGTTCTATTTGAACATACAAATTAAAATGTTATTTGTTCCCATGTTGGTAAAGCTGAATTTTCAGCATCATTACTCCAGTCTTCAGTGTCACATGATCCTTCAGAAATATTCTAAAAATGCTTATTTGATGTTTAATAAAGACTTAATGTTGAAAATATGGTTTGCACAAATATTTAACAGAATAAATGTTCAAAAGTACAGCGTTTTATTTAAAATTGAAAAAACTACTTTCAGCAAGGATGCATTATATTACAAGACACACATATCTATAGATATCCCTCTCTCTCTCAAACTTTTCAATGGCAGCGAATATAAAACAGGAGTAATGTGTTGTGGATATATACTCACATATTCCCCGTAAGCTTCAGGTTTGGCCGAGTGCTGTTGGTGGGAGAGAGCAGATGCTGGTGTCATCCTCTGAGTCTGGGCTGGTGGTCTTGATCGAGAGGCACCTCCTCCTCTGGTTGGTGTGGAGGGTGGAGGACCACCCCGTCCCACTGGGGCTCCTCGTGATGCAGCTCCGCGCCCTGGACCTCCCCTTGGAGCTCCTCCACGTGGTGCTCCACGAGGGGGCATACCGCGACCCCTGCGAGAAAATGTATTACATATACACTCCAAACACTTATGATTGTTCAGAGCAATAACAACTCCATATCAAATATAGCCTCTGTTTGCTACATATCTGTTAGTGGCTCTCACCTAGGGGGTGGTGGGCCCCCACGACCTCTGCCAGGAGGGCCGAGACCTCTGCCGTGGCCAGACATATCCTGGGAGCCATTCAAAAACCCTGGATCCATGAAAGCATCCGGATGCATCTCATCAAGACCATCCACCTGACACAAGAGAAAAGGATTGTGAGAGAGAGAAAAGCCAGATTTAAACAGCAATGCTTAAAGCCTAAACTTAACCACCAAATCAGCGATTACCGTAAATGCAGTATACTGTTGCTAAACTGCAGGGTGTGCTTAAGAGTTAAAAACAGCATTAAGCCACAAAGAAAACACTACTCTCCGAGTGGCTTTGTGCGTGCACTCCCGGGTGGAGTGGAACATGGAGAAGCAAAGTATATGTTGGGTTAAAAAAAAAAAAAAAAAAAAAAAAAGTCCAAATGCCGGCTTGGTGAGCATTTACTTAATCGGTTATGTCTGAAGTGAACAAACAGTTATGAAATAAGTTGCATGTGTAACAGTATATTCCAGTGGTTCTCAATTCCAGTCCTCGTGACCCACTGCTCTGCACATTTTGTATGTCTCTCTTATCTGACACTCAGTTCAGTTCATGGAGTCTCTCCTAATGAGCTGATGATCTGGTTCAGGTGTGTTAAATAAGGGAGACATACAAAATGTGCAGAGCAGTGGGTCACGAGGACTGGAATTGAGAACCATTGGTATATTGGATCCGTGCAGTAGTTCTTAAAGTGACAGCAGTCCAATAAATCTGCTGTCGTCTATTTCAAAGTTCATAAATAAGACCAAATCACTCACTGCTCTTTAGTAGACTTAATCTATATTTAATTTAACAGTGAAGACTATGCAGTGGTTTTACTTTGTTGATAGACTTCTTTTCCCCCACAGGAATGCTATATTCAAGCTCCAAGCTGTTCCTAATCATCTTTAAGAAAGGGAATGGAATGTTGCATATAGCTTGCCAATAAACACTCCCATCTCTTAATTTATTCTAAAAAAACATTAAATCGCTAAACAACGCCAGTAAGTCTATTTGAAGACCTCCATTAACCATGTAGTATTTATTTTAGTGATCGTATCGGCCAATACAGCTTCCAGTGACCGGCTCATGCATAGATAAAAAAAGGGGGAAAAAGTAAGATGTAAAAGTATAAGTTGGCTTGCATTCACACTTACAGGCATAAGGAACTTCTTGACCTCATCCATGGCATGCGCCATACGCAGGTAACAATCGGGAATGGGAGCAAAAACCTCGATGTGCACGTGCAGCTCCATGGCCAAGTGTGCATACTTCGGATCACCACCCTTCCTCAGCTCCTCTTCCTGAAGGTTTCACAATTTAAGCTTTAGTAACCGGGTCATTTAAAGTAAACTCATTAGCAGTGCAAAGACCGGTTCATTACCTTGTTCTTATCCCTCATGGATCCTTTGCCAAGCACTGAGATCTTTGCCCCGGTGTCTTCCTGCAGACGTTTGATGGTGCTGCCCTGCGGCCCCAGAATCTTCCCCACGAAATTAAACTGACAGGAGAAATGAGGAAATATTAGTTTAACGTTCAACATGTCCTTGCATTGTAGAGAACTGACAGCGCATGACTTACCCGAGGATACTGCTTGACGGGAATGAGCACCCGCTCTTTCACCCTCACGTTCTTGGCAGTGAACAGATCCAGGTATGTCTCGGACTCTTTTTTAGGCTCACCCTTCTGAACCCTCTCAATCTCTGCAAAAGAAAAGACTCATCAGCTCACAGCAAAAAGAAATGTGACCCTTGACCACAAAACCAGTCACATGGGTACATTTTCATAAATGATATTTATACATCTGAAAGCTGAATAAATACACTTTACATTGATGTATGGTTTGTTAGGATAGGACCATATTTGGCAGAGATGCAACTATTTGAAAGTCTGGAATCAGAGAGTGCAACAAAATTTAAACATTGAGAAAAATCCTCTCGCCTTTGGAGTCGTCCATTTATGCTCGCAACTGTTGCATTCACTCACAAATGTAAATGTTTTATATATTGATGGTAAAATATCTTCATGGAACATGACCTTTACTTAACATCCTAATTTTTTGGCATAAAAGAAAATCGATAATTTTGACCCATAATGTATTGTTGGCTATTGCCACAAATACACCCGTGCAACTTGACTTGTTTGTGACTGGATCACAAAACGGTCCAATTTTGAATTGCCACAATCAATCCTAGAAGTTGCAAACATTCTAAAAAACAAATTGAGAACTGTTACTTTGTTTTATGCACTTTGATTTAAACGTGCAATTACTAGCTGGTTGCAGTTATTGAATAGAAAGTATAAAAATAAATAAATAATAACTTTCATTTTCTTCCCACAGAGCTCAGGACTAGCATGGTTTTTCAAAATTACTAGAACTTTGCTTGTTAAAGAAACCAAATTAAGCAGAAACTCTTCAACTCTGGCCCTCAAGATGCACTTTCCTGCAGAGTTTTGCTCCAACATAATCAAACACCTGAACAAGCTAATCAAGGTCTTCAGGATTACTAGTAAGTTACAGGCAGATGATGATCAGAGCTGAACTCTGAAGCTGAAAGAGGATCTTGAGGGCAGAGTTGAGAACCCCAGTCACTGCTGAAGCTGCACAGTGTTGTCACGGTTACCAGTTTCTGTCAGGATGGACAAAATCACAATGGTTTGTGATAATGGAAAATCTAATTTAATTGAATGATAAAGACTGATGTTGATTTGTATGCCCTTTGATCTTTGTGGTTAATGGATTTAAATAAACATCAACTGCAGGCCTTCAAATCTGGATTCTGCTTTCTTGAATGAAACTATAACCTGTTTCCTGTGTGAAAGACAAACAAACCTAAAACTGAATGTGGTATCCAACCTGTTGCAAACAAATAACGCTAACATTTAATGCAAATTCTAGTTTTTGACTTGCAAGATAAAGAACTACCAAAAAATAGGGGATACATGAAAGTTGAATAAAAAAAAAGGGGTCACCTTACATTCTCTCAAAGCTTATATATTACAACATAAGAGTCTTGCATGCAATAGAATATTTAGAAATCCATAAATCTTAAATATCAAAATCTTGAAAATAAAAAATAAAATTTACACTTAATACTATTAAATTGAGCAAGTTTATAATTTACTGGTTAGCAATTATCTATAATTTAATAGACTTCAGAAACTTTTAGATAAATTGTTTAAGCCAGAAATTCCCATTCTACATCTCTAAACTTATGCCAAAAACTTGCACAAGCTGATAGAGAAATCTGAGAATTAAAGATTAATATTTATGCAACTGAAAAGACATTTGTTCAACAAATAGATTAGTCGTCAAAAACAGGAGAGGACCAGCCATCTTTCATAACGGTGCATAAATCCCCGCGAGGGCGGGAAAACCTGTCGATCACATGATCACAGCAAATGCAAACGAGAACGATTCAATCAATTCCCCAATAATAAAAGTCCCACCCCTGATTTCTGTTCGAGAAGCAGTTTCACTCAGATATACACAACAATAGAGATGAAAATACGACTTTTAATAGACTAATGTATAAAAGATAAGATAAACAATCCACATCTCTTTGTCTGCAATCTTGGGGTTCCTTACAGAGGAATTATGGGATTGCCCTTCTCCACAAAGGAAAGCACGTGATGCTGCCTTAATTTGATACATTGAAAACTACCTTTTCAACTTCATTGAACTCTACAATTGGCCTAAATGCACTTAACTTATGTTGCATGCACTTTTTTTATATATATTTTTCCTGTTTAACCTTTGAATCAGAAACGGTTCTCTTTGATGAAAACCCTGGTGGCCGAATCAGGAACACATGGATTTCAACGTGGTTCAAATGAGACCTAATTCTCAATGGGAAACAGGATTAAAACAAAAAGAGTCATTGTCTACCAGATAAAAACGCAATGAATTACATACTAAGTGCAATAAACTGACAATAAACTGGCGAAATTAATCTCAATAATGATTAATGAGAAAAACCTATCAGGAACTGAACGTGCAGGTCGGCAGAAATAGTTATTTCCCACATACCCGAAATTAAACTCAACATAACGCAAAAAAACAAAAAACTAAATCCTCACCATACAGCATTGCGTTGAAAAACACGACGCGGCCTACCGGGGCAAATCCCCGCCTCAGGCCTACAAACACGCATTTCACCGAGGCACGTGAAACTCTCTCCGGTGAGTATAGATGAACTAACCACCCTTCAAACATCTCGAGGCTCAATATTAAACATTTTAGAGAAGTTCTGCGTGATTGGTTTAATGGTGAATAGAGACGCACTGACCTGCACTCAGGAGTTTCATCGCGTGCGTGAACGAGGAGTCCAGACTGTCTTTCTCCGCCAGTAACTCCGGCAGATATTTACTGTCCCCGCTGCTGCTCTTCCTCTTGTTATTAGCATCCATGTTGATCACGGTTTTCGCGAAGAAATCAGGCGAAGTCAGAGCTGGTGGTGCAAGCGCGTGCTGAAGCTTATCTACTCTCTGAACAAAGGAAGCGGCGGCTAATGGCGCGGGTGGAAGTGACATCAGGAGGCAAATCTGCTTCCGTTTTAGAGCCAGGGGGAGGGGCAACTACTGATGGCAAACGACTGTGATTGGACGGTTCCGATCAGCGCTGAGAAAAGTGCCAGGTGTCAGGTGTCACGGGTAGAAATTAGTTTAGGCCCATCGTGAGCCTAACTTTATTATAATTCAAACGTGATTATGCATTATAAGAGGTGTAAAGCATAATATCATGCCCAGCTTTCGACTTTGTTTTTACAATGTTTAATTTGGCTTTTTCACTTGTTACACGTCTCTCCATAAGGAATATTATTTGATTAATTTGTTACTTCTGCTAACAAAATTTAGTATACATAAGTATGGTGGTCATCATAAACCACTATTTCTAATTTTGAAATGAGTTCCAATACCTAAAGACAATTTATAATCTGAAAAACAAGAAAGCTGTTAAATGTATTAATGTATGTAACCATTTCAATATTTTCATCTGAGTTGTTTATTTATTTGTATTTTTGTCTTTATATACCTGGCTATTGTTAAATGCTGGAAGCTCTAAAAGAAAAGGTGTAAAACAACAACAACTGGCTGTGTGTTTCTGAGTTTAAACTATGATCAAGCACTTTCAAAGGTTATATTTGTAAAAGGTTGTAATTACTTTAAGCTATAGCATACCTAGAGTTTGTGAAAAGGAAAACATAAAATACAATTATAAAACGTAAAAAAAAGGTTAAATACAGTTTTATCATATAATCTCATATTTGTTTTAATTTCGCAATTTTTGTGAAGTTGTAATTTTGTTACTCTACTGTTTTGCTATTTGCAATGGTTACTATTTAACTTTTCATGTGATTTTTGAGGAATTGTATTAAAACCAGTTACCTGCAAACATCATAATTACTAATTATAATGATTGTAGGTCATATAGAATGAACACAACAAATAAAAACAAACACATTCAAAAATCCTTTGTCTCTCTAAGTGTGTGTGTGTGTGTGTGTGTGTGTGTGTTTGTTTTTTTCATAAAATTAAGATTTCAATGATATTTTGACCACTAAATTAGGAAATTTCCCCATTCTCCATTTCAGAAATCTGATCACCATAACCTAATCTGGATGTTGACCTTAACATAAAATAAAATGAGAATCTAATTTAAAGATGTGCAGAAAATAAAAATGACTTGGGCTACAATTCAGAATAATAATTGAGTATTTAAGTAAAGTGAGCAAGTGACCCATAATAACCACATTAAGTCCTAAATATTTTATAATCATTTTAATTCTATAAAGACAATTCAGAAATGACTGGGTGAAACCGGGTGACTTGGTGATGTTTATAGATTGACATTACAAGTGCAAAGATGAGTAGATGTATGGAGGTTGATGTTGATGGGGCAGATTGTTTTTAACATGTAAATGTGAAGACTGGAGACAAAAGAATATTGATTAGGTCATATTGTTGAGTTTCACACAGGGTAAGAATGCGAATGCGAGCAGGGCGAAGACAAAGAAACATAAATGGTGCCGTTTGCAGCATGTCTGGCATATAGGACAATGAATGAATGGGTGCTTGGGAATGGGAGCAGAGCAGCAGGAGTCTGCTTTATCTCCTGAATATAGTCTTAGGAAATGAGAGAGATTCATACTAGAACATGGTTGAATTTAATCTCATTGTGCTTCCAAGCCTATATGTTTTACTGACTTTGTTTCCAAAGGTTACATTAGTAAAACGTTGCAATTACTGTATACAGTATATTCACAGTTTATTAAAATGAAAATATTATTTACAATTAGAAAATGTACAAAAAACCCCCCATTTTGTTCAATTTTTTCCAAGGCATTTTACATTTGCATCTCAAGTAAATGTGTCTTGATTTAAAGATGTTTCGATATCTGTTTTGAAAAACAGGACAAAAATACTGGAGAAGGATATTCATTTTTTATTTTATTTTTTGCAATACATTTAATGCCATGACTTTATGAATTTAAGACTTTAGCTGGTTTTAAAACAATTAAAACAGGCAGAGAGTCAGTTTGACCGGAAAACCTCATCACTATTACACACACAAAAAAGTTAAGCCTTTAAGATTTATAAATTTCAATTGTATAGTAAAACTCCATCAAGTTGATTTGAATAATCCTTACATATTATTCATACTATGACCTAAGAATTTTAAATGAGTAAATAAAACATTTTGTATACTAGAACATGGGAATGGACCATTTAGTTTATGTGATTTGTATTAATAAATTTAAATATTTTCATTTTTTTTTTAATTTATGAATCACATTATCTAAATGGTCCATTCCCTTGTTCCAATCAATTTGTAAATCTTAAAAAAGGCACAAAAAAATTCAGTGTACTAATTATAATATTACACCACAATAATTAAAAGACAAAATTATATTGTATATTGTCCTTATTTTAAATTCATGTGATATTTCAATGATATTCTGACCACTACAGTAGAAAAATGTCCCTGGTGTCTATTTTATAAAATCTGTTTATTTTAGCCTAACCCTGCAAACCAAGCCCACAGTATCATATTTAATATATGAATTTTTGTTATACACAACATGCCTTCTGCCCTCTGATCGATAGGATTTTGTTTTTATCATGAATGATGCCAGCTTTCTAATAAACAGCTATAATTGCCCATTTTATACATATAAATCATACAAATAAATTAATTTAATAAAAGCATGTCATATTAGAAGTATTGATCTTGATGGTCCTTAGAACTGGATTTAAAAAAAAGGTGGTGTCACCCATTACATGTTCAACAGTTTTGAGAGGAGTATGTACATTTACATTATGTAAACGTGCGAATTGGCCTGATACGTAGAGTTTCAGTGGAGTTTGTGTCTTAAGAGACAAATCTATTCACGTAATTTGAAAGATGCCATCAATGAATGCATTTTGTGCCAAAGCAATGATAAATAGTTTAGCCCACATATACTGATGTTGTGCTCACAGTGTGAAGAGTTTTGATAAAGTAACCCAAGTATTGTGAAATGTGTCATAGCAACTGTGAAAAACTGTACTATGAGCGCACCATCTTTGTAAATCAAAAGTCTGACGCACTACAGACCGAACCACACCAGTTACATCACTGAACACCAGGGAATCATGGCACTTTTTTTATTAATTTAGAGTCAACACCTTAAATGTACATCATAATTATTACACCACATTGAATGATTTCATTTCCTTTGTTCTCTTGAAAAGCTCTGGAAAACCTTTCCAAGTCCAACTCAAGCTTATATAAGAATCTTTACATAAAGCAAGAATCTACAAGAAGCGCAGCAGAACTTCAAGAACCTGTGAGCGATACTATACATGGATTTAATCGCAGTATTGATAATTAAATAATCAGTGTTTTTGATCAAAGACAAGCATTGAAATGCAACAGACTGTAGTTCCCACCCTGATCAACGCAAGCGTTCGCTCAGCGGTTTAAATGATTAATAACAGCACAGTGATGTAGTACGGGAGTGACGCTTTGGCTCAGAGTACACTTATAAATAACGATGCATGACAATTCTGAGAACATACATCACAAATCACACACAACACAACACTAAACCAATGTTTAGTTTCATGAAATTGACTTGACCAAGCTTGAAGGTGAAGTGAGTAAATTCTGCACGACTAAACAGTATTGCAAAAAAAATCACTAGATTTGAACACTTTCAGAAGTTTGACTGTGCAAAACGTGATGCTAAGGCATTGTTGGTGGGTGCCAAGGTGTTTCTATGGGGTTGATAAAGAGCTCTTAGTGTCTTTTTCCATGTTGCTAAGATGTATAGATGTTTACTGGTCTAAATGTAATCTCTATTATTGTATGGTCCCTCTATAATTCCAGTCCATTCTTCAAAAGCAAATCTAGCTGATTTTTTGAGGCTGTTTTATTATCTGGAAGGTGAAAATTGCAATTTGTACACTCTCTAAATTGATCTAAAATCTAATTGATCACTGAGAAAAGTAAAACATACTTTCCTCAACAAGTTTTTTCTCACATTCTAACACAAACTTTGGTGCGCATCACAGACCTTAGTCAGGGTAGCGCCATATTTCATTTTTTGACAGGAATGAAAACGATGCTGTGATGGATAGAATTACAGTGCGCTCAATGGATTGTACTGTTGTTTAACACACCGATTGTTCAGCTGATGAAAAGTCAGACTAAGAAAAGTTATATTCTTAGTCCGATCTGCTCATCACTGTTAGAATGATTGAGATGGCCAATCAAATCAAAGAAGGCAGGGTTTACGGTTCACTGAAGACGAGTGAGAAATCAAACACAATGCTTTTAGCTTTAATGATGAGAGTGTATGGTAAGATGTGAGTAGCTAATCATATAATATTTGACGACTGTTTCACGACAGAAATGTTAAACGACCCACGGCAATATCCAGTAATGCAAACTACTGAACTTTATCAAGTCTTGCCGTTTCGAAATAAAACATGGTATCATGTACATTATTCATGCATAACTAAAAGTGACGAGACTAGAAACATTTCGCGTTTTCAACATTAGCGATACGAATAAGATTGCATGTGTGCATATTTTTAAATAAAACATAATTTGCTAATAGGCTTAATTGATTAGTTCACGCCTACAAATATTTCTTTATTCCTTTTAATACTCTTTTAATCATTTAATTAATTTAAATAAAAAGACCACACACACACACAAAAAAAAAGGTCCCCCGCAAAGTGCAAGGCATGGTTACGGCCTTGTTTAGGGTAAGCGTTTTGGAAAATGTTGGGTGGCTTACACAAAAAGATCTGAGTTTCGTGTTAGTACTGGAGCGACACAGAAATTACACACTTTTCCTATTTAAAAGTGAACTTCGAGATCTAAACGGTCATAAAAGTAATTGCATGGGCGTGAAGGAAAGTTTCTCATGTAAAACCTCATAAACTCATTTCTTTATTACAGAAGCAACAGATTTGGCCTTTTACGATGGTGATGAAAAGCATCCATCAATGTCAATAGCAATATTCTCCATCTGGAAAGTTCTTTCCACAGCTGGAATAAATTTCATTTGAATACACGAGAGAAAAGCCACAGTGACTTTTGAGAACAGTGAAGGCACCAGGACACGCCATCCATCTAGTGCAACAGCAACCCAAGAGTGACAGACGATTGGAACTAAAGTAACACAATTATGTTTATCAAGCACGAATCGTCCCACAAAAATAAGAATCGGGGGCATGTCTTATCTATATTGACACGTATCATCTCCACTCAAGAGTTCAGAACGCGTTTGGTCTTTAGTGAAGGAAGCGGATGCTCATCTTTTGTTCGACGTCCACTTTTTCCAACACCTGAGGAACAAAAAAGAGGCATTTTAAAAGAAATAGTTCACCCAAAAACAAAATTAGGCATCATTTAATCACCTTCATGTCATTCCGATCCTGTATTGCTTTCTATCTCTCGTTAAAACACAAAAGGCAACTCTAGGGTGAACTATCCCTTTAGGTGGGGCACAAACTCTTTGAATTCTAATCCCTTTTAGAATTACCTTGGTGAACTCATTGAATGAGATACACATGTCTCCATTAGTGTCCGCCTCCTGGATGGTTCTGTCCGCAATGCTTCCAAGCTGCTCATCAGAAATATTCACTCCCACCATCATTCTCAGCACCTGTGGGGGGGGGGGGGGGGGGGGGGGGGGGGGGGGGGGGGGGGTTTGAGTCTTATTTGTTTTTTACATTGTTATGCAGTGTCCTCTAGAGGCTGAAAAGCAGACTGCAATTCTCTTTGCATTCACTTTTTTCTCAACTGGCTTATTTCATGAGGAATATAATTTGACGTGATCTCCTGAGGTTTAACAAATGACCATCTTTTGAAACTGAGCTGCAAAAATGGTTCATACTGAAACCCTTGGATTTCTAATGTCAGAAACCGGAATAATTCAACAATCATGACATTTCCATGCCTATTCAGTGTTGGCTCACCAGTTACATTAAAATAATACAAGTAGGATGGATACTATTTATATTCAATCTGTAGCTAAAATTCCAGCGTTTTTTTTGTTTATTTTGCAATAACTGATAATTTGTAGCTTTGTGCATCCACTGATCAGCAAACATAAACAGAAGCTCAACAGAACGCATTAGAACTGGTTCTTGCTGAAGCTCAAACATGATGCGTAACACGAGAATGAACCTCATTGGTTCTCACAAGTCAACAGAACATGCTTGAGCTTCAGTGTGAGTTGATGAATGTTTATATGTGAATAAAGACCAAATTCAATATTCATCAAATAAAGTGATCATGTCTCTTCAGAAAATTTGGAATAAACCTCTCAATTCATATGGATTAGTTTTACGATCTCTTTATGAACTTTTTGAAAAGTCAAAGTTTCAGTTGCGTAGCTGTCAATGGAGGGACAGAAAGCTCTCAGATTTCATAAAAAACTTCTTAATATGTGGTCCGAAGATGAATGAAAGTCTTACGGGTTTGGAACGACATGAGGGCGAGTAATTAATGACAGAATTTTAATTTTTGGGTGAACTATCTCTTAAATGTGTAGTGACATCGCTGTAGCGCCTCAGTTCAAGCGGCACGCAAACCGATCACCCCTTCCTACTAGTTATAGCACAAAATAAACATAAATGAACATAAGAAGGTATGTAGTTTCAACTGTGGGAAAAAGTCAATACACACCATTTTTCAAGTTCAAGTCCACCAATGTTAATCAACTAACTTTCCTGTCTGGTTTGTTTGTCGGACAAAATGGCGGATTCGGCGTTAAGATTGTCTGTCAATCAACCACTCGTGGCGAAGGGTGAATTCTAATGGTCTGAGAGTGGAAAAAGTCATGATAAACTATGCAACCAAATAAATTGACCAAAAAAATTACTAATAAAATATAGTGAAGGTTTAAAAATAAAATGATTTAAATAAATGAATGACTGAATAAATAAATATTCCCTGAAACAGAAAGCAATAGAATAGGACGCGCTTGTGGAAAGATTTCACATGCTAATGATAATTAAGAAGCATTTTGTAACTAAATTAACATTAAAGTGTTCATTGATTACACTAAGTTTTATGCATTTATGCAAAATATAACATAATAAAATAAACTAAACATTCATATCGGTTTTCTTTTTCTCAAAATCTCTTTTCCATCTTTGATAGTAAAACAAATTTCCCAGAAGTCCCCAGAATTGCTCCTGAATGACCTTTTGAAATCCAGCTTGAATGACTAAGTGTTTTCCCTGCCTAACAGAGTGTCTTCCACGAATACGAATAGCTGGTTTCAGGTGGCAAGGGCATTTGAGTCAGCGCTTCATTGTTCAGGCACAGAACGTTCTTTTGTGTCCCATCTCAGAGCCGAGTGCAGAGGCTTTCTGTTGTACGATTCTCTCACCTGTAGCAGTTCGTCTCTAGAAATCTTGTCATCTCTGTCGAGGTCGTATAACCGGAAAGCGACTGTGAAGAAATAAGAGAAAATCGAATTATGAAAAGCTTTAAATCGCAACACTATGGTCATGAACACACTGCAAGAGCTGGTGGCAGAGAACGTCTTTCCTGAGCTGAGATAAAGAATAGCTGTGAACTAAAGCAGGTTTTACAGAATCGATACAAACAGTAATTAGGTTTAAGACCAGGATCAGTTCACGCCCTTCTTTTCTTTCGGGAAATGACATTTTACCTGCTTATAAAAAGCTTTGATGAAACTGAAGAAATTATAAGACTGATTGTTCAGGTCTGAATTTGTATTTTCCAAATTGTATTGTCTTTTAGTCAAGTTTTATGAATCAGTTAAAACTGGCCATTTCAATGAATTTATTCTGCCATCTGATTATGTTATTTGTGTACAGTATTTCACTCAAAGCATTTAAAAATGTTCAAAATTATATATACACTACCGTTCTAAAGTTTGGAGTCGGTAAGATTTTTTAAATGTTTTAGAAAGAAGTCTCATGCTCACCAAGACTGCATTTATTTGATAAAAAAATATTGGTAAATATTGTGAAACATTATTACAATTTTAAATAACGGTTTTCTATTTTAGTATATTTTAAAATGTATATTTTATTCCTGTGATGCAAAGCTGAATTTTCAGCATCATTACTCCAGTCTTTAGTGTCACAAAAGATTTGCTGGTCAAGAAACTTTTCTGATTATTATAAATTTTTCTAATTATTATCACACAGTTGTGCTACTTAATATTTTTGTGGAAACCCTGATACTTTATTTTCAGGAATCTCTGATGAATAGACAGTTCAGTAGAACAGCATTTATTTAAAATATATATATATTTTTTGTAACATAATCTTGAAAATTATTTAGGGACCTCCAAATGTGAGCTCTAGAAATGCTCCCACGATTAAAGACATTAGTCTTTACAAGAAATGACTTTCCTGCTATGAAACACAAGGAATGTTTAAGTGAACAATATGATAGGTCCCTCTGCAATGATTCTTTTGTTTTGTTTTTACATTCTAACTATTTTTAATGTTCTATTGTGATTAGCATATGATGTAAATAAAGGCCATTTAACTTTCTTGTACCGGGAGAAGTGCCTTGGACTCTTTTCTAAAGTGTATGTTTGAAACCCAACCAAAGAGCACCTTCTGGGATTACTTCACACAAGTAGCTTTCCAAGATGCTTTCTCTGATCGATATGAGAGATGTTTGGGCTGAACTTACAGAGGAGTTTGTTGGTCCTGCTGTTGAGCGGCTCTCCAGGTGTCAGGGCTTTGTTCTTCTCATTGTCCTCCACAGGACGGAAGTGAGCCAGAGTCCTCATGAAGCCTCTGAAGTTCACCTGATCCTCACTGAGACACATGAGAGAGAGAGAAACACACAACTTTAAAACTTCTGTTTTGTTTACTAAGATCCACACTAGTTGGCAACTGATATCTGAATCTCTATAGGCCCAGACAAGATCCCTGATGCTATAAAAACTGTAGTCCTAATTTAGACTCGTGCTTTACAATGTTTTTTACAGACATGCCCACAAGAGAGTTTCTTCATGCTTCAAGAAACAAACACTCGAAACCAAATAAATCATGAAGAAACCAACAACCCATGTGACACCACCCACATGCTGTCTGTTTTGAGAGAGCAATAACATAGTTTTAGTTGTTACTAAACATCTTACAGTAACAATCTCAGCCAAAAACCCACACAAACACTAATAAACCTGTATGGAAACTATATCCTCTGAGAAATCTAGACGAATGTGATGAAACTGGTCAAGAATTTCCCCCAAAGCCAAAAGAGGGGGAAAAAAAAGTTATATATTAACTTTCATTTATTTAAAGTATCCTAAAAAACATTGGTTTCCACAAAAATATTAAGTAGAATACTGAAGACTGGAGCGATAATGCTGATAATTCAGCTTTGTATCACAAGAATAAATTACATTTCAAAATATATTCAAATAGAAAACAGTTATTTTAAATTGTAATAATATTTCACAGTATTACAGTCTTTACTGTATTTTTGATCAAATAAATGCAGCCTTGCTGAACATAAGAGACTTCTTTCAAAAACATTAAAAAATCTTACTTACCCCCCCAAATCTTTGGACAGAAGTGTATACGTTTATAATAAATTTTAATAGAGTTGGGGTACTCGAACTCGGACTCGGACTCGAGTCCAATTTTGAATGAACTCGGACTTGTCACGGACTCGGGTGAATTTGTACTCGGACTTGTCACGGACTCGGACATTTTAGACTCGGAAAATTTGCCGAGTACAGTCGAGTCCGGCCACTGGAGGACACAATATTTTATTATTCAAAAACGAAACGAAGCTAACGTTAGTGTTGTTTCAGCGTTGAGCATTGTAGCCAATCACAGACATGTATATTACGCGCATGAACGCAGTGGCAAATCAGAGGCGTTTTAGTCACCATGCGGAGAATTCACTCAAAATGTTCAGAATCAGCGCGAGCTTTATCCTTTCGCAAAAATCTCCTTATAAACAACAAAGTCTAGACGCGATGTAAATAAGAGATTCACTGCAGTGCGGACAACTTCAGTGTTTTCTAGAGGACCAGTGGTTACATTCACGCTGTAAAGTTTGAGGAGTGATAACAGCATTTAAATGTGCGAGTGAACCCGCTAAATTATAGTCCTGTGAGTCATGAAATTGCGATGATTTGACATAGTAACCATAGCATGAGAACATGAGAACGTGATAACCATTGCAACATTTTGGGGTCTAATAATGTTATGATTTTTGTTACATTATACTTTAGTAATAAGTTTACATACACCTTGCAGAACCTCTAAAATGTTATTTTATTTATTTTTTAATAATACGGATCATAAAAACGTTTTTTTTTTGTTGTTTTTTTATACTGCCCTGAAAAAGCTTTTTCACATTACAGATGTTTAAGTAGCCTAGGCTATAGCCTAGTCCACAAGACAAAATACAAACACAAATTACAAGACAAATTACATAAGCTTGATTTTTAATACTGTGTGTCATTGCCTGAATGATCCACAACTGTTTTTTTTGTTTGTTTTTTTGTAATGGTTGTTCATGAATCCCTTTGTCCCGAACAGTTAAACTGCCCAATGGTCTTCAGAAAAATCCTCCAGCTCCTGCACATTCTTTGCTTTTCCAGCATCTTCTGCATATTTGACTCTTTACTAGCAGTGATTGTATGATTTTGAGATCCATCTTTTCACACTGGGATTCATACACAACTACTGGTATTACAAACACTGAAAACATTCAGTGATGCACAAGAAGGAAACATCCATTCAGAGCCAGGGCGTGTAAATTGGTGTAAATTGTTCATATTTTGTTTAAAAATTCATTAATTAATTTAATACTGCCCTTCAGAGGCTAAATACGATATTAACATAAAAGAAAATAAGAAAAATGTACATATCACTATCTTCTTGATCAAACGTTTACCCCTGGCTCTTAATGCATCGTGTTGCATATTCTTGAGCATTACCTTGCAGATTCTGAATAATGTGACCAATCATAAAGCAGATATCCACCATTTTTGTCTGACAAACAAACCAAATCAAAACTAAAAGGTGTGTATTGACATCTTTTTGCATTTCTAATGTTCATTCATGTTTAAATCGTGCTATAACTAAAATAGATGATCAGTTCACATGCTGCTTGAACTAAGGCACTATACAGTAAAGCGCCACAAAATGGTATTCATTGTTCGCAATAAATTTTTCACTGTGTGAGAACACTGTGTGGATTGAGAGCAGAATGGCTTGTCAGACATAGCAACAGTAACTAAGAGGGGCGGGTCTTTGTGAAAGGTCAATTTCAAATCATTGAAATCTTTGTGGACTCGGCCGGACTCGACTCGGACTCGGATGTTAAGGACTCGGACTCAAGTCCGACTCGGGCCCATTTGTACTCGGACTTGGACTCGGACTTGATTGGTAAGGACTTGGACTTGACTCGGACTCGACAAAGGTGGACTCGGACCCAACACTAAAATTTAATGTCAAATTGGAAAAAAAAAAAAAATAATTATTGGTGCTGAAATAAGATTATCCAAAATAGAATTTATTAAATTAATTATTTTACCTTTTTAAGTGACATATGAACACCCTTTTCTCACTGTAATATTACCCATTTTATCTTTATTTTCCATTTACTTATGTTCTGTTGTTTTCTTTAACTTATATACGTTGTTGTTCTTTGTAGGCCTACAAGCAGAAATAAAATACAGTACACTATACTAGTTTAATAACAGATCTAATATCTCAAATGTCTTCTGAGATGTTACTCACCCCTCAGGGAAGAAGGCATTAATTATCCGATCACCAAGAGGATTTATGGCCAACTCGGGAATCCTCTGGAAGTCTTCTCGGCTGAGAGAGACAGATGGATGGATGGAGAGAGAGAGAGAGAGAGAGAGAGAGAGAGGGAGAGAGAGGGAGAGATGGCAAAAATGTAATTACAAAAATACAAATACCATATAAATACAATAAAAAACAAACAAACAAAAACAGCAAGTCATTTAATACAAGATTTTTTTAATTAACATATGATAAAAAATCCAAAACCTTTTCAAGCATAATCTTACTAAATAAGTCCTTAAGTGAGGTAACTTCATAAGAGAGCATTCTACTATTAAGTCCAGGACAATCTAATAAAATATGTTTAACAGAGAGGGGAATCTTACAAAACATGCATAAAGTTGAGTCTCCACCTTTAAGCAAAAAAAGCATGGGTCAAACAGACTTTTTATTACTCTTAAAAATAGACATCCACACCAGATGTTGATTTTTAAGAGTAATAAAAAGTCTGTTTCCTTACAGTGAAAAATTACAAGTTACAGGTCAATTTCAATAAAACTTTCACGCTCGAAATTACATCAGAAGTGGAAAACGTTGGTATAAAAAAAAACAACAACTTACATTTACACAAAATCTGACCACCAACTGCAACTTTCAGACGCCATCTTTATATTTTAGCTCAACTGTCACAGAATGGAACGCACAGGATTGTGGGATATCAAAAGCAGTGAAGCATACATCTCTATGATGCCTTCAAAAATCTATTGCATTACTCATTGCGAATATATTGGAGTAAATCACATGTACTTAAAAAGATACATTAACCAATTACATTTATTGAAATTCTTCACACCACTGTTGTGTGTAAATACGTTTCGGATGAGTTTCAGGTTTTACAGATGTGCCTCTATGGAAACGAGTCGGGTGTATCGTTACTGTATTAAGAAAAAGTTTTCCAATAATGAAATAACATGAGAAACCATCCTTTTTTAACGATTAAATGACTGTTCTTGTAAAAACGTCCTTTCCTGAATACACAACCAAACAAATCTGCCCTAACAATGACTGTTTTCAAGCATTTCTTTCCTGGTGAAAAGTAAAACTGCTGAAACATTTGATACGGCTTGATCTTTTCAGGCTTGTTTCTTTGAGCCAATAAGTATTATTCGGCATGCGCACGTCTCTGTGCTCTTGAGCTGACATTGGACAAAGTAATGTGCATAAGGCTGTGCTTCACAGGACAGCCCAACCCTGATTCTGCGAAAATGGGACTTGTTAAAAGGATACTTTGATGTCTATCCTTTTATTGTTCATCTAGTAAAGGCTGATACGAGTAATAATAACGTAATTACTGTGCAGAAAGCGTAATTAGATCCGTAATCCCATTACAATGATGAAAAAAGAGTTTAGTGACGGATTATTTCTGGGAGCAACCTTCTCGTGCATAAGGAAAGTGGCAGTGCCGGTGACCTCCACACACACACACAGGACACACACCTTGCCGCCCGGATTTCAGAGGTTATTTATTGTTCAAACACAAGAGTCTGCGTCTCTAATCTCAGTCTGACGGATGTTTGGGGTGACAACATGTACAGCAGGTCATCAACACCCTGACGTGCAGCGCCAGCGATCGGGATTTTTTCATACTAACCATATCGCTGAGGATGTTTGTTGAAGTAACCATCATTTTAAACCACAGAGGATGTTGTCATTAAAAACAAACAATTATAACAAGAACACAACCTGTGACTTCAGCATATTTGGTCAACAGAATGAGTTTCGTTTCATAAGACATGTCACGAAAATCATTCAGATCGTGTCAGTTTTCAAAGTTGAATTTGGCTTATTATACAACACCGTTCAAAAAGGTTGGGGCTTTTTGAAAGAAGTCTCTTATGCTCAGCAAGACTGCATTTATTTGATCAAAAATATAATTTATTCCTGTGAAACAAAGCTGAATTTTACTCCAGTCTTCAGTGTCACATGATCCTTCAGAAATCATTCTAATATGCTGATTTGCTATGAAACATTTATCATTATCAGTGTTGAGAACAGTTGTGCTGCTTAAAATTTTGTAGAAACTGGGATAGAATTTTTCAGGATTCTTTGATGGATAGATTACATTTTTTTTTATAAATGCCTTTACTGACACTCCTAAACAATTTATCCTTAGAATCCTTACTGAATAAAAGTACGCATTTCTTTCAAAAAAGAAAAAGCCCAAATGTTTGAACGGTAGTGTACTTTGGGTTTCTATTTAGTTTTTTTGACAATTTATTTAATCTGACTATGATTGTACACGTTACACTTTAACCCTCTGGTGGCGGTCAAAAATTACTGAATCTTTTTTATTGCAATGAAATGAATGTACTATATTTTAGTTTGATAATGTTTTTATTTAATATTTTGTATTTTTAGGGGGGATTTTATGGTACTAAATTCAATTTATGGAATAGTTAATTAAAAGTGAAATAAAAAAGTTTAAGTTTATTATTCTGAAAAATGCATAAAAATACTATTTTTAAATTTTATATAAAATATATATTTTCCAAAACATGTTTTACTCAAAAACTGTGACAAAATTAAAGCCATAAATCTAAACAAGTTGTCTTCCAAATTTGAGGTTGATATCTCAAAAGATTTGCTTTTCAGTAAGATTTTGTTTGTGCGCAGTACCAAACGTTTCCACTAGATGAAATTCGCTTCCCATTCGTTTCCAATGCGGTCCTTTTTGACCACGAACAGTATAAGTGTGACTATTTTTTTCAGGACCATTTAATTTTTTTTAAATCATATCCATGATATTTAGATTTTTTTCCGGTTTACATAGCAAGTTCCCGAACCTTTACCAAGTTTTGTACCATTCCGATGAAGTAAAAAAAATAAAAAAACATAACATTTTCCAGTCAAAAACGTCCGAACAGCACCAGAGGGTTAATTAGAAACGGTTAATTTTTTAAGTAATGTTTATTTGTCATATGCACAACAATAAAACATACTGCAATACTTGTGGACAGTTTGTGCTGTAAATGCACCATTACTGCTATATTTACCAGAACACAACCAGCACAGCTTGCGTTCTATATTCTTCATACTTTCATTGATAATAATCATGGTGTGTACAGAGGTCACTCCAGAGGACACACGTAGGACATTATGGAAATGACTACGGCAATGTCACACAAGGAAATGCGTGCTTCATTACTGTCCTTGAGCTAACTCTTTTACAAGGAATATTTACAGTAAAAGTCATATTTTTACCAATGTAATAGGAAAAACTCTTTCCTCACAGTCAAAACTCAAACACTGAGCTAGACATTCCTTAACATATTAACTTACAGAGCCTGAGGCTGGAGTGAATGTTAAATTAAAAGCGAGCGTGAAGATATAACTGAGCTGCTTGTGTAATACCTGCTTCCTAAAGGGACAAAGGTGTTGTAACATCACAGGGTTAAAGTTCATTATTACTCAACTCATGTAACTCATGTGTCTCGTACCTGAGCGCTCCGTTCTCTCCTTTATCGAGACTGTGAAAGCGGCTGTAGAGGCGAGTGATCTGACTGTGGGAGACTGCAACACACACACACACACAAATGAAGTCTGGTTAAGAACAAGTAAAAAATAGGTCACAGATGTGATCATCAGATTGACTGGTTTAAGGCTTATCTCAATGACCTTACATACTACAGATTTCTCAAACTAGACAAGATATAATGAGCAAGATATTAACAACTTGAGATCAATCTAGACAGGATTACAGGGTTTCTGTAGGTTTTATTAAGGTAAATTTAAGACTTAAGATGTTCTGCTCTGATTTAAGACCCTTTTAAGGCCTTATATGTATAAAAATAAGTCATTTTAAGACCCACAGAAACCCTGATATACATGAAAATGACAAAATATCCAATATCCTGCAAATAAATAAAATACATTTATTTGCAGGATAATTAGAGATTTTGTAATTTGCATATATTTAGATTTTTTTATGATTAGTGAACCTTGCTTGTACATTTGTTCAACTAAAGTCATCAAAACCATTAAATAACTACAAAAAAGGGACCATAATTCATAAATCAAAACTGTTTTGATTCCAGCTCTACACACTGTTCATTATCTAAACCAACTTCATGAGGTTTTATGTATACTTGACTCTTATTGGCTGTGTTTCCTTCACTTCAAAACGAATACATTTAGCAAAAAATAAATAAAGTGGCTTTGGAACGGTATATATTCCTGGAAATCCCTACACAAATAAACTGTTGTTTATTAACACAGTAAAGGCAATTTCCGACCACATCAGTGGAACATCTGCCACAACAATTCAGTCTTTGATCAACACAGCTTAGAGTAAATGAAGTAAATGAATACAGAACAATCCTACGTGATAAATGAAATTACACAGGATACAGCAGCACATGTTAAAACTCAACCTTATAAAGAGAACCAGTGTGAAATCCTGGATTGTTCCCTGTGGGCTTTGACACCAGAGGAAGAGAGCGGAAAATCCGACAATTATACGTAGGAGAGCAGTTCATGTGGCTTTACAGGAATGTAGTGAAATATGGGCTTACAAACACATTAAATGGGTCACATTCACACAAATCTGAGCATTAGAAACTATGAAATATTAACAACAGCCATTCAAAACATTTAAAAAGCCTGCAGCCCCTTTGAGTTAGGTTTGTGTGGTCTGCAAAATAAAGACTAACATATAACCCAATAGCTCCAGTAAGGTATAAACCATATCCTCAGTCTATTTCTAGATCTTGTGGGGGTGTACGTCTCATGTGGTTCATCCGTGCCGAAGGCCAAAGCACTGAGACGGCAGAGATCAGAAAATGCTGCTTTTCTCGGCCCTCACACCAGAGCACATAACATTTAGTAAACCTCTAATTACAGCTGCACAGGTGTAAACAGTGTCATTAAAATATCAATATTTGCATCAGTGCAGTGCAGATTACCAAACCCTGATCCAGATATAACTTATAGGAAAAAATAGGGCTGGCTGGTTGATCTATTAAACGCCAGTCTGATGGTCTGGGATGTGTTTCCCCAAAGCATCGTAAGTTGATTGTAGAACAATTGCCACCAGTGGTCTCAACGATCAACTTAGGGTTACGATGCTTTCGGAAAACGCAGCCCTGATCTGTCCATTCCAGACAGTTGATGGATCCCATTGACTTCCATGGTAGGAAAAAAAATACTATGGAAGTCAATGGGGTCCATCAACTGTCTGGTTACAGACACCCCTCAAAATATCTTATTTTGTGTTCAGCAGAAGAAAGAAACTCATACAGGTTTGAGGGCGAGTAAATGATGACATAATTAAAATTTTTAAGTGAACTATCGCTTTAAGCATTTGCCTATTTAAATCTAAACAGCGACTTTTTTGTTGTTGTTGTTGCCAGGCAGTGTAGTGTATATCTGTACTGCAGTATTTGAGACAAACACACCAGCAGCTTCTGAAAATGAGAGATATTCATCTGTTGCCCCTCAACACACACACACACACACACACACACACACACACACACACACACACACACACACACACACACACACCCCCACCCCACTCATATCATGAAACAGACAGGAGCACACACACACACACACACACACACACACACACACACACACACACATCATCATCATCTGCCCATAGAGGAGCAGGGGTCACCCAGTCAGTTTATTTCAGTGGTTCTCAAACCTGCTTGTGAGACCTCTACTAATAGTTGAATTAGGTTTGTTATACAGGTTGTTGAAACATAACATGTTGTGAGCTTCTATTTTGTTAAAAATGATAATATTAGCTACTCCTATAGACTTTCTAGTTTTATTACAGTATAGTTAGTTAGTACAGGGTGGGCCATTTATATGGATACACCGTAATAACATGGGAATGGTTGGTGATATTAAAGTCCTGTTTGTGGCACATTAGTATATATTAGTACACACCACCCATCTTGAGGAGTTTGCCCCCTCACATATACTAATGTGCCACAAACAGGACTTTAATATCACCAACCATTCCCATGTTATTACGGTGTATCCATATAAATGGCCCACCCTGTATATCATAGTTGTATCTCATTAGCACACTGCAGGTCTAAAAAGTATAGCTAAATGTCACACCACAAGACATGTATACTTCCCTAAAGTATGTGAAGTCAATTACCCATTTAAGACAGAAAGCACTGTATTACATCAACGCATGTGTCATCATCACCAGAACTCTCAAACCAAGTCTATATGAGCCAAACACACTATTAACCCACACAAAACTAATACTCACATCCAGTTTCTTTCTTGATTTCTTCAATGTCCTCTTCTCTGAGTAGAGATGAAGCTCTGGAGCCCATGACTGCTGTTTCTCCTGAAGATCAGCTCGAGCTAACACGTGAAATTCACTCGTTATCTCTAAACACAGGGCTCTAGAAGGCTGTCAGATGAGCAGTCAGCCTCCGCAACTGTCTATCCGGAGATATTACCCGCTTGCCTCTTAATTACACCCGGACCAGGAGCGATACAAAACAAATCCAGATGAAAAAAGGAAGAGTTTTAAGAGGCTAAGCTAAAGGCAGGTCGGAGTGGATCTCCATGACGTCAGCAAATGCCGATTCGCGTTTGTGTGCGCTATAGCCACGCCTGTAGAATAACGCGTTTTGATTGGTCTGTGCGGTTGTCTGTCAAGTTGGGCGGGATTTAAAGGGCCAGGCGTGTGCAAAATAATTCCTAGAAATAGAATAAAGCGTGTAAAGTGACAATGAAACGGGATGCCATGTCAGAAAATACAACATGCACAGCATGAGAACAGCACAAAAGAACTGCATTTCATTTGTCTTTTGAAACCCAAAATTTACTTATAAAGACTAAAACATTCTAAACCGATTGTTTGTTTCTTTATAATATAATTTTTTTACTTATGTGGCTTAAAATAAATTTGCTTTTGCTGTAAAAAGAAATAAAATAAAGTATTATTATTTAAAAAAATCTAGCCTATTAAATGGCATCAGAAATGCCCTAGTCAAGCTCAGACATGTAAACTATAAATTATAGCTTGAGAGAAGCTAGAGAATGAAAGAACATGATGGAAACCAAGAGTTAAAGTTCATTGCTCTGGAAACGGCTTGGCAGTTGCCTTACAAGCTGGTTTGTTCATTACACTGCTTGTATGCTTTATAGTTACAAATATACAAATTTAGTTACACTTTATTTTAATGTGTCCCTCTTGTGTAATTACACATTTAAGTACTGAGTTATAGTAATAAACTGTCCTTAGGGTATGGTTTAGGGTTAGTTGCATGTAATTAGACCTAATTTATAGTTATTACTATAGTAAATAAATGTAGCGGGACACATTAAATAAAGTGTTACCACAAATGTTATACCAGCTGACACATACAAAATATAAGATCAGAGTTTTATAAAGCTCTCTTATTATGTTTGCAATTATATTATGTTCCCATATTTGTTTGCAATAATAAAGGGCACATTTTGTTGTATAAACCGGAAATACTAAGCTGGAAAAAATAGATATAAATCAAAAGCAACTTTTTTATTGTTATTATTATTATTCTTTTACATTTATTTATTCATTCAGCCCAGTGCTGAACAAAGAGCTTTAACATAACACACGGCAATATCAAAAACATAAGACAAACTACATTAAAACAAATCACACCAAACCTACAAATAAAAAAACAATGAAACATTTCATTAAAAAAAAAAAACCAGTTTGATATACAAATACAAAAATAATTTAAACAGCTACAGAACATTTTGAAGGATATTTACTTCACCTCCCCTTGTTTGAGCAATACTTTAACATAGATAATTCCCAGTCAATGTGATGATCTGTCAAGGCTAATCTGGTGCTGTTTTCCCAACAAAAAATGATGTCACTTCCGCGAGGATGGTGTCAGCAGCTGAGCTTTAGGTAAGAGAGTAACAGAGAGTCTAATAGTCTGTTGAGGACACAGGAACATACAGACCACAGGAAACACCAATCAAAAGATGTTTTGTGTGAAACATTTCAAAATGAGAGAAATGAAGAAACATCCGGAATATTTCATAATAGCAAGAATAGCAAAATCCACTCAACCCACAGTAGTTAAATTATACATTCACCCTCATAATCCTGATGGATGCTGCATGCGCAGTCCATGTGAGTTTACATTATAGGATTATGAGGGTGAATGTATAATTTAACTACTGTGTGTTGAGTGGATTTTGCTATTCTTGCTATTATGAAATATTCCGGATGTATTTTTTTCATTTTGTAAACTCTATTTATATACATAATATAAATGTAAACTCACATGGACTGAGCATGCAGCATCCATCATTCATTCCTTCATTCAGTCCTCAGCTCTTTTACAGGAGTGCAGTGGAGTCTGTTACGGGGGGGTGAACTGCGTCCTGGTACGGCTGTTGCTCCACACTGGAAAGGAAAGCCTCACAAAGCGTTGTTAACACCGCTCAGAAATCTACCTGCAGTTGAGGACATCTACATTACACACTGCCTCAAGAAGAGAGAGAGCATCATGATCGATCACAGTCGCTTTTCTGCCCTCTGACTATTCAAACACGCACTACAGGATTCAGGAATGGTTTCTACCCCAAGACTGTTCAACACACACTAATGTTTGTGTTAGGTAAGAATACTGGACACTTCGTAATGTCACTTTTGCCACCTTATTGTCTTATTTATTTTGTCACTGATTATCTTATTGCTTATCACTTATTTTCTAATTCCTGTATGTATTTTTTGTTTGTTTATATATACGTGAGGTTTATTGTATTATGTCTATATAATCTGAGTAGCATTCAAATAAGTTTTTCATTGTACATAAATTTGGCTTAGAAATAAAAAAGGAATCGTAATGCTTTGTTTGTTTGCACTTGATAAACCAGATAGCTATATAACTGTCTAATAGCCTGAAAACCAGAATATATAAACCAGAAATACTGAGCTGGAATAAATCAGATATAACTCAGAAACCACTTTTATTATTCTTATTCTTAATAATATTTTGAATGTATTGATCTATTCATTCAGTGCTTTCCAACACATGTCCAAAGCAATCAGCTTTAAGATCATATTATATATATAATATATATATATATATATATATATATATATATATATATATATATAAAATACATATTGTTTCAAAGCAGCTTAACAGAAAATGCATGTCTACATTACAATTTAGAGTGATATGTTATTAGAAGTGACTGTGTCCAAGTTATGCATTTCAGAAATGTACTGCCAGCTCTATTATTATTATTAGGCTATATAATTCGAGGACACGATAGAGTTGCACGAACTTGTAGCACGATAGAGTTATTACTATTATACTAAATATCTGGGTTTATAGAATAAATGGGTTTGACAGTGTGAGACAGTGGTCACGTGGTATTTGTTACCTTACACAGCGATGGTAGGACGGACCAACCACAGTCATGTGTGATTAGGCTACTGAAAAATTATTAGATAATAAAGTCATTTATATAGATTTCTGGTTTCAGAGATTTCAATTTGTATGTAAATAACAATAACATATTTAAACGATTACACTTTTTTAAAATACAAATCTCCTGGCAAAATAGCGCCTACTAGAGGAATAACGGCGTTGTGCGTTTGCGTGACAATACTGCCATCTACTGCATGAAGAGAGATATGACATTCATTACTGCGTCCAGCAATACAAATAATGCAAAAATCGATCTATTCGTTGAGATATCAATATAATCGTATATATATACGATTATATATACGATATATGTTAAAAAATATTTAACAACAGCAACAACTATTAAACACTTGACCTGTTAATACTAACACTTACACTTTTATAACACTGCACTATATTATAGCCTACTATTCTTATATATATATATATATATATATATATATATATATATATATATATATATATATATATATAAATAAAACACCATGCTACATGTACTGTCTAACTGGGACTGGTTACAGCACTTGCACATTTGCCCTATTGTTCTCCTCATTTGTAAGTTGCTTTGGATAAAAGTGTCTGCTAAATGATTAAATGTAAAAAAAAAAAAAATACATTTAGCAACATTTAGTTTAATAATACATATCAATTTAGGTAAATAGGCTACATATAAAAACCTAAATATGACAAATGCTGAACCTCTGGACTCTCGAATGAATATTTGTACCTTTTAGAAATGTTTTAAAGATTTTTTTTAGCCTGACATTTATGTATATGATGAAAACCTCTATAACTCCCCTAATACTAAGCTGGGATAAATTAGAAATAAATCAGAAAGAACTTTTATTCAGTATTATTATTATTATTATTATTTTACATTTATTTATTCAACACTTTCAAACTTTAAGATAACATACTGTAACAACATAAAACATTAGACAAACATTAAAACACTTCACACCAAACCTATATTAAATAAACTTTATACTATTTTAATTTTTGAGGTTTGTGTGATGTGTTTTAATAATGATGGCAGCTCTATTATTATTATTATTGTATAATTCGAGGACACAGGTGAAATAATCGAACATTTAGCACAAAAGAGTTATTATTATTACTAAATATTTGAGACTAAATGGGCAGAGATCATCAGTTCAGGGGTTTGCCAGACACTCATGTCTCATAAAGCTGTGTAAACACTGATGCTGGTTACTGGCCCAGATTTAAGAGATTTAAGAGCTCCTGATCACTTCTTCTGTGTGAGGGATCAATTCTAATGCATGTTCTATATTTCAGGTAGCCGTTCATATCACAAAACCTAATATGTAACAGTTTTGAGGACCATAACCGGTGCACAATGTATCTTACAACACCCTTAAAAATGGTTCTTTATTGGCTTCTAAGGTTCCATGGCGAACCTTTAACACCCATGGAATCTTTGCATTGCACAAAAGGTTCTTTATCGTGGAAAACTGTAGATTATTAAATTGCTCTTCACACTAAAAAAAAGGTTATTTTCATATGCAAACCCTCTTTTGGAACCTTTATTTTTAAAAGTGCATATTTATTTCTTGGTTTGTGAAATAACACATTTCATTAAATTACATTAGTTGACTACATCCATGAACTAATGATAAACAATACCTCTACAGCATGTATTAATCTTAGTTAATGTTAATTTATTGATACTTTATTGAAATTAAATATTTAAAATAAAAAAAGTATCTGTTAACATAATAGTTAAAGGAGCCGTGTGTAAGATTGTGGCCAAAACTGGTACTGCAATCACTTTCAAATTACTGTAGAGTGGTGTATCCCCTCCCCCTCCCCCCTGACTCGAGGTTGCCAGATAGGCTGCAGGATCCAGCACGAACATTTGTAGCTGCAGCTGTGGTAACTAGAGCAGAGCTGGCAACCCGGATGCCGAAACACTACTGACTTCGTGATTGGTAGATAGGTGGAGGGTGGAGCTTCAGGCCAAAACACAACATGACAACATCAACATCAGTTGAGGGCTGCAACTTCACTTTTTAAATGACAATATCCTGGCTGGACTACTGTTGTCAGTGATATAAGTATTTGAAATGAACATGATTTCTTAATGTCTAGTGACATATCAGGGCCATTTTATGATTAATTGAAATACATTTCTTACATACAGCTCCTTTAATGTGAACTAACATGAACAATGAACACATTTTTATTAACCAACATAGTTCAATCAAAAATGAAACTTCTGTCATCATTTACTCACCCTCGAGTTGATGCAAACAAACAAAAGAAGATATTTTGAAGAATGTTGGTAACCAATCAGTTGATGGACCCCATTGACTTCCATAGTATACTATGGGGCCCATCAACTGTTTGGTTACCCACAAAAAAGTATATTTTTTTGTGTTCAGCAGAAGAAAGAAATTCATACAGGTTTTGGAACAAAGTTCTTGAGGATGAGTAATATAAAGGGTGACAACATTTTCATTTTTGGGTGACCATCCCTTTAACAAAGGCTGATGGCTCATTAGTTCAGGTTAATTATGAATTAGCCTAACTAAATGACCTTATTGTAAAGTGATACCGAGCGGGAATACAAAAAGCACAGGGAGGGTTTCGTTTCTATGATTCCTAATGAACTCGTATTGGGACAGGTGGCTTTCCATTCCTTAAAATAAACAGATTTTAGGCTCAATAAAAGAGCAAATGTCTGCTCCTGCCAAGAAATATTCAGAGTTGAGTGGTTGCATGACTTGTAATACAAAGCTTACCGTATTCAACCCTCGGCTGGAGCCTGAGTTCCCCCGGCAGACACACTCGCACGCAGCGCACGCGGGACAGGGGAACGCCCGCCAGGACACGCGGGTGTTGTTCTTGGACGTCTGGAGGGCAAGAGCGTTTCTCCAGCCCTGTAAATCCACAGATGCTCTAATGGGTTCCAGCAACTTTATCTGTGCGAGATCTTCCGTTCCAACCAAGAGCCCGTGGAGTGGCGTGAAGCCGGCAGTGGGTTCGGGAAAGCGGATATCTTCTGTGTATGAGTGTATTATGGCACTTTTACAGGACAGGAGTTGTGTGTGAACAGAGATATTTTTAAAATGATACTTTCTCCTCACAAACAGTCAGTCAATATGGATGGAAACACACTTCTAGAGTTCTGAAGAGCACTGTTGAAGCACAGGTGAAGCAGGAGAGACGCTGTCATTTCCAGTTAAGTCAAATGCTTCAGTATATTGACATTCAGGTCAGAATTTAAAGATATATTCTTGTCCTGTGTTTCACGTCATTTATAACCACACACTGGTATTTTATTCAGTGAAATACAAGATAAACATTTAATGTGGAGTGTGGATGGTTACCAGTAGGCTACTACGTTTCAAAAGGCCCCTAAAAAAACACCATATAAATATAATAAAAGTCCCTATTACTCTAGCTTTACATTCCAAATAAAAGTTGATGTTCACGTAAGATTTCCATTACTTTCGAATCTCATTTATGGACACATATGTTCATAGACATTTCATATCAGTGATGTCAAATTAGGCACATATAAAGTCTACATTTTTAATTAAACACAAGCATGAATGGAGTTTGAGATTTTTTTATTGTACTTTTTTGCTATGTTTCGAGCTTGGCAGCTCAACTTTGCTCTTTATGGAAAAGGACAGCAAAAGATGTACATGTAGATACTGAAGTATTTCACACACTTTTCATTTGAAAATGTTGCGTGTGTGTGAATCACATATTCACTTTAAGTCATACTAGTCTGTTGGATTTTAAATGGTGTTGAGCCTGTCTATTTACTTTTTTTAGCCGGGTGCCTCTCTGTTATAATAAGCAATAAAAATGCAACTGTTTTATTGCAGTGGCTCATGAAAATAAAACTTTTTTTTTTATATTAAAATAACATGGTTAATGGCAATTAAGAGCCCAAACAGTTTTCAAATATTGAATGTTCAATATTACAGCTTTCAAATCTTTAGCCAAATCTTAATCAATAATTAATCAACAGTAAAACACTACTGTAACTCATTAAATTGGTTTAAAATATATTTTCTCTGGTCACTAGGGGGCGCCAATGTCACAGAGATCAATTGCATAAACGCTTTAGAGTTTAAGTCGTGTGTGTGGGCTAAAGACAGCTGATACATGCACATTTATGTATTCAAAAATATATCAGAAATACCAGAATGTAACGGCAGCTGATGTGCTGTAAAAATAGAGATTTAATGTAGGCTAATTTGTGCGGGTGGGTAATACCATAGTAATCATTAATCATTGCAGAAAAAGTGTGTGTGCTCACCAGCAGGTTCTCTGATGGCATCGGCTGAAGGAAATAGTTATTTGAAGTGGAAAAGCTGTTTCCTATCCTTCTCTCTGTCTTTAGTTTATATCTTTTATGCCCTTCCAAACACAAAAACTCAATTTAATGAGAATCTCCACTGAGAACTGAGAATTAAGAATGCTCAATGTGATTCATACAATAAAAGAAATATAATATACAAGGAAATAAACAAGGAAATGCAATTTATTTGTTCATCTGGGGTCTCTGAGATGCCAAACGTTATTAACATAAAACGTGTGTAACCCTTTTAGCGCTCTCAAAAGAGCCCCAGGTGCGGAAATCAACAGAGGCTTAGAGCAAAAATGCCACCAAAATGAGCAATTTTTTTTCCAAAAACAAAGATATGGTGCAAAAATGTCTCTATACACAAGTTCTTGTTTTTAATAAGGAATATACAACACGAGAAATGCTGTTTTCCCAAATATCAGCACGTTCACAAATGTGATAATTGATTTTATACAACAGTTCAATAAACAATAAGTCAATATGGTAACTTATATTTTAGACACAAAATTGTGAATATGATCTAACCCTGATGCTTTAATGGGTAAGGGACCCGTTTCACTGGCTAGTGATAGTCTACGTTTTACAGCATCGTAAATCCTGCAAAGTTCTTTATACATTCATAAAAAAAAAAAAAAAAAAAAATAGTATGTACATATATAAGACTACACTATATTACCTTTGCATCAAATTACAAAAAAGCCAACACTGTTGGAGTGATATGCATATCTGAGTTCAAGAAACATCAGCCATAAGTAAAGCACGAGACCCTTGATCTTCCCTCAGCTTCTCTCTGTCTGTGTTTCTCTGTGGGGTTTAAGGGCTTTAGTCTAATAGCTCCATTAGCTCAAGCCAGTGGCATTAAGTAGCATAACAGCGCTGACTGCTTTAACCATCAATAACACACACACGCTTTACTCACAGCTCTTTCTTTCTTTCTTTCTTTCTTTCTTTCTTTCTTTCTTTCTTTCTTTCTTTCTTTCTTTCTTTCTTGTCAGAAAACAAAAAATGTAAATGTAGGGTGAAAATTGAGATAAAAAGCAAAATTATGACAGTTTTAGTGAAAAAAAGTCAATCAAATTAAAAGTATATTTTTAGTAATTAAGTAGTAATTAAAATAATTGTATTAAAATATCCATCTGTGGTGAACAAGAAATTAAAGGGTTATTAGTTCACCAAAAAATTAAAATTCTGTCAGTAATTACTCTCCCTCATGTTGTTTCAGCCCCATAAGACTTTCGTTCATCTTCGGAACACGAATGAAGATATTTTTGATGAAATCTGAGAGCTGGCTCACTCCTCCATAGGCTTCTATGTAATCGATATCTGCCGGCCCAGAAAAGTTAGTAAAGATATTGTTAAAATAGTGACTACAGTGGCTCAATCTTAAGTTTATCAAGTGACGAGAATACTTTTTGTGCGCAAAAAACAAACAAAAATAACGACTTCTGACTTCTACGTTCTGACGTACAACCCAGAAGCGCTGCGCTGTTACACTACGTGAACTCACTCAGAGGAACACACAGAAGAAAATGTATACACAAAAAGTATTCTCGTCACTTGATAAACTTAAGGTTGAGCCACTGTAGTCACTTGGACTATTTTATATATCTTTATATCTTTACTAACTTTTCTGGGCCGGCAGATGCAATTACATAGAAGCCTATGAAGGAGTGAGACAGCTCTCAGATTTCATAAAAAATATCTTAATTTGTGTTCTGAAGATGAACGAAAGCTTAGGGGGTTGGGACAACATGAGGGAGAGTAATTACTGACAGAATTAAAATTTTTGGGTGAACTAACCCTTTAACATGCCATTTAACAACTCTGTGCACTACACTGTTAAAAAAAACCCTGTGAAATTTACGGTAAAAAACCGGCAGCTGTGGTTGCCAGTATTTTACCGTAAAAAATATGGTAGCAACCTTTTATGTTTTACGGGATTTAAATTTACGGGCAAAAAAACACAATGTAAAAAAAAAACTGTGAAATTTACGGTAAAAAACGTCAGCTTGGTTGCCAGTATTTTACCGTAAAAAATATGGTAGCAACCTTACTTTGAAAAAAAAAAAAAAAACCCTTCAGCAGGATTTAAATGTGTGGTAAAAAAAACATCAGCTGTGGTTCCCAGTATACATTACCATAAAAAATACAGTAGGAACCTTTTAGTTTTCACGGGACAACCGTTATATTACATAAACCGATAAATGTTATCATTAACTTTCACGAAAGTATTAAAGTCTGCTTTATATCTTTGTAATATACTGATAACCATCATAATAACACAAGTGGTAAAAAAGAAAAGCACACGATGATTTAAGTATACCATTAGTTTTCTACAAACTGAGGCACATGTTAATATTAAGAAGGTGCACCGTGTCATACACACAAACACAAAACACCATCATGGTGACACACACATGACACCAAATAATGCCATAAACATTCATTAAACAATATATGATGTAATATAAACCCCAAATGTATAAAACTGATAACAAAAACCAAGAAGAAACATAATTATTTAAATGAAATAGCATCAAATGTGAAGTGTCACACAGGGAATTCTGGGAATGTCCATTTAGAGAAACAACAGGAACAGAAAAAAGAGACGAGCAGAAACACAAGAACTACAACTGACTTCAGCCACAGATTTAGATGAAATCAACTGAAGATAAAAAACATTAAATCTGTGAAGATCTCAGTAGAGGAGGATTAAACAACTCCACAAACAGCATTACCAGCTTCACTTATTACTAACCAGACTGACTTTATTTCTGTCAGACGTCTACAGTTCTGTTTGAGAATTAACAGAGGTTTAGATGTTGATGATTTATTGTTTCATTTGAAGTCACCATGATGGAGATCAGTGACTGCTTTAGTTGGGCTCTTGACCCTTGACTATCTGACATTAGTTTTTCTCTGCCTGCTGTAACTCTGTGTTTATAAGACATACTGATTATGGCTAGGAAATCAGAGAGGAAATGAATCATGTGATGTTGGTTGTGTATCAGTGATGGCAATCACCATGTTTGATTCACTGAGCTCTTATAGAGTCTTATCTTTGATTATATGTGTTATTAATTTTACATTATTGATTATAGAAGTCCTATGATTCTACAGCATGTGATCCATCATTGCTGTGATAATCAGAATAATTTTTAAAACATTGTGTACAATAAAGGTTTGAACTGCTGTATCTTTCAGACACACACAGACATCAAGAGTCAGCGTATGAATCTCAACAATGGTGATGATAAAAGTGCAGCGCACTTGATGGAGCCTCCAATCAAAACTCATCAGTATCTCCCAGCATGCATTGCAGCAGGAATACATTATGCTGAATTGCCTTAGTATTTTCTTTTATTATTATATCTGCTTTTATTTTTGATGTTGTTTTTGTTGCAGCTTTTTAGTAGCTTGTTTTGTGATGTTCAGAGTTTTATCTGGTTATTGTGTTGATTGTCACCGTTGTTGAGATTCACACGCTGAATCTTGATGTCTGTGTTGGTTTAAATCGAGCAGTAGTTCAAAACCTTTTTTCTACACCATGTATTTTTAAAGTTCTTCAGATTATCTGTTGCTCGCTGCTGGCTTACAGAGATATTATACTCAATAATATGAAATATTTATTTTTAATATTATAATTAATATTATCACTTTGCTCATAAAGTGAGAGATAAGACTCTTTATGAGATCAGTGAATCAGGCCACAATATGACGATTATGTCATCATTAACCTGCCATCATCACCTGGTCACATTTTCTCTCTGATTTTCATGCCATAACGTTTGTGTTATTGTTTGTGTAACTGTTACCACACAGTTAAGGCAGTCAGAGTAAATCTAAAGTTAAAAAGTCAAGGGTCAAGAGCCCAACTAAAGCAAACACTCATCTCCATAATGGTAACTTCAAGCTTTATTATTTTCAATAAAACATCAACGTCTGAACCTCTGGTAATTCTCAATAATTAGATTACAGGAAACCACAGCTGGCAGGTTTTTATTTTTTATTTTTTATATAAAAGTTCAGTTCAATGTTCAATGCCATAAAACCTAAAATATTACTACCGTATTTTTTACGGTAAAGCACTTGCAAGCTGCTAGTTTTTTACCATAAACTTTAGTTCAGTGCCGTAAAAGCAAAAAAAATTCTACCGTATTTTTTACGGTAAAGTACTGGCAACCACAGCTGCCAGTTTTTTTCTGTAATATTTAGATCACTGCCGTAAAACCTAAAATATTACTACCATATTTTTTACGGTAAATCGCCTGCAACCAGCTGCCAGTTTTTTACCGTAAACTTTAGTTCAATGCCGTAAAACATAAATATTTATACCGTATTTTTTACGGTAAAGTACTGGCAACCAGCTGCCAGTTTTTCACCGTAATTTTTAGTTCGATGATGTAAAACTTTGTAAAATTAGTAAACATTTGCTACCGTATTTTTTACGGTAAGGTACGGTAAATGCAACGGTAAGTTTTTTTTTTACAGTGTACTTCCAAAATCCGTACATTTAACAGTATATTAATGTAAAATTACATGAAATGTCCCGTGAGAGCTATTACAGTTTTTCACTGTATATAGTAAGGGTACATACCGTTAAGGAATTAACATTTTTTTTCCGTTGCTTTTTTACAGTTTTTTACTGTTAAAATTACGAACATTTTTTACAGTGTAGAGATTCACTCAAATGTGATTTCAAGTGTCTGTGATGCTGCCTTAAAGTCAGCATGAAATTCTGTTCACATCATTATTTATTTTAAATGTGTCCTCATAATCTTTAATCAAAATAACAGCTCTTCTCTAATGATGTGTTTACTGGCGTGAGGGCGGGGCATCCTGTCACTCACATGAGATCCACCAATAGCAAACCACAACCATCCAATCAGCTTCTGAAGGACAGAATCAAGTCCCGCCCTACATTTCTTCATATGTCACAACAGGGAAGAAAAGACTATATCGCAACCTTTCGTTTCGTTCCGACTATGTAATCTGCTACCTAAAGGCACATGGCAAAAATTATGCCTTAAAATCCTTAACAGTGAAAACGATTTTCCTGAAAACGATCTGTTTTATAATGCACATTATCAAAATACTCATAAAACATATGCAAGCAGTACAGAGAGGTTTCAAAATTGTGGCGCTTTAATCATGTTTTTATTCGTGACCAATGTCTGTTTTTGGAGTGTTTTATTCATGTCCAGAATTTCACTTAGTTTTCAAAAGCAGTTTGGCTAATGAGGCCTGATATGAAACAACAGACTACGCTATGGCCCATTACAGCACACACACGCACACTGCAAATGAGACGGGATGCCAGGAAGGCTGAAGCTAGTCTTGGGTTTTCCTGTAGGAGAGTCTCGGATGAAAGCAAAGTACTGTGGAGGATCTGCAGCAGAGATGATCAAAGAATAGACACACACACACACACACACACACACACACACACACACACACACACACACACGGTCAGTTTGGTGAGGTAATCTGGAGCATTAACACATTTGAAACGTTCCCTGTGATCCACCTCCGCTCTGTCATCTCTGAGGAAAACCCCCTCATCAACATGACTCTTTCTTTCCAGGCCTAAAAAAAGAGTGTGAGCTTTGTTTCTCCTCTCATTCCTTGTGTTTTATCTCAGTAATTATGTCTAAATGTGAATTCCTCCAGACGGATGGAGCTATTGAGAAGAGGTGGATCTGTTTCAGCCTCAGGGGAGCAGATGCGAAGGTGTTCGATTTCTGAAAATGTTAAACGTATATGTGAACACACACTGATGTTTGGTTGTTGGTAAATGTGAAGTCTGATAAAATCACAATCTTTAATATAGCAATCATTTTTCAATATGATTAAATGGAGATCTGAGGGACAAAGACCCCATTAACTTCACATGCGTCTCGTCTAGAGCTTTAGAAGATATCTCAGCAATGCCAAGTCAAATCAAAGTAACACATTTCTCATCAAATTCATGCAAAGAACGGATGACGAGTTATGCAACCCACAATCATTTTACAGCTCAGTTTTCTCAACTGCATTTTTTTTTTTATTTCTCCAAATGAAATAGTCCAACCTCATCATCATCATCCTGGTTCCCCTTGACAAAAACCCAATATTGGCTTTTGGATTAATGCAGAAAATCAGCTCTGAGATCAACAAAAGTTTATGATTCTGACACGTTTGTTCATCACGATAATCCTCACAAATGAACACAACTTTTATGAAATTAAAAGTCTTAATACAATCACCAGAAGTATAAAGCTAAATGTTGGCTATAAACAAACTACATCAAGGTCACATGACTTCAATGTCATCATCATTAAACTTCATTGATAAATCATCAAAAAGAGTCTGATTATAAACACAATGTAAAATGTAAAAGCAACTAGTGAGTAAATTAGTTTTCCTGTTTGGCGCGATGGCATTTAATGTCCCTGACTACAACCTTGGTAGTCCAATTTAGACATTTATCAATAGGCCTAACCGCTGTTTTCATGACAAGTAAAGTCTTTAAAGAATCACAAGGGGGTATATATTGCAAGGGGTAGGCTATACAACAATATACTGATGTATTATGTTGTAGAATAAAACGTGCAAATATCTTGAGCTTGTGTTTACCACAGACCTTATTTCAAAACCCCATGAATACATATGCTCTGGTTTACCTTCCAGTCTCTGAATCACGAGTCCCAGAACCGAAGTGTGATCGGACCCCCAGCGAGACCAGTGAGTTTGTCTTGATCATCACCAGACTCAGACTGGATGTCATTGCTGACCTATTTTACTGTTATAATTACCATAATTGCTCTCCCTCTCTGACACACTCACACACAGTCTGCTGTTGTGCTCACTGTAACTCGACACCGTTTCAAAGACAGCCTGAGGAACATGATTAAAGATGCTGCTTTATTAGACACAGATTAAAGTTAAATCTATCTATCTATCTATCTATCTATCTATCTATCTATCTATCTATCTATCTATCTATCTATCTATCTATCTATCTATCTATCTATCTATCTATCTCAATCCAATTTCCATAATAGTCGGAACATTTTGTAAAATGCAAAAAAAAAAAAAACCAAGAATCTGTGTTTTGTTAATTCTCTTCAACCTTTAACTGACAAAAGAACAAATAAAATTTTTCCAATGTTTTTACAGACCAACTTAATTGTATTTTGTAAACATAAACACATTTTGATTTTGATGGCTACAACACACTCCGAAGAAGTTGGGACAGAGGCATGTTTACCACTGTGTCACTTCACCTTTCCTTTTACATTAATTACACTTTTTAATAGTTTGGGAATTGAAGATACTAATTGTTTATTGCAGTTTTGCAAGTTCATTTTTTTTAGCCCAATCTCGCCTGATACAAGACAGCTGCTCAACAGTCTGTGGTCGTCGTTATCTGATTCTCCTTTTCATGATGGGCCGCACTCACGAGTTCACACTTACATATAATTAGATGGAGAAAAGCTTTATGCGTATTTGGCGTGCTGTTCGGGGGGGAGGTCTCCGAGCTCGCAATCTGGCCCGAACCCAGAGTATAGACGTAGTTAAGTGTGGAGAAGGTGTGGTGGAGGGATGCCGATAAACTGTCAACGAACCGAGGTAAGTCTGCAGTATATATACCTCTTATTGTTAAAAACTGAATGCTGAATGCTCCTCCCGAACTTTGTTAATAAAAAATGATTTGACGCTTCAAAAAGTTAAACATTTTCTGAAGAGACACCATCGCTTTATATGATACGCATATTGAATTTAGGCTTTTATTCACATTTAAACATTGATCAGTGAACATAAACAGAAGCTCAACCAAACCTGCTTGACGCGCGAGAACGAACCTCATTGGTTCTTGCTGAAGCTCAAACGTGATGCGTAACATGAGAATGAACCTCATTGGTTCTTGCACATCAATCGAACATGCTCGAGCTTCCGTTTATCACAACTGATGTGTGAGTTGATGAATGTTTAAATGTGAATAAAGGCCTAAATTAAATCTGTTCATCATATTAAGCGATCGAGTCCTTCAGGAAATTTGGACTAAACCGCTCAATTCGTATGGATTAGTTTTACGATCTCTTTATAAACCTTTTGAAGTGTCACAGTGGTAGTTGCATAGCTGTCAACGGAGGGACAGAAAGCTCTCAGATTTCATCAAAAACATCTTCAAGTCTTACGGGTTTGGAACAACATGAGGGTGAGTAATTAATGACAGAATTCTCATTTTTGGGTGAACTAACCCTTTAAAATAAAGGATCAAGAGAAATACCAAATCACAGATTCTTGATTTTATTGCATTTTACAAAATGTCCCAACTTTTGGTAGAATCGGGGGTTGTATCTATGTGTTTTTTTGCTTTTAGAAGGAAACCAATGAAAATGTCATAAGAAGCGGAGATCATTTCCCAGATCTTCAGGAAGAGTGCTGTTCCCGTGGTCTGTGTCTATAGGGAGATGAGGCGGTGTGAGAGGGTTTACCCCCCCCCATCTCCGTTTCTCCCAAAATCAGCTAATGAGCCAAGATCCCTTATAAGATACGGTCTCAAGCCCTTCGTGCACCTCCTCCTGATTTCCCGGGTTCTGCAGGAAACAATATCTATTCTTGTTGGAGTTTGATCGCATGTCATTTTTATGTGAGAAAACCAGCCTTGTGCAACAGTTCTCATGATGCATTATGGGAACTGGGCCTCTTTTTTGCTTTTAGCCTTGAAGGTGGACATTAATGTATGTCTGATCGTCACATAGTCAGATGATTGTGCATTTGAGGATTGATTTTCCAGGTTGGTTCCTCTGAGCAACGTTGTATTTCTCAAAGGTTGCTCTTTGATATCTCAGAAAACTTAACGGAGATTTTAGTTAGCATTGTCTCAGATTTAAATGCCTTAGGAGAAATAAAAATCAAATAATTACATGAAATGTGCATTAATTCATCACAAATAATTGCAGTAAATGCAGAATTTTTAAATAAGTAAATTAATTGACAGACAAATATGTCAATAGTTGATGTAGAGTAATCATTCAGAGCTGTAAAATGAATGTGGATATATCAGCTCGGATAATTTAGTTTTGGAAGCATTTGAGGTATTGTGAGTTTTGGTAAAAGACGTTGGTATCTGGTCAAATCTGAGCATAGTTTGAGACATTAATGATGTGTGAGATCACCAGAAAAATCTGACGAGCAGAAGGAGACTAAAGAAACACTTTCTAGTTGATCTCATTTCTGTCTTAAGGCAACAGTTGAGCTAGTAAAAACATTCATTTGTGAATTTTCTCTCATATGCTGCTGTGCTGCTGTTCACATATTGAAGGTGAGTGTACTTGATGAGATTTTAATCAATCATTGTCATCATTATTCTCCATTAAATCTTTTAAGAAGAAGTCGTTTTGGTTTCTCTCTCCCCTTGTGAGTGGGAATGTGAAAACAGTCATTATTTTTTGGTCCCTGTGGTCTCTGTTTCACAGTCTCTGTGTGGGAATCGTGATTTTGGACTCAGTTTCTCTTTCCCATCCCAGTCTGTTTTTCTCCGGTCCAGTTAAAAAATAGTCCTGCGCTCACGGGCTCCCGAAGCAAACCGGTTCCAGCCCGCTTGTTCCCTCTTCTCACGGAGGCTGGGAAAAGAGAGGTCAGAACAGTTCTAATGGGTTTCGTATGGACACAGGTACCAAAGGGCTCCCCCATGACCCAGGAAGTGGTTTCCATGAGAAACCAAAGCTGCTTTTGACAGTCCCCTATTTTTCCAAAATATATCAGCTCTTGTTTGTCTTTGTCCCACTTTTCCACTTCTTCTTTTATTTGTTTTAAACCAAACAAAGCCGCCTTCTCACAGCCACAGTTCATAAAGTTGTTTTTCAGAAGATTTGTTTTTGCTTTTGAAAGTCCCTTATACTCACCAAGGCTGCATTTATTTAATAAAATAGTAAAAACAGCAATATTGTGGAATATTATCACAATTTAAAATAACGGTTTTCTGTTGTAATATATTTTAAAATGTAATTTATTCCTGTGATCAAAGCTGAATTTTCAGCATCATTACTCCAGTCTTCAGTGTCACATGATCCTTCAGAAATCATTCTGATATGATGATTTGATGCTCAAGAAGAAACATTTCTTATTATTATCAATGTTGAAAATAGAAATAGAAATCTTTTGTAACATTATACATTTCTTTACTGATCATCATGCATCCTTGCTGAATAAATGGAAGAAAAAAATCTTAATGACCTCAAACAAAGGTGACACAGCAATAATTTCTTAAGCTTTTATTAAAATGTCATGATGAAACCATGTTGTGTTTCCATCTTATACTTCAGATATTTATCAGAGAAAGAGGCTTATTCTGTGTACTCTGTGCTGTGTACGCTCTGACCGCGGATCAGGCTTGCAGAAGATGAGAGAGATTTTCAGATAAACACATGTGTTTACAAAGTTTGTGCAAGAAAGAGAGAAACTTTCTTGCACATAAGGTTTTCTTATTTTCCCCTTGAGCTTTAGTTAATTAAAAGCTTGACGTTTGTCTCTGCTCTATGGGAGAGTGGCTGTAAAAAGGGGTTCAATAGGAAAAGAGAACTTGTGATTCTAATTGTAGTGTTTATTTAAAGCCAAAATATAAGAGCCCAGAAAAATAAACAAATGAAAATGCCAAAAACTCACTGATTTTACATTCATGACGGACAAGAGATGATAAGACAATGGAAAACATGAGGGCTTTATACACACAAAGAGTGATTGACAAACAAGAAGCACCTGCAGGTGATAGATAGATTGCGAGCTTGGAGACCTCCCCCCGATCGATAGATAGATAGATAGATAGATAGATAGATAGATAGATAGATAGATAGATAGATAGATAGATAGATAGATAGATAGATAGATAGATAGATAGATAGATAGATAGATAGATAGATAGATAGATTGATTGATTGATTGATTGATTGACAGGTCACCGAGAGTTGAAGAATGTTCAACTTTGGGTAAAACGGAGTGCTCATGCACTGTCACTTTTTACCCAACCGTCCAATCACAGTGGAGGAGGGGCAGGACTAATACCACACCGACCAACCGCCACATTCTGCTTGTACAACGTCAACAGATGACAACAACAAGCATAATAATGGAACAAAATCATTTAAAACAAGGGCCAGAGAAAATACATTACATTGTATCGACATTTTAATATAGAATCAACACAGAAACAAAATATGTGTCGAAATGTAACACTGTACTAGTAACACTAGTTACATAAAATGTACTAGTAACACTTTCGCGGATATTCCATATCATAACAAGCAAAGTGTCTCAACTGAAAAAAACACAACGCTGCCAAAACGCTCTAAAGCGCCCATAGCTAGGCATTTTCAGCAGAGCGCCGTTTTCAGCGAGATGGTCCTCACTGCAGAACATGAAATCCAGGGGGAGGAGTCGGATCCAGATCCAACTCCTCCCACCTTACATATACCTAAACCTACCCATCTCCACCCCTTATATCTGGATCCAACTCCGCCCCCTGGATCTCGTGTACTGCATTGAGGTGCAACTATTTTCAGCTGGCTAAAAACGCTTTGGTGGACACACGGCCTATAGTGTTACCGTATATTAAAATAACAATAATTAAAAAAGCCTATGACTACCGAACTCAAGTTTATACAATAACAAACTTATGCATGTTCTCCCAAGAACCTAAAACACGACAGTAGTTTTCTTATGTTGGCATACAGCACACACACATCAACCCCATCATCTTCACTGAACACGACTCATTAGGTGAATTCACGGTCTATATTTACAGTCCTGTGAGTGTGATGCCAGTGACCTCATCCATGGTCTGACAGTAACGCCTGCATGACAGGTACACTGTAAAAAAAAAATCCTAATTTTACAGAAAATAACTGTGATTTTTTGACGATCATTTTCTTTAATTTTAAATTGTACTCAAAACACTGTAAAATTACAAATAATATCTGTAAAATAAAAATTCAGCTGTTATTTTAGGTATTGTGACATTAATGACAAATTACAGTAATTCACATTTTTTATACAGAAAATTGATTGTAATTTTCATACAGTATTTTTTCTGTTTTCTCAATTTACATAAAAATGTATGTAAAATGACAAATATAATCTGTAATTTAACAGAAACAAAACAGTTAAATGATAAAATGGTCAAATGACTGTCAGCTCCCAAAAAAACTGTAAAACATCCTAAATTAAATAAACTGAAAAACACTGTTATTTTACAGGTATTTCCTGCATTATTATGATGAAACACCTTCATTGTAAAAAAAATCGTAAAAAAAGGGTCAAATGACTGGCAGCTGCGGCTGCCAAACAAAAACCATAAAATTAAAGTAAAATATGCTAATTTAAAATAAAATAAATTTGATGTCACCATGATTGAGATCAGTGTCTGCTTTAGTTGGGCTCATGACCCTTCAGATCTTAACTTTTGTTTTTCTCTGGCTGCTTTAACTGTGTATTTGATACACATCTGTTATAGCAATAAATGCAGGAGAAAATATCAGATGATCTTGGTCATTCAATGTAACAATTGAATCAGATATTTCACTTCAGGTGGTATTAATAAAGCAGGACACTACATGATGACTATTATCACTAAAAAGTGACCAACATCATCAGATCTGAGTTTCTTTTGGAATGCTACAATTACAAATGTGCATCAGAGACACACAGTTAAAGCAACCAGAGAAACATTAAAGTTAAACACTAAAAGGTCAAGAGCCCAACTAAAGCAAACACTGATCTCCATCATGGTGACATCAAACTTTATTATTTTCAATAAAGCTTCAACTTCTAAACCTCTGTTAATTCTCAATAAGAATGTTAGTATGAAAGAAATAAAGTCTGGATTGTAATAAGTGAAGATGCTGAGATCCTGAGAGATCTGGTAGTGTTTAATGTTCTGTTGGGGTTTAAAGTGTTTCTGTATGGTGTGTTTTGTGTGTCACCATTGTGTTGAAGAGTAGAGCCTGAGCTTCAGTCCAGGATGAGCAGAGAAACACTGATGATATGCTGTGTGTTGCTTTATTTAACAGACAGTAACTGTGTAGTTGCTGATGCAGTGACGTATAGTCACACCAAATCATGCATATAATTAACTGCATGTTTTTCAGTAAAAAAATCAGAAAATAAATGTGAAATAACTGTGCTTTAACTGTGTGTTTCTGTTAAAAAAGATTAATGATGACTTCTGTAAAAGTATTTTGCACTTATTTAAATTAGGATATTTTACATTAATTTTACGGTTTTTGTATGGCAGCCATTGCTGACAGTCATTTGACTGTTTTTTTATGGGATTTTTTTACAATGAAGGTGTTTGATTGTAATAATTCAGGAAATAGCTGTAAAATAACAGTGTTTTTCTGTAAAACATTTAAGGAAAATTTCTGTAAAAGTTTGCACTTAAATTAGGATATTTTACTTTATTTTTACGGTTTTTGTTTGGCAGCCGTAGCTGACAGTCAATGACCGTTTTTTTTACGATTTTATTTTTTACAGTGTAGAGGAAGATGTTCACATTTCAACAGCAGAAATCTGTGCTTGTGTCCTGAGGAGTTTGAGACAGTTAAATCTGACGTAGGGGTTGAACTATCACAGACCATAGGAACATTCACACATCTTTCACATTCTGTGAAGTGAAGATATAGATCTGCTGCTGTTTGTCTGGTGGAAGGCGTGAAAAACGAGCTCAGCTATGATTGTGTGAAGTGTGAAGTTTCTGACTGCATGCACATCCACACATAAACACACTCTGATTCAATTAGAAAACAACTTTGAATGTTGGCTTAAAAAAAAAAAAAAAAAAAAACACGTTAGAAGGTTATATGCAAGAGAAGCTTGGCAGTTAAATATGAGTATTTCCTCAGCTATGTTTATAATAAATGTAGTCGTTTAGCAGATTTTGCAGGTTTCATACATTATGCATGGCTTATAAAACAGATTTTTCTAGGGCACTTACATTGGTCAAAAGTCAAAAATTCTGTATCTTTTATTCAGAAAGGATGCATTAACTTGATCAACAGTGACAGTTAAGACATTAATAAAAGATTTCTGTCAAATAAATACATGAATAAATTACATTCAAATAGAAAACAGGTATTTTAAATTGTAATAATATTTCACAATATTACTGGGTAACACTTTATTTTACAGTGTCCTTGTTACATATGTTACATGTACTTACAATAACAGTTAATTATGCATAATTACATGTAACTAACCCTCAACCAAACTCTAATCATACCCTAACCCTATAGTAAGTGCATGTAGTTAATTAATATTACTCAGTACTCAGTAATTACACTGTAACAATGCCACCTTAAAATAAAGTGTAACCTATTACTGTTTTATGTATTTTTGATTAAATAAATGCAGCAATAATGAGGACTTCTTGACTAGATAGCATTAAAAACTCTTACATACCCAACACTTTTGAATGGTAGTGTCAAATTAAATGTATTTATTTATTATTTGAGTATCATGAACCAGGTTATGTGAGGGTACATCATTTCAAACAATTGTCAAAGTCAGAAGCAGTTTCATTTCTTTAAGCTTAAAGCTGTTTTTAAGTGACTAAAATATGTTAAACCTTTAAATTTAAAGTGGTACCGCTGGCAAAATGGACTTTCAATAAAACTTGTCGGTCTTAGATTTTTTCCCCCGATTAGAGAAAAACAGAGAAAAAGGCTGCTGTCTTCCCTTTTGCCAAAAAGTTAGGAAAACTTCAACACCCATAATGCACTGTGCATGTTGCCATCTAAGTCCACTCCCACCAGTCTGCATTGGATACGCTTACCAGAGTTATATATCGTTTTGGTTTAGTAGGAAATACTTTGTTTGCAAACTTTTAGTCATTATGGTATTGACTTGTTTTGTTTGTGGGTGAAAGAATTCAAAGAGTAAAAGTTCAGTAGGCAACAGTTAAAGGCTGCAAAGAATTGTAAACTGGATTCAACCTGGATATCGAAAACAGTGTTTTAGGCCAAACGGAGGGGAAAAACTAAAAGAAATGGCCGTTTTCACTTCTCGGTCCAGGCAACACGGAGAAAAAGTAGCCTAAACATCGTTCAGTGACGTTGTAACAATAAAAAGCGGGTTGAAAATTGGCGAAGTTACACTTTAAGTGATCTCAATAAAATTACACAATTGAAATGTGGAAATATTGAAGATTTTTTTTACTGCATTGTAAAATCAATGGCTGAATTACAAAAACATCAATGACAAATGAAATCACAAGCAAATCCTGATCTTTTTTTAATTAAAATGCATAAAAAACTACATCATTAACACACAATGAATGAACAAAAGAGCATATTTCAGAACCAAAATAACAAACGTACAATGAGTGAAAAAGACATTTTGTTCTACAGGAGTGTGTTGTGCTTTTTAGCTCTTTCAGCATGATTATAATCTGTGCACATTACAAACATCACAGACTCGTGGCCTTCAGTGATATTCACTTCACTGGCAACATTTGGGATTTGTTCCAAAACATACCGAGCTTCGCTGCAGCCCACATAGACTTAAATAGCTGTGCACATTTTGTTACAGCCTCCGTGCTTCGTGTAGGAAGCTCACTAGGTTTTGGAACAGAGCCTTGGTGTCAACAGACTGTTCAATGCAACACACAATAAAAATCAGCATTGATAGTGGAAATAAATAGATGCATTTTTGGTCTTATTTCGGGCCAGCAAATATTAATTTAGCTTGATTTGGATTATCCAGCTCAATCATAATCAACAATCACAACAAACTCACATACGATGAGACGACAGGATTTGATATCCACAGACATTAATAGATACAGACTGAGGCACTGAGAGAATTATTAAACGCGAATGTTTCCCGTAGCACGGTTTTCTATTACCCAGAAGTCCTCGCAGGAGAGAATAGACTCCCGCCTGTAACTAGACCAGCTCACATTTTGAATCCATCTTTCCTGTAGACTGCAGCTTTAGGCAATAATCAAGGGGAGGCACAATGGGAAGGAAAATTACCGCCGCCATAAAGGCATCAAAGCGGCCGTGAATCAAGCTGAACACGGGCACTTCTGCTTGGATAACAAGGCCTGAAGGATGACCAATGATTGCGAAAGGAGATATGGCTCTCTTCATCCATCTTTCTACTTGTTTCCTTTGCTCTTTTGGGGCTCTTCGCCCTCAGGTGAAGGCAGCAGGTGTGAGCATGGGAAAAACCTCTGGGTTATGGGCCGAAATATTCACTTACACCTGTTACGCGAATGTGTGTGTGTGTGTGTGTGTGTGTGTGTCATGGCCACTTTACCCTCCTTGTATGAGCATATGCATGGTTTTGTTATTCAAATAATCGAGACTGATCTCCTTTCAAACGTGCCCAATTATTGTCTCCGATTTCAGTCATTCCAAGAACAAGGTAGGAAAAATAGACACATAATGTAAGTGCTTAGAGCAACATATTTTTCACACTTTAGAGACATAGATGACAACAGGTGATTGTTGGACTCTTTGGCTTGTGAGGACTGAAGCCTTTCAGGCAGTATGACTAAATATCATGTGGAACTCAATCTGGTAAGAATGTCTCCATTATGTGGTTTACAAGGACATATAACATCTTAAATAAATGTTTTAGTGCATTAAAGCTGCATTGGAAAAACATAGACATTACATTAAAATTTGTTTTGTATAATTTAGAAAGAATATATTACAGTAGCACAACTTCCAATTTTATATTAAAACAAAGATTAAAAATTAAATTGAAAAAAAAATGAAAAACAGAAAAGAAATACGAAATGCTTGTGACCCCGGAAAAGACCCGGAATAGGAACGCGTCCACTTTGGCTCAAATAAATTAAATGTAAAAAAAAAAAAAAATTAAGAAAAATACACAAACCATAAAACTGAGCGCAAACAGATCAGAATCGTTTTAAGAAACTGCAAAGTCATAAAAAGCGATCAACACTGAGAAAGAAATAGTTACTCTTAAAACTATTCCAAAAAAGACAAGTCTCCACAAGTTCAAAGACAAATTAATTGTTTGTGATTTTGGTGAAAAGCAAGACACCAAATGAAAAAAAAATAATGAAAAAAATAAAAATAATTCAAACACCTGTCTGTCTTTAGACACTGTTTTACGTTTCTACAAATCAAGACCCCACAGCTAAAGGGTGAATCTCACAAAAACACATCCAGATCACATTTCACCCCAATATCTAAACAAAAATAATTTTTTGCATAAAGAAAATGATGTCTATGTTTTTGTAAATTTCAATGATTTTGCATAATACATCATTATGTTTTGCATTACAATAAGAATCTGAGGGTCAAACGTGCTTCATTTTGCAAAAAAATATGAATGACAAATTTTCATTTTCAGCAAAATATGATTTCTCATTTCTCAATAAATATGACCTGGATATGTTCCTGACAGGTTTTGTGATTCCCCCTAAAATCCTTTTTCTTTTTTTTTTTTAAATTAAAAACCCATAGTCATAACATCTCACAAAGCTCACATTGACCCACATTTGCATTATATGATCACATCTCACCATTTCAAGAGTTTTTTTTAGCAATTTTGGAAAGTACCTGAAAGTCACGGGCGACATTTTTGGTATATTTACACATTAAAAGTCCCACGGTCCTGCAGCTCCGTGAAGCTCTTTCATACTGTCTGCATGACAAACGCTTTCATCTCTGCAGCGTTTCGTGGTTGCAAAGCACTCTGGGATACAGCTTTCAGGCAGATTGGTTTGTAAGGCTGGATAAATTGTCTTTTTTCAGTTACAGGCACGTCAGAATATGTCCGTGAAGAACCTGCTTTTCTTTGGTTTGTTCAGCTTTTTCAGTAACAAAAAAGTCGCTGATATATTACTATGGGATGCCTTTTCTTCTCTTTTTTTTATGATAATTTTTATTCTATCTATATACACCTTAATTTCCTGTGAGACTTGTGTCCTCCTTCAGTTTTGGTCCGTTTCTGTGCCGTATGGAGCGTCCAGAGCAAAAGGTCACCAGCCTGTCAAACTAACTTCTGGTCATTTGATCAGCGACTGACGTCATAGAAGGACAAAGAAACAAACAAAAAAAACGATCAAACATGCAAGACTTTCACCTTCCTCTTAATTTCGCCCTCTCCTCTCAGTCTCTCTCAGTAAGGCCTCCAGACGGACTCGTCTATGCGTGTCGACGCGCTCATCGCTGTGGGCGAGTTGCTGTGGCTTCCGTCGGCATCCACACCGTCGCTCTGGTTCCCGAGGCTGGCGTTCAGCAGGCTGTTGTTTCCTCCAGCGGTGACGCCGGCTCCACCCGCCGCGGTGCAGGACGTCAGCATGCGGGTGGGTGACCTGTCGCCTCCTGATCCGGCGCCGCCGGTCGGGACCATGGAGAACTGGTAGGAGCCGGACCCGGTGCCGTAGTACAGGTGGTACGGCGAGGAGTTGGTCTGGAAGTGTGAGTTCTGGTTCTGGTTGCCAGGATAGGGAGGAGGCAGGTAGGTGTGGTAGCGGCTGGAGGTGGGCATGCCGGCTACACTGAGACCACCGATTCCAGTGCTGGACGGGTTAGCAGAGTAGCTGAACGGACCCGGATAATGCATGTGTGAATCAGAGAAACGAGGAGCCGTTAATGGAGACAGAGACGGGAAAGATGTCCTCTGCTGGAACAGCTCCGAACCTGAGGATAAAGAAAGCGACAGTTTAACATCTACACAATTTCATGAATATACATCAAAATAAATGATGGATCAAATCATTTTTAAATTAAATACTAAATGTTTGTGACCCAGAAATGATCCTAAGTAAGAATGCATCTACTTTTTTTGCTCAAATAAAAGTCAAACCATACAACTGAGTTCAAATAAAGCACTCAAGTCTAAAGAAACTGCAACGTCATAAAAAGGAACAGAACATTTCACCCCAAAATCAAAACAAAAATATTATTTTGCACAAAGATAGTGATGCCTGTTTTTGTAAACGTAAATGATTTTATCTTTTCTTTTTTTTTGCATTACAACAATAAGAAAAACAGAATGCAAGTAATGTGCACAATATTCCACAATTTTTGGGCGAAGAATTTCCATGCTTTCTAGGATTACAAAATAATGTTTGCATTTTTACAAATTTTCAATAAAATAAAAAATTTCAGACCAAGACTGAATTAAATAAAGTTAAAAAATAAAATGTTTATTTAAAAATATAAAATAGTATTAAATAATAAATTAATAATTAAATAAATAAAATTATTATAAACTCTTACATGTTCATGACTTTACCATTTAAGTGATTATATTATACTATATTAATATTTAATATGCATTATATTAAAATGATCTGTTGAATTCATCAGATGAACAATTGCCACAGAACCCTATTGAGAGACTGATCTAACCATGTAGTGTAGTGTAATTTGTGAACTCCTGATAAACTGTAAAAACAGTGCAAGCGTAAGGTTACGAGGCTGGTGAGGAAGAAGATGACGAAGACTGGTATGTTCTGGGGGGTTTTCATTTAGCATTCATGTCCTGTGTGAACAGGTGTAAGGGAAACATCTGTGCACCTGCACACAAACACAAACTGCTGCCCGTTTCTGCCAGTTTGATCTGTTTTCTAGCTTTATTTTTCTGCTTATTGCCCGCATATGAGCAAGGGCTGCTGGGATACTGGAGCAGGCTTTGGCATGCAGGCGCCTGAGGGAGGAGAATGCCGTCTGTGCGTGCCACTGACTTGTTTAAAAGTCTCTCCCCCGTTTGTCTGGGGCACTGGGTCCATTTACAAACAGAAACAGAGAAAGAGAGAGAAAAGCATACAGTTCCATTTCAATATCCTCAACTTCAGGTTTCCCCCCTCTCTCTTTCTCTCTGAGGGGTGTTGACTTTCTCTTTTACACTTTTGGGGGGCCAGGATCTGATTCGAACCGAGGAGAATTCAAGATTTCAGCTGCTGTTGATTCAACTGAAATGGCCACAAATTCCAGCCAGACTCATGTGACACACACCCACACACACTTTCGGTTTTCACGTTTTATGGCGACTTTCCATTGACATAATGTTCAATACTGTTCAAAATATATATTCTATCCTCTAAACCTACCATCACAGAAAACTTTCTGCATTTTCAAAATAATAATAATAATTTAGTCTGATATATAAGCTGTTTTCCTTATGGGGACCAAACAAATTCCCCACAAGAACAAGGATTTCAGATATTGCCAATCTTTGTGGGGATATTTTGTCCCCATAACATAGGGTTTACCAGGACCACACACCATACGAGATTAATTACGAAAAGCGGAAATCTGACAAATGAGTTGAGAAACAGCTGCAAACCAGATATAACACCCAAACTGTAGACATTATTAACCCTCACTAGTACTACCCTCTCACACACACACACACATGTTCAGACTCAGTGTCTCCCTCTAGTGCCTCACAGGATACTAACAACATGAAAGTTTCCAGAAGGTTGCTCGAACATCTAGCCTGACTACGTCAGACTTCGTACTTCCGCTCAATTTCATTTCGCTTCTGTACTCAGTCTGAGACAGCGTAATAGCAGACTCTGTCTACGAAGCAAAGCGAAGTAGCAGAGTTTGGTATTACCAGGCTATCGAAAATCCCCTTGGTGGATAGAAACATGTTGTTATTGTTATTATAAAAATTGAGAGTTTCATTTTATGCCTGGCCAATGAAAACTTGCATATAGTGCCATATTAATGTTTTGACATACTTTATGATGTCTGTACCACAAAAATCATAGAAAACACATTATTGACCCCCTTTCGAGACTTACTAGTTTGCGGTGTTTCCATGTATGCACATGATCTACATTAGTATCAGTGGAACAACTCTTTAAAAGAGCAAAGAGAAGGAAAGCATGTGGTATAACCTATGTAAATTTCCCCTTTAATAATATTAATATTAATGATGAAAATAACATTATAAAGATGAAAAAACAATTATGGGGAAAATAACATACAGAAAAAATATTACTATTAATGAATACATTAATATTAATTTAAACGGTTAAGGGAAAAAACACATTTTCTACAGAAACAATATTAACATTGAATATTAATATAATATAAAATAAATATTCCAAATATTGGTGTGGGTTTTCCCTTTTTTGGATTCACGATTCAAACTAAAATGAATATGAATAAAACAGTTAACAGGATTTTTTAGCAGAAGCAATATTAATATAAATAAAAATATATAATATTTTATAATATAATATAAAGAATATTAACATATTTGTTGATGACTAGTCAGAATAGTAGAGGGGGAATTGTTCTTCCATGGCAATTTAGAACTTCTTTAAAATTCAGCGGTAATTTTTACAAAAAAAATGTGATGGACAAACTGTCACAGTTCCATGAGAATGACCCCTATCATACGTTATCCTTCCCCCATCCCAGTGAGCAGTTCAGTTCGCCGTGTTCCACTAGCCCACAGTCAAGCGTGTAACCCGGCTCACTACAGAGGTTTGCCTCATTTGACTGCTGATTTTGTTTGTTAACAGAAGAGCAAGCAGTAGCTAGTCAGCAGGAATTGCATGTTTGAGTGGGGATCAGGGTTCTGGTGAGGATGCAAATCTCGGCCCTCACCTGTAAAATGGCAATGCAAAAACAGATGGATTACACCTGGACCAGGCAAATCATGCGGCCAGGAGAGAGAAAGACATAGAGAGACATAAAGACTGAAATATATACTTGTTACTCTGTATATAATCTAATCAAATCATGTATATTTGCGTCAGAATCTAGGATATCAAAAATACCACATATCTAACAATCAGAAAATAATGTGGATCCCAGACTTGCCTACTTGTTCATGGTTTGAGTTTCTACTATGTGGTTTTTTGCTCAACTGGTGAAACAAACCCACAGGAACCAACCAAACTATTGCTACAACCTGTCAAATACACAGTGGCCCCAAACTATTACTTTTAACCAACTGTTGTTGCACACTATGTCCCACTAACGTTTGACAACCATAAGATCTTCATTTTGTATATATATATATATATATATATATATATATATATATATATATATATTAGGGCTGTGAAACGATTAATCGAATCCAAAATAAAAGTTTATGTTTACAAAATATAGGTGTGTGTACTGTGCATAATTATTTTGTATATATAAATACACACGCATGTATATATTTAAGATGTGTTAAGTGTTATTTATATATAAAATATTTATATTTATAAGACAAATTATATATATATATATATATATATATATACAGTATATATAAGCAACTATTTCTTAAATATATGCATGTGTGTGTATATATATATATATATATATATATATATATATATACAAAATAATTATGCACAGTACACACACATATATTATGTAAACACAAACTTTTATTTTGGATGCGATTAATCGTGATTAATCGTGATTAATCGTTTCAGTATGTAATATATTAAGACGTATAAGTGTGTATATCTATTATAAATGTGACTTTAGTGTCCAGATGCAGATCACTGTAAATGCTGGTTGAGTAACTTTCAACCAAATACTATTATAGCCTAGTTTTCCAAGTAGGTAAAAGACTGAAGTGGCTCAATGTTTGCACTGGATGTTGACTAATGATAACTGAAGGTAATGGCATATCATTTTGACAGGCAGAGAACCTGAGACGCAGGCAAACATGTAGATCTTGTGTGTTTATGTTAGAGCTGTAGTCCATAAGACAACACAGCATGTCGCATGCAAACTAACTAATCTCCGACATGTGCCGCGCTGCGATCTCATACATCAGCATGGGTCAGGTTACCATTCACAAACATATGATACTGTACTGGAGATTTACAAATCAGGTCATTGATTCAAGACCTGGATCACAATGAGACACATTTGTGAATAGATCAGGAATGCTTCTTTTTTTTTTTTCTCCAGTGAGGAATTTTGTCCTTGTTGACTCTAAAATCCATTTGTTGAAATGACTGTATTATTATTGATCCAAAAAACACACAATTATTAAGCAGCTTTTGCTTTTCTAGGACTTTGAAAGGAATCAATATTCAGTTCTTTCGGAAGCAATTATTATGAAATATAAGAACGGTTGGATCTCATAATTCCTGCAGGCGTTTTTGATCGCCGCGGTTCAGAGCGGTGAGTCAACATTACACTCACGCAAGTCTGCAGCAGAGAACACATGGCCTCTGAACCAACAGGACAGAGAAAGTGCAAATTAGATCTACATCCTATCACAACTGCTTCTCATGGACAGCAATGAGATGGAGAGCAGAAGCAAACTCTGCAACTCCTCAGATGTAGTCTCTTCTAAAGTTTCAGACGCGATCTCAAACACGTCTCATGCTGAGCTCAGATGAGCCTGCAATCAAAGTCAGACATCTCAATATGAGCTCAAACATTTCTCATCAAGTTCTTCCAAGACCAAATGATCTGAGCTATTCACGTTCTTTTTACTGTCTGTCAACAATTAATACATTTTTGCTTATTTTAAAGATTTAGAAGAGAAGAGAAACATCCGAGACAAAATTGATACTTAAAATGAGACATATTTACAAACCTCATTAAATCTTCTAAGTAATGTAAGAGCAAACTCTGAGCAATAAAAATATTTTCTGGTAAACTTTGCAATAATATGTTCTGATCGAATCGAATCGAATCATGATTCCATATTTGGGGGTTCTAGAACAAGTATCTAAATTCTAAAATTGAATTTTGTCTTCCAAATAAGACTTTTAAAAAAAGTTTTAAAACTCTCTTTGGCCATGTTCACACTGCAAAGAATGACAACCACAATTAAATGTAGGAGTGAATATCCTGAACTATCTTGTGATTATTGACAAGCAAAGTTTTTGTGCTATTTTTGATACATGAAAATATGCATAAAAAAAAAAAAAATCACTCCCATAAGTGACTACAGACTGTACAGACTGAAATGAAACACTCAGTAGAAGAGTGATAGTATATTTGGCTGCAGTGTGCATTGTGGCCTTTAATAAACGTCAAATATTTCCTCACTTTACAGAGCAGGAATTATGATGAAACTGCCATCTGGTGTTTTGAAAAATGCCACCTGACAAACTGCAAGTCTATTAGGAATAATAAATCAGTCAAAGTGCAATTAAAGAAAGCTATAACTTAAATATCACAAGGGCTGGTGGGTGTTTGTGTGTGGTGGAGGTAAAAATGACTCTGCTGGTTTGGATGTGTGGGGTTTGCGGGAACAGGAAGGGCAGGAATTCTGCGTCGCCGCGGGGAAGGAAAACCATGCCAGCTCCAGGTATGTGGCCGTGTGTCCATGGCAGCGAGAGTTTGTGTGAATGTTTTCAAGTGAGAGTGTTTGTATGTGCCAAAGCAGGTGTGTGTGTGTGTATTTCACACACAGAGAATGTTTATTGTTGTTTCTGGGTTCATGCGTGTGTGTGAAAGCGAAAGTAGATAATTTTTTACATTCTGTTTGTTTCAGCCCCCTCCACAAAAATGCTGCGTTTTGATTGGATCATTAATATTATGATTCACCCATTAGGACTGCAACACACCCACACACATCTGCATATCAAAGACAAAGAAGTCATTTGAGGTAAACGGTGTGTGTGTGTGTGTGTGTGTGTGGTTTTTGATTATCTATATATAACAGTGATTCATTCTCTTATTAAACTACTAACAACATAAAAGAGCACCAATGAACATTTATGCAAAAAAAAAAATCATATTCCTGAAAAAGATGTGTGGGTACGGAATAGATCACCACAAAAAGGAAATAAAGAAAGTCAAAAGGGTTTGGAACGACATCTTTGTGTGAATTCTTATTCTTTATGGACATAATGTGTACCGGTGTGTGTTTGTAAAGTCTCTTACCTGACCAGCGTAAGTCATCTTCCACTTTGCATGTCTTCAGTGCAGGAGGGTCCATCTGATCTGGCCATAATCCTGCAACAAAAACATATACATATTTAATCACTTGTCAACTGGTAATCTATGAGATACATACAATACACACACACACACACACACACACACACACACACACACACACACACACACACACACACACACACACATATGCAATTTTTGTAAATGTATCAAACCAAAATATTAATACAAAAATAAATAAATAATGCGATATGTGATATTGCTAAAAAATCGTAATATTTTATATCCCTCTGACATTATTTAAGATATCTATTAATTTGCTCTTAATTTGTATTTGATCTTAACAATTGCTGTAAATTAACACACATAATAATAAAATAAAATGTAATTCATATGCAGTGATATAATAACACGTAATGATAAAATTAAAAAAAAAACATAAATATGAATGCAATAAATAATAAAGCGCTGTTAAAAGACAGTTAAAAGTATATGCAGTTAAAAGAAAATTCTATATACTTTTTTGACAATATTTAAGATATCTGTATATTGATATTTATGTATTTGCTATTTATTTACTTTTTTTTTAAATTGACACAAATAATAAAAAATATATTTTTTTCACTTATATGCAGCAATATAACAATATATAATAATAAACAGCAATTTTTATCAACACATATTTTCCTTGAACATTTTATTAAATGTAAACATTTCTGAATTTTAGAAAAATGAAACATTAATTGTTGAATCGGTTTTGAATCAGTTCACCGAACGAAACAGACAGTGGATTAAACTGATTATTGGAAGTCATCTGAACTTACCAACATCATTTTTGCTAACGAAGTTCAAACCGGAGATGCTGTTGCTTAATTTTAATTAGGCAGCAAAATCATCATGAATAAACAGTGAATATTATAACCGCCCAGCCCTATCTGTGTGTGTTTGTAGGATTGCAACAGAGTGAATTTGTCCACACACGCTCAGTGTGAAAGAGCTGCTAGTGTTTTCATCAAAGGTGCTGAGAAAAACAAACATGAAATCTTATGCTGGTGTCACGTTACACACACACACACACACACACACGTTAGAGCTCCATCTGTCAAAATGCATGTGTATGAGTAGATAACTTTGAAATCTTTCTGTTTTGCTGACAAGCCAAGAAAAGTATCAGCGTGTCACGAGGAATGATATTTTGGGTGTCTGTTAAAGGTGTGTGTGATTATCACATATCTTATCTTTAGCGCGTGATGCCTGTGTGTGTGTATGATCTGAGCTTTTAAATCACTCCATCAGCATTAACACGCAGCTGTCTCGCACACACAAACGCAACAGTCGCTGCACAAGTCTAAAATAAGATACTTTGGGAAATATAGAGAATGTTTGTGTGTGTGTGTGTGTGTGTGTGTGTGTGTCAGCGCACTGAACTGCCAATTTGACATGCAAATGAATCCTGTTTGCTCTCAGTCCGAGATGAGATAGTTGTTACAAGCTAATCGTTGCAACACACACATACACGTATGAGATATGAGACGTATGCAACTACATTTTTACATTTTCTGAGAAAAATATGAGTGGTGCTTGTCCATGCAAAACTTGTCAGCATGATGCTAGTCGTGGTTTCTAGAGTGTTCTGGAGAGATCATTGCTACCCAAGTCATATTCTGGTCTCTAGATGGCCCGAGTCCCTCCTTCAATACAAGTCTACTCAATTTGCCCATTTTATTTTTAAAGTCATAAATCAGATCAGATCCAAAAATACAAGCACATATGTCCTCAACAAGCATTACGGGACATGTTACACACTAGAGTTTAATACTTAGGGTAAGGAGTTTGAATAAATCCCTATATCCATAAGTATGTGCAATAGTAATAATGATGCTTGCCTTAGCAAACACCACTAATGGCACACTGTTCCCAGTCTCTCTCTCTCTGGTTTTCTCTGCACAATGATAAATTCTTCAGTATAAATGCTCTTATTCAGGCCACAGCTGGTGCTTCTGCTGAAAATAAACATCTCACTCAAATATTTTGATTGGCCGTTGCACAACGTCAATAACAGACAGATCTCTACTGCTATTAAAGCAGTGTCACAGAAACTGTCTGTGAGCAGTACAATATGTGCATCTCTGAGAGGACGAGGATGACAGGAACTCATCTATTTTTGGCTATAATGCCAACAAACAGCAGTGTAGATTGACTGAACTACTGAATCAGTTTGTTCTAGTGAATCAGTTCAGTCATGTAAATGATTCATTCATTGATCAAATAAACTATTTACTGATTAATTTAAATACCCTGTTGTGAAGTACTAATGATAGATGGTGTGTTTTTTCTATCTATATGAAATATGAGAGAGAGAGAGAGAGAGAGAGAGAGAGAGAGAGCAGTCAGAATCATTCTTATCTTGTCTGAATGTTGGTACAAATGTACAAAGGTGTTTTTTTTTCTTTTTTTTCTTGTTTATATAAATGTATTTATGCAATTGTTTACTGATTGATTTGTTTACTGATTGATTTATTGACTTTATTGATTATTTGTTCATTGCTTATGTAATGGCCAATGCTTTGGCAATACTGTACAAGTCATGCCAATAAAGCTCATTTGAATTTGAGAGAGAGCGAGTGAGAGAGAGAGAGCGAGTGAGAGAGAGAGAGAGCAAGTGAGAGAGCGAGTGAGAGAGAGAGAGAGAGAGAGAGAGAGAGAGAGAAAGCGAGAGAGAGCGAGTGAGAGAGAGAGAGAGAGAGAGCAAGTGAGAGAGCGAGTGAGAGAGAGAGAGAGAGAGAGAGAGAGAGAGAAAGCGAGTGAGAGAGAGAGAGAGAGAGAGAGAGAGAGAGAGAGAGAGAGAGAGAGAGAGAGAGAGAGAGAGAGAGAGAGAGAGAGAGCTGTATAACACTGAGTGGAAATGCATGCTTTCGTCAGGACCAGCAAAAACAAACACAGCCACCATGAAGTCATGAAGGTTATGTCAAATCTTTCACCACACCTACTTAAAACTCTCAAACGTTTTCTGAAGTCACACACACACACACACACACACACACACACACACACACACACACACACACACACACACACACACACACGCACACACACACACACACACACACACGGAGTGGACTGTCCGTTCACTGACTGTCTTGCACAGCTTGCCATTATTTTATGACAATTAAGAACATTCCCTTCCAGCTCTCAAGCCATATAATATATATAATGAAAATGATAATTTACAAATTTACAAAATTATCATTTAATAAATATATAACAACATATAATTAATATAAATGAAAATATTTGACAGATAAATTTGATGTGTTTGTCAGTTGCGCAGACTGTGGGATGTGCATGAGCGCATGAGTACACACACCACACAGCTCTGCCCGCATCTCTTTTATTCTCTTCAATGAACTCAAATGAACTTTTCGTTTGTTTATTCCTTGTTCGTTTTATTTTCATCTGAAGCAAGTTGCTGCATGTTAACTAATGCCAACTTGAATTCGCCTCCCTGCTCCTCTGGCATGACAATAGGTGTGTGTACGTGTTTGTGGGACGGCGCTGTGTGCTTTGACAAATCTGTTTAACTATGAACCATGTCTGTGTTTGTGCTGTGAATTTTGTAACTTAATATCTGTTTACAGTCATCAACAATCTGCTAACCTCAAGACTCTGGGATGATGCAATCAACACCAGACACACACACACACACACACACACACACAGTTTGCATCACTCAGGTGGAATGAGAGACCATCTAATTACTGTGTGATGAAGGTAATAAATCTGATTAAACATGTCTATCTTACACATGTCTGTCTGCAAACCTCATACCACACAGAGCTGTCTGACACAATGTGTGTGTGTGTTAAGATTTAGATATAAAGATGAAGTTGGGACGACACGAGAGACAGACAGAGAGACAGTGTTAATATCAGACATAACAGTCAGGTTTTGATGTATCACACACACCGGCCTACAGCAGTGACAGACACGCAGTCTCCCGACAGCTAAAGCTCTGTTAATGTGTTATGTCTGCTAGAAATGTGTGTGTCGGCAGTCTTGGCCTCTGACAGCTCCATGAAGACATAATTCCTGTCCTAATCCACCTGCAGATATGGATACTAGACGTACTTTACCCGCTCAAACACACTGATGCGGTAAGTGTAAATCTCCCATTATTCTCGCGCTGAGCTCTGGATGAGTCACAGCTTTGGTTTTGCAAGAATGCTAGAATAAGAGTCCACCCTTCAGAATTTAGGTCAATCTGATGGAGGAATTTACCAAATACCCCAAACAAAAACACCACTGAAACATCCAGCGCCTCTAATTCAACAGCGCATGATGGATAAACTAGTCAGAAATAATGACGGTTACGAAAGAAACCAACCTTTTATTGGTTCCGGTTGACCATTACATCATGTCCTAACCAAACACAAGGTATTGTTTGTCTAAATGCCTTGAAATAGAACAAAATTAGATATATAGTTACGTATATATATAGTTTATATATAATTTATGCATAAATATTTAAATGTTTAACTAATCATTTTATACTAATATAAAATATATTTGATCATTATATCAATTATAATATACATTTTTTTCTTGGTATAATTATTACATATTTTTATAATCTTTCTCATTATTCTCATTATATATTATTAATTATTTGACTTTTACATCATGTCCTAACCAAACACAAGGTATTGTTTGTCTAAATGCCTTGAAATAGAAATAAATTATATATATAGTTATATATATATATATATATAGTTTATATATAATTTATGCACAAATATTTAAATGTTTAACTAATCATTTTATACTAATATAAAATATATTTGATCATTATATCAATTATAATATAAATGTTTTTCTTGATATAATTATTACATATTTTTATAATCATTCTCATTATTCTCATTATATATTATTAATTATTTGACTTCACATGTGAATGGTCAAAAGAATAAAAGAAAGATGAAAGAACTGCAGGCCGTGATACGCCCCTCGGGAGCATTTGGTCTTTCTCGCTTTTTGATGGATCGCAGAGAGATGTTGAGTCACGACTGCTTAGATAATCGTATAACACATGCCAACTCTGTTGAGTTGATATTAGAAATATGAGCGATTCTGCCTACACTACAGATGCAGTGAGCAAACAAAAACAAATAAAAAAGGCGAAATTGTTTAACGAAATGACAAAATCAAAGCCAATCTGTTTGATATACAAGATTTCACTGTGTATCCAGCTTACAAACACTATCCAACTTACAAATCGAGAGTAGTAAGGAATACATTCATAAGTTTACGCCCCTAAGAACTAAACAAAATGCTCATGAACGATTGATCTTTCTTAGCTAATGACTGTGCTGAGCAGAGATGAGCAACTATGAGAGTTTGATTGAAACATGAGTCACGACTTCTCAGATGGCTGTAAAAAAACACACCAGTTTGAGTTCTTTAGAAATGTGAGTGATTCAGTCTACACTGCAGAAACAGTGAGCAAACAAGAATTAATAAAAGAAGCACATTTCAGCAACACACACACATTGCCGCGTATGAGAACAGGTGGGTGAGTGAAGGGTGGGGTGCGAAAAGTGCCTGGGTGTGTATGTTTATTTGAGCGAGAGGGACAGAAAATAGAAAGATAGACTGTAAGCGAGGTGCATACGTGCCTTGGAGAGAGTGAGAGTTTTGCTGTTTTGCTAGCAGACATCATGCTCAAAGGTCTTTACATGCGTCTGAGAACGTATCCTCGCCCACTATCACACACGCTGACGTGGGAGCCGAGATCGAGAGGGGTTGCTAGATTCCAGACGTGGAGGTGCGAGTTGTTGTGACGAGCTAACGTCTGACTCTAACAAACACATACACAGGATCTGTAGGGCATCCAGGGACAAAACACACCTGGTATCTGTGTGGTGCTGGAGGGACTGTAATGGGATTGGTGGGGGCGGGCGGTCCCGTTGCCAGGGTTCATCCTCAGACTGGCCCTCTGGAAACGCTCGATGTCACTCAGGCGATCGGAAAACTGCTTGTGAGGGTCGTCCGGCTTCACACGGTGACCTGCAGAGACACATGCGATGGGTTATTAGAATGAGAATGAACCGGAACATACGTTTGACTCACCCCTCAGTTTTTGTACAGACAATTTATAGTTAAGACACTTATTTGAAATAAATCGAGCCAGAAATGTGAAACTTGTTAAAGCACTTCAAATGACTCATTTAGTTGTCTTGTTTATGCAAATAAACAATATGGTTATGCATTACTATAAACATTTTTATGGTTATGCACACACTCCACATAGGCAGCAACTCTCGCAAATGATTCCAATAAATTTTGACATTAGCATTTCACAAAACTAACAACATCATGTTCTAATAAGCATAACAATACACAAATATTGTGTAAAATGGTCTGGAAAAGAGCTTATGGCTTTCAGACAGAGCTGTGTACTCAGTCGTGACTCATGTAATGCTTGATGATCCACAGAGGAAATCACCAAGAAAATCCTCGCTATGAGTTTGTGTGTGTGTGTGTGTGTGTGTTTATCACTGACAATAATTTGCCATCCCACTTCAATAGCAATTACACACACACTCACACACACAAACACACACACACACACACACACACTATCATCATCATCATATGTGTAGTCTGGTCAGCTCTAATGGATGAGTTTAATGTGACTATCAGTGGCTTGTGTGAAGAACATGTGAACATTTTGTGGTTTTTAATGTGGAGTAATGGCTGTATTTGAATGTTTTATTCAGATACAGAGAGATAACAGACGCTGTGATATGGATTTTGTGTGTTCTTGCCCTCTCTTTCACCCAAGGGCAATGCATCACTCCACGTTTTTCTTTACCCCTGGGGTAATATTTCTGTTAGTTTATCGCTCCCTCCATTTGCTGCCATGCACTGTCTCCCTCTCTCATTCGATCTAAATGATAAATAGTCATTTTTTTGTACTTTTTGGTTTGTTTATAAAGTGAGAGATAAACAAACACATAATCCCAGAGGAAAGAAAAAAATATTTCCCAGTTGTTTCTCCAAGACTGCAATGAGATTAAATAGAAAACAACTAAATACTTTTTCCCCCTACTTTTCAGATGTTTCACGAGAAAAAGAAGAGATCTCACAAGTGTTTGAGAAAAGATCTCAACAATGTCTCCAAAAATCTGCAATCAACATCAATCAAATGATATGAGCTGCTATCCACATTCATTTTCTAGTTCTACTCTTACTGTATGACTCATTTGTGTCTATTTTTATTTCTCTCAATACATTTCAGGAGACAAAATTAACACTGAAATGCAAAACAACTGAGATCTCCTTTACAGCTCCTATGGCACAAAAGAGCAGTCAAACGCAATGCATAGTCATAAATATTACTTTTTTTTTACCTCAGGCACTAACTTTTAGTAAGCATTTGTTTTAAAGCTGCACTCTTAAGTCACTTTATTTGTTGACATCCTGTATATCTTCTTAATGCAGTTGTAAAGTCATAGAGTTAAACCCTTTCTGTTCAGGCACTAGTGTGAGCAGTGTTACGGCTGTGGGGTCAAACCCTACATCTGCCCTGGCTACATTCACCCTGTCTGAATTATTATGGATGAATGAATATTTCATAGGTAAGGGGGCACTTAGACAGGAATGTTGACTTTTTGTGAGAATGATATCATAACCACAGGACACACACAGACACACTAATTAGAGTGGATCCCTCTCATACACACATACACGCACATGTCATGGGGAAATGGACTGGGATGAACACAACTGCAACAGACACTGCATGATGGAGATATAGATGTACACCACAACCTCTTAATAAAGATATTCAAATCAAATTCTCACCTTCACATGCATTTTAATGTTTCACCATGGGTTAGGGTGTGTGTTATTTTTCATGCAGCATAGATTAATTTGTACTGAAATGTAATTTGTCAAGTCACAAAAGAAGAAGCATGATCAGATTGTCAGGTTATATTATATATCAGATTATATACAAATTATATAAACAATATATTTACCATGTAAACATATAATCATTATCGATTGTCATATAATTCTCGATTATCAATGATTTAATGACTCAAAGACACTTGAATTGGGTATTCAATGTTTTCGAATGAATCGGTTGAGTAAATGATTCAATGGATCATTCATTAAGATATCACTTAATTTCTTTCTGAATGAAAAATTAGAGTCTTTCATTCATTTGTCATGTGACAGACGCAATGAACTAAATGTTCATAAATGACCCCTGACTAATTTACACAAATAATGCACAGATTGACATGCAAACACATATTTTTCACCAGAAATTCAGTGTAAAAAGAACAACCACAAATGACCAAACTGGTTAATGTTATGTCTTCCTCATCTTGACTAACCGTTTTAGCATTACTTAAAGTTTCATCGTTGCTCTTAGAGTAAAACCATCCTGCCCACTAACAGTTCTGGGATATATGAAGTATAGCCATCGTCATCATTCATTCGATTTCGTACTTTCTGCACATGGAGTATGTGTACACAGAGGCCCTCTCGCACACTTTCAGCTTTCATACTTGCACTGATCAACTGACTGATACGCCCAGCTTCCTTCCTTCTCTCTCTCTCTCTCTTCATTCTCTCTCTTTAACGATGAAAAGAAAGAAACATATGTTCCCCTTTTGGACAGACAGAACACAGGCTCTTTTAGCGCTGGCGGAGTGTGTATGCATTTGGGCAGGACTGAAACTCGACATTTGCTGTGGAGGGCCAGACATGTTACGGCGGGCACACTGTTAATATTTGTACGGGTGTCTATAAATGGGGCTGATAGGCACTTGATAACATTGTGAAATTGATCTGCACAGACGGTAACGCGAGCTTTAGCTCGACCGACTGAAGAAGGTTTGGAGAAAAATACGATTTTGCTGGATTTTCTGAAATGAGGGACGTTTTTTCATGTGCTATGTGTCATTAAAATTATTCATTTTTAAAAGCATTTCTGCAGAAATTGTAGACATACTTTTGACTTTTGGCATAAAATGACCAACCACAATTAATTTTTTTTTTTTTTTTTTTACGTGCCATTTACACCAATAAAAAAAGACATGGAAAAATTTAACTTGGTAATTCAATGATTAGTAAAAATGCTCATTGCATATCAACTCAGTATCTTGTAAACACAACTTTCAGGCAGACTGACAAAAACCTTAGATCTCCCACAATGCAAACATGCGATTCCTGTTTTTATGCACAGTATGCTTCGGATGGTGTGTGTACAGACTTTGGATGGCCCGTCTGAGGATGAGAGTAGTCTGAATTTGTTCAATAGGGTTACCATCTCTGAAAATGCATTGTAAAGCAGTTCTATATGACTTGAAAATGACTTTAAATGAATGTAGAGCTCCACCTGTTTTATCCTCCACCGTTGTAGTTGACAGTTGGTGGGAGTAAGATTGTGCGAACGTCAGGTGTGGTTACCGAGGCCTCAGTTGAAAGTGTGCTTCCGTAGTAACGAACGCTGGAGACGTTTCTACATCTGCTAAGATCACTGCACCTGTCTTCTTTTTCGAACCACTCACACACTCACTCTCTGTCCATCTGAGAGCTGTTGTGATGTCAGCGCAGTGCTTGACCAATCCCATCAACCCATGACAGGAAATGGGTTTGTGCCAGTGAAGTGTGTTGGGGAGTAAACTAAAATCCCGAACAGAGCCTCTATTCAACCTCAAACTGCACACGGCACTCTGTTTCTGAGATTCTGCCCCTCAAATTTGAATATTAATGATATCAAAAGTACCCTGGGAGTAAGACAATACTTAAATAAAAAAAGTAATTTTATTGTACCTTTTTTTTTTTGGTTCTTTCATACTGATACAGCTACTTTACCTTCAAACATATGCATGAAAATAAAGAAGAAATGACTGTAACTACATGAAAAATTGAAGCTGCATTTACCTAATTGAAATGAAATTAAAACATATTCATGTGTAGTGGTTAAGCCATCATTATTGGCCTTGAGCAAGTCCCTGTAATGAGTTGTACAGTGTCTCAAACACTTCTCGTCATGTGGAAATCCGAGGGAATAAAGAGTCTCTTTTATAATTATCTTTGGTCCTTAATTCATATCCATTAGACAATACATGAGCCAGAGGCAGTCACCCACCGCTTTGTGTTTTCAGTGTCAGTGTTTGTTACGCCCTCTTTGCTTTTCCTGTTCAGGTCTTATGCAGAAAAGCATTAAAAGAAAAAAGGGCGTAACAGCGCACATGTGTTTCTGGGTGTTTGTGACTTCACTGAGAAATTATATATGTGTTTTTGGATGTGTGCAACAAATACTCCTTAACAAAAATATGATATATTTTGAAATATATTTTATAATATTTTAATAATGAATAATATAACATTTCTTGAAAAAATCATTTTTATGAAAGAAAAAATGAGTTCACTTGTTTCACAATTGTCAGTCAAAAATAATTCACAACATAGTTCTCATACTCTGTAATTTCATCATTTTGATGGCCCTCCTCTTTTTCTTAAACATGTAAAATAGTCACATAAACAACGAGTAGTTGAGTCCAAACATTTGACTGGCAGTGTGCATGTCAGAGCTATTGTGTTCATATGTGCATGCACCTGCAAATGAGTGGTTTGGTGTTTGGTTGGCCTAGTTGTAACTCAAACCAAGAAACCCTTCTGACCCAGATGATACGACATGCATTTGAATCTTGTAAGCACAAGACGGAGGTGTTGCATCTAACAGAGGTGTTCTGCTCTCTGCTGGCTGTATGCAGCTGGAATGTTCTGAAATATAATGCCTGGGTTTTATAGGACAAAAGAACGAGCACACTTTGTGTTAAGAGTGTGATTTAGGAGCGCATTCCCTTGCCAAGCTAATGAAATTTAAACGCAACTGAGTTTTCGCGTGAGGAATTTCACCCGGCTCTTTAAGCGTGCAGCTCTCAGAGGAGACTGACTGTCTGAAGACTTTATTTGAGATTATTCTGGAAGATGGAGTGGAAATTAGGGAGGAGATGACAGAGAAAGGAGGTGATGTGATGAGAACTGCTAGAGGTGTTAAAGGGCAGGAAGAGACCCTTGATTTCAAAACGCAAGCGCCCACGCGTGTGTGTGCTTGTGACAGGATTTGACGCAACTGCAGCTTGCAGGAGTGTGAGAACTGATACAGAGATATTTCTATCACGCAGAATAGGTTTCAGTCTTATTGTTCACACACATAATTGTTTACTTAGCTCTCTAAATGAGGACATACCATAGAATATATATAGTATATAATTCTCATATCTGTAAATAACTGAATTTATTCTACTTACTCTTTGTTATCTTACCATCATTGGGTGGGCCAAGTTTCTGAACTTCAAACAGGCCTCATTAATGTATGGCAGTCATGGTCAAATGTATCTGTCTGACGTCAGAAGTGCGGAACGAGACATGTTAGCAGAAAGTTTTGAGCTTGAAAAATTATAGTTTTCGTGGCACAATGAAGTCTTTTATCTAAAAAGATCAAGGATAAATTGATTCCTCATGATATGAACCTAAAATGTTGAAACACTACGCTTTGACAGAGAGAAATTCTCCTTTTCCCAACAAGCTCTGCGTGTGTGTGTGTGTGTGTGTGTTACTGGAAGTCTGGGCACATCTCGCTTCTTCAATTAGGCTATTTGCAGAATTTTCCTCACTGTTAAAAATGGCAGAAAAATAAACAGATGATTCACTATAATGTTCCCGTAACACTCCTCCCTCTTCTTTCTGTCTCTCCTACCCAATGCCTCTCAGACATTTATCATGGACTGTGAGGTGCTTTATTATGCTACTTTATTAAATTAGTCTTTAAAGCAGCTAATGGTGTCTGCAAACACAGGTTGAGCTTGGAAGATCAGGGATGGAGATACTGAGTGTGTGTTTGTGACTTGTGCATGGGTGTATAGATAATGTCTCTCTTGTCAGCCTTTGTCGAGTTTATCCCTCAAAGAAAAGAAAATATGACTGGGAGGTGAATATAACTAGGACAGAATATAACTTTATATCCTCAATTACCCTTTATTTGTCAAACGCTGAGCTGTAGCTCTAGGATCTGCAAGGATTCATTGCATGCTAAAGCAGCCATGCGCACATTCAGTGGCTAAATCTGCACTGCATGCTTGACCATTTGTTTTCACTGTAATGAAACGTCTGTTCATTTTTCAAACGCATTCCATTCATTTGCCATCCGATATTGGCTCCATTCATATTTAGCGTCAGTGGTGACGAAAGCTGCCACTCGCCGTTAGCCATGTCCACCAGCGTTGCTTTGAAGAAACATTCTTATGATGCATAGATAGCAGAACGATTGTTAATAGCATTAGTGTGATGATACCACCATTACAAATTGCAGAACACTCGCACAAATGCAAGATTTGTATCCTCCCAAAGGAAAGAAAAATCTCAAATGAAGAAAACGACAGCAAATATGATCCCTTTAAAGCATGCAATCAGACTCTCTCAAAGAGCCAGTAGGAGTTTTATCTATAGTTTTATCTTTATTTTTGAATGATTAAATTATCATCTGCAATATGCAGAACTAAGCGTTTATATATATGGGTGTGGCATGCATTATTTAATGGATGACACACCTGGCAGGTGTTTTACGCACACACATACATAGTAATGTATGTATGTACACTCCTTTATTTACAGAAACACAGAATGATATCTGTGGAAAAATAACACAGCAAATGATATTGTTAAAAGATTTACATGCCCTCTGAGAGATGTGTGCCAAAATGCAAATACAGTTGAACTCGAAACCCCTGACTAATCTTCTAGTCTCTTCTCTTCTCTTCTCTTCTCTTCTCTTCTCTTCTCTTCTCTTCTCTTCTCTTCTCTTCTCTTCTCTTCTCTTCTCTTCTCTTCTCTTCTCATACAATATCAATCCACCTAGCATCTGTGCTCAAATGCTGCATAAGCTTTTCATATAACTAACTTAACTAACTGGTGATTTTTGCTTAACAAGAGGGCATGCATCTTTCTTAAAAACTAATTGAATTAAACACATTTTTTTTTACAGTGCATTTTACGTGCGAATAAAGTGTTTAAATATTTCTGGAGACAATTTATCTATGCTAAGTATGGAGTGCATTCAACATTTCAAGATGCCTGTGCTTCTGTTGTTTGTGTGTGTGTGTGTGTGTGTGTGTGTGTGGGGGGGGGGGGGGGGGGGTGTCCTGTCTATCAGGTTTATCAACTCTGTAGGTAAACATTAATGAGGTATTATTCCATTGGCAGCACTATCAAAGTACACACACAGCCTCAGTCAGCCCGCGCCTGGGGGAGGAGAGGGTGTGGTTTTTCTCATGAAAGATGCCATCAACACAACATATCTGACAAAAGTAGAATACACAAAAAACACACACACACACACACACTTCAATCTACGATTGTGGCGAACATGTAGTTTTCAGCATTATGGGCCGGTCACTTAGCCGAAATCCAATTATTTTGCTCATATGTGACTGTTTTTCTCATGACAGTGTGAACAGCACAAACCACATAGAATCTGATCTTTTCAATTCTGATTTGGGCCACTTCCATAAGTGGTCCTAAATCTGATACAGGTCAGATGATTTGCAACGCGACCTCGATCTGAACAGTCAAATCGGAATTCATGCGACTTTTACGTCCCTCTAAACCAACATTCGTCCCAATTCTGCGCTCATGGGAGTCACTTCAGAGATTTAACATTCCTGAAGTTATCAAGACTATCGCGAAAGGTAGTCAGTGAAGGACAGTCTCAGAACTCGTAAGTATAACAGTGACAGCTCTATATACAAGCAAAACATGAGGGCTCGTTTCATAAATGTTTAAAAATTATGCACTCCTTTTTTGCATCCTCGTCTTAGTTTTTTTATATCGCCTGCGCATAAATTCGCTGGCTTCCATGGCAGATCACACTATAAATAAATGCGTATTCTCTTACTTTAATGCCCTATGACAGCCCTATTCCGTATGACAGCATGCTTTTTATCATTATTTTGTGCATGCGGGTCACTCCAGGACCATGATATGTTTGCACTGGAATCTGATATTGTCAACAATGTGAACAGCTAGGCTATACAAAAAAATCAGATCTGAGCAACAAATCAGAGTTGAGCACTAAGGCTCGCAGTGTGAACGTAGCCTTAGTGTTCCAATCACTTCCATACACTTGCAGGCATTTTTGCTGGGTTTCATTTTGCATGACTGAAAAAGATTTTTGACAGGGGATCAAAACATTAAAGATTATAATTATTTACCTCATATTTACCAAAACATTAAAGATTATCTCATATTCACTGCGGAGTCTGAAGTAATTTTGCATCTCTAAGTCTAATGTAACTGCACCATAACCACTCACACCATTTCCCACTGCATTGTGTCTGAAGCACCTGTTCATTAGTGATAGTTGAGTGAGCGCAGGCTACAGATCAGGCACGCTATGGCAATGCGACCCGCTCTACGGGAAACGGCTCTAAAGATTCATTACAAGCCAAATGTCAGAGAGCCAACATGATAAATATGACATGCATGAGGAAATCTAGCATTACACACTAACAAAAAGATAAACAAAGCGCCGGATTGAACCAAAAGGGATTTTTGCATGTACTTTGCATTATTACATGCCATCGCATTTTACAAAATATAAAACCAAGTGGGATTTGCTCAAGTGATACTAGAGCTTTCCACAGACCTAATTGGGTACCACGATTTTTACTACATTTCAAACATTCAAAAGAAAGAAAAAAAAAATTATAAAGAAAATGAAGCCAATTTTTAGGTCAATAAGAATTGTTTGCATCGTTTGCATTATTTTAATGACTATAAAGCACATTTTCTCTCAAAATAAGTTCTCATTGCTGTAATACAGTAAAACAAAAATTTAAATACAATTGTACACATGTATTATATAAATAAATGTATAAATATTATATTCAAATATTAATTTAATATTTTTAAGAAAAATATTTTTTTTTTTATATATAGAATTGGCAGGAGGATGTGAATAATTGTCAAAAGATTATTTTGAAATGGGGTGAGCCAGGGCATGTTCTTGACAGCCTTCACTTAACATCACTTTTTTGGATGTATGAAGTCAGTTCTCCTCAAATTCACCCAGGTGTCCTGGCAGAGTAACCACAGGTGTAGTTCATCACATTAACTATGGACATGTTCCACTAGTATTTGCCCACCACAAAGTTTTAAAAAGTTTACAAAAACTGTGGTTTCGCTTAAAACATGTACTTGTGCTATAAATGCCACTTGGTTTGATATTTAGTGCAATTAAATAAATTCATTACACTGTCCAAATTATTTTTGGGTGGCAAGTGTACGAACAAATAAGACAAAATGTAAACAGCAGCACTGACTTTATCCGTTATCTCTCTCGCTCTCTCTGGTTGTGGTCGCGGCTGCATTAGTGTTATGGATCTGTACCCCTAGCAGGCGTTCAGTGCTGTGTTAATTCAGCGGCTCTAATGTGGTCAGGCACTGCTGACCCCGCTGGTCAGAGAGAGTGGCCACTTTCATTGAACCCTCTTTGTTTGCGGCTCAGCGACGCACCCTCACTCTCTGTGCCCGAAAGGCTTAATAACACACCACAACTGACATCTGAGGTTGGCAACCATCTAGACCACGAAGGACTGTTTGCTGTTTAATATTAACACATGCTGCTGTGCAGGTATGTATAAACCCAAACACGAGAATACACGGAGCCATCGAAACAACACTTACTCACAGAAATACACTGCACGGTACATTTTGGGAACACACACACACACACACATACAGTGGCTCTATTCCCAGGTATCAACTGCGGGTGACTCATAAGTCTTTTAAAGCCGTCGGTGTTGTGAAAATAGTTCAAATACTCGTCGCCACCTAACACTCCACCTAACATAGTATAATATCAGTACTATTACATATCTTCACCGATTTAGCTACAAAATGCAACGTAGTGTGCAATAATAAACCTACCAGCTATAATACAGAGAGAAAAACTCCAGGCACAAACAGATTATCTAATCTGTTTTACTTGGCACATGTTCTAAAGACTGCTCGGCTTGGTTTTTACTTCAGTAAATAACACGGTATAAAGCAGACACAAAAGAAGAGACTATCTCATCTCATATCACCTCCTTAAATACTTTCCCTCGCTATGAAACAGTGCCTCCTTCACCGCAAAAGAAATGCAATTTCAACAGAGTTGTGATTTGCAGTCTAGCATGAAATTATATGCAGACAATACATCAATAAAGCAGACAACACATCTTTCTTTGCATACTGCACTGGTTTCATGCACACAGCATGACCGGTGAAAGTCCAGATCACATTAGTTCTTTTAATGAATCAGTTAAAAATGGCTCAGTGAATAATTCTAATACTTTTACAAAACACGTGACGCCATTCAAGTTCAAGCAGAACATTGTCATGCAAAGAGGTGGTTTCCAAAGATAATGTTGTCATTGTTAGCGCTTCTGGAAACAATCATACACCTCGGTTAACACTCTTTTTGATAGTCGCTCAGGGGAATTGTACTCACGTCTTGGCTCTCGAGGTCCGTCCACGGTGACTTTAATAGCGCGGTGGTATGTGGCGACCTGGGGTGGGCCAGTGAACACTGTGATGGTCAATGTGAAGCTCTTTCCTGAGGATGACCGGAAGACACAGAGATACAATGTCACTTGTCGGTTTTAAAAGATATTGGCATGATCCAAAAGTATGAGACCGCAGAAATAAATTCATTTAATCCTAGAAATAAGCATAAACATTCTCGAATCAAGCTTGTTAACGTGATCAAGTTTTGTTCATGTGGCTTGAGTGCTGTTGACAAATGAAATTCGGCATTCTAAATTTAATTTAATGTTTTTAAATCAACTTTTCTCTGAAAATATTATGCATATAATAAAATGTGTTTTAAAGAAATATGAGAAAACAGTGCAAATTAGAAGCAAGTGGTCTCAGATTTTTCAACCCCACTGTTGGCATGTTGAGTCAGATTGAGTGTAGCAGTGAGAAACACGGAAAGTATTTGTGGTTTACAACAATAACAAATATTGTGCAGTAAGTATTTTAGCAATGTGCTGATGACAAAATAATCTTCATGACATTTGCATAATTTTTCTTAGTTTAATCTGGAAAGTGGTGTACAGGACTATCTATGGACTATCTTTTCGATTGTAAAAAATGACTGTTATATAAAGTTGCCTATACCGGAAAAGCCCTAAGGTAAAGATAGAAACTCCCACAGGCTGCATGAAATAAAAGATTCATGCACAATCCCAGTGAGGTGGGTCACATACAGCTGGGAGAAATGAATGAGTTTCCTCTGAAAAGAGACAGCACTACAGCTTTGATGCGCTTTCAAATGCGTTTATGATGTGGATTAGTCAGACAATGTGTTCCAGATTGTTCCCGGGACTCCGCTGTGTCTGTGTGCATGTGTGTGTGTGTGTGTGATCTCTAAATGCAATGAAGCTGCGCTTTGAGGGGGAGAAAGCCGTGGCTTGTATGAGGGCTGTGAGGGTGGGGTAATTGACTGCAGAAATGAAAGGTACTTTTAATTCGCACACTGCAGCGCTTTCCACTCATCCGTCTGCAACTATTTAAAGTGAAACATTTACAGGAAAAATGTGAGTGCGAGGAGCGGAGCCAAGAGGAAAAAGACGAGAAGGAAAAGCTTGTGAAAGAATGTGAGCTATGTAAGAGGTAGGGTGTTTTTAGGTGTGCAAACAAGATGGTTTGTAAAGCTCAAATCGTTTAAGAAAATTCTGCAGTGGGGAAATTATTTCTCTGGGACAAGTAACTGAAGAATGCTGTTTTAGCCTTTGCTCCACAACTCCTTAGCCTATTTATTGACTAAATCTTCATTACAAGTTTAAATGCATGGCAGTCTATGCATTTCAGGAGTTCAAGTTGTGCCCTGTCTTTGTATGAATGAAGAAAAATGAACTGCTATGCTTTAAATTAATTTCTTTTTTATCACAATGTTGTTGGATTTTAACAACACGCATGCATCAGATCACAGACATATAAACAGATTAGTAGATGTGGCACCTCTCCCGCTCCTTCCCACGAAGCGCAGGTCGTTGAATCGCGCCACCTGATTCTTCATGACGGCAGACGCGTTTCTCAGCTCCGCGGAATAATTCTCATCATTTCCCGCCATCACCGTAACCAGGGTCCCGTCAGGAACATCACCAAGAGCCACCACCTGATAATAAACACACAGAGAAACCCAACAAACCTAATCAGCAACACAAACAAACCCAATAAACCCCAAACCCCAGACCAAACAAATCCGGGTTGCAACCCTACAAAATAATTATTACAACATAATCTTGCTCATATACACTGAAATGCATTTAATATTTAGATGTATGATTAGCTCTGCGAGAACATCGCTTCCTTCAGATATAATCTGCAAGAAGCAATTTTATTTTAAATTACTTTTAAAATTAATACAATTTAGATATGAATATCAGTTGCATATAGCCTAATAATAATATATTATTTTCGCAAATAAAACATTATAACCTAAATGTCGTTGATGCGATAATTATTTAAAAAAAATTGCTATATTTACAATTAAATAAAAATAATAAAATTCCATGCAGAGAAAAGAGAAAAATGTGCCGAATTGTCTCTGACGTGATTTGTTCAAATTCTGTTCATATTCAGACAAGCAGAATTATGTCACCACGCTATCAAAATAAATAAATGAAAAAAATAGATATAGATCAAATAAATAGATAAAATCTGCAAGCAGTGTTTTAAGTATTCAGTGACGTTCAGGTAAGTTGACTTTTTAAAGGATTTTTTTATCAGTAGCCTAACTGGTAAACTTGGCTCGCACAACATAATTGTATTTTGGCGCCCCTATAGTTAACCAAACGTCAACTATCTTACAGATATAAAAAATAAAAATAAAAAACACCTCATTTTGTTACCAGATAATGATATATATTATGTACAAATGTATAATAAAAAATAGTACTTGGTTAGTTGATGTTCCTATCCTATGATTCTAACGGAAAACGCTCGCGCAGCCTGCTGTTGCTATGGTTATCTCTTCAGGAGAGCGCGAGCTCTGCTCGCGAGCAGCTATTTGGCGTGTGTTGACTGACTTTTTAATCTAGCCGTGAAATAAGTTATATTACAGAAAATAATTTACCTTAAAAGCCACAGGCAGAGTTTTGTTGCACCTCCAGTGTGACGGCAGGACTGAGCAGAGAAAGTTTGGGCTGTCCGTGCGCACCAGCTCTCCGGCGTGATCGGCCAGCACGTCCACCACTGAGCGGGTCTCCACGGGCCGCCCGGACCGCAGCGGACCCGATGCGTTCATACTCGGGTTCTCGGTCACTTTAGGGCACGGGAACGAGGCGGAGGGCGGCGTGAACCGTCTGCTCGTGGTCGGGTCTACGGGAATATGCATCACAACAGATTAAAAGTGAGACCCCGCGAAGAGCTCAGTCGCCCAAAGTGAAGTAAGTACAGAAAGTCCGTGGTAGTGAACAAGGAAAACTCCTCCGTGGCCGTTTACTTTGCGTTTCAGTGCCGCACAAAGGATGCAGAAGCGTTAAAGTGCGCTCGAGTTTCCCACTGACTTCAGCAAAAAACTAAAAACCGCAAGCACACACACACACATACGCGCGCACACACTCTCGTGCTGCACGATAGAAGAGATATTGAACTGGTTTAACTATGCCTCTCAAAGCATATGGAACTGTTATTTTAAATGCACGTATTAAATAGCATTTATTCCAGAGTGTGTGTACGGCAGGTCTGTGCAGCTCCTGGATGTCAGTTTTACTTTCAGAGCGACACTTTACGTCTTATCAGTCCAGAGTCTCCGAAAATAAAGTCCACACAAATTAATCCCAATTTCAGAAGAGTTTCTGCAATAAAGTCCTCTTTAGTTGTAAAATGTTCTGTTTCCAAATGAATGTTCAAGCGTAAAAGGTGAGTAAAACCGAGAAAAACGTTTCTGGTAGTCAGACGTGCCTGAATGCAAAACGGGGCGCTCTGCGCTATGCAACAAGAGTTATTTACTCATCTCATTATAGCCTGGAGTGCGCTGAGCGCTCCACCAATCAGCGATCAGGGCTGGGTCTAACCGACCAATCAGCGACCAAGGCTCACTCATCAAACGCGCCGAAGCAAAACTGAAAGCTGCTCTATTAGTATCAGCGATGCATTTAATGAACTATCAATAAATATTTGAATCCTCCCCTCACATGTTATGGCACATAATGGAAGGTTTAGTCTGCCAGGTGTAACCTTTAAAAACCACAGACAAAAATGTAAATATTTTCTGTTGAAGTTATTAAGCATATGTCTGTGTGCCAGTTTATCTTTATTGTTTTTGTAAAAAAATAATAATAATAATAATAAAAAAATGTAAATAGTTAATTAACCTTAATTTTTGTTTCAACAAATATATATATATATATTTTAAAATTAATAGGCTAAAACAGCAGCAATAACAATAATTAAACACATTCAGTGGCAACCTTACATTTTTTGATATGAACATTCAAACAAATATTTTTGAATGAAAAAATTATGAAAATAATGTTGAGATATTTCTATATCTTCCATGTATCTTGTGCTAAATTAATTGAATGAATGAATTAATGGGTTAGCCCCATTTTAACAGAACAACAATAATTATGATAATGTATTTTATAAGTCTCATATGGTATTTAATGAGTTCTTGTGTGGTTGACACACCCTGCGCTCACGCTGTCGCCACTAGTAGGCGCATTTGTCGTTTAAAAACCTTCAGTGTCTCCTCAAAAAGTGATATAAAGCAACATTAAACTGACACTGAATGGGAGGGAAAAAGACAGAGAGAAAGGCAGAAAATAGACTGACAGAAATAAAGCGATTATCGCTGTTACTGTTAGTCATCTGATATTGACTAATGCATATTTTTTTTATAGAGTTAAGCCGTTTTTCCGTGTCTTTCGAAGGTTATTCGTGATGATACAGATAATGTTCTTTAAAACGCTAAAATCGCTACAATACAAACAAATTTATTCACTGGCTGATTAACAGGTCATGAACGCATTGTTTCAGATGAGAGTGCGGGAAAAACAGATGTCTTCTCACTCCACAAATGACCCGACAGCTAATACAATATATATATATATATATATATATATATATATATATATATATATATATACACACACTGTTTTATATATATATAGGCTATTGCATAGTGCATATTTAATACCGAGTTCAAATGCAATCAAATGCAATCAGAATTAACATATTTCTTTTTTAATTTGGTCGTCAATGATTCGCAACACAAACTGAATTATTAAATGTTTCATATATATATATATATATATATATATATATATATATATATATATATATATATATATATATATATATATATATATATATATCTTTTTTTATTTATTTTTTTTATCACAATTTTAAAATGATTTATTGACTGCACATAAAGCCTACAGAAATGTCTTTACAGTAGTCATAATTTAACAGTAGATTAATTCGTAATGGTCATTAATATTATTCTGATTATTTATTCGACATCGAGAGTGTTTCAGAGAGCTTGTATGTGCAGTGGGATTGAGGTTTGACTCGTGCTGGCAGGATTCGAGCCAGAATTCTGCGGGTTTACATGCTAAAGATGAGCTCAGTTTGAAACCAGCGTTTGGTTATGAGAGAACATCCACTCACTTAAAACACAATGACAACAAACAAACGAAAACAAATACACGTGTGTGTGTGTGTGTGTGTGTGTGTGTGTGTGTGTGTGTGTGCGTGCTTAATAATTTGAATGAAATACAATAAAAAACAACAGCCGTGTAGATATAATAATAATAATAATATAATAATAACATTATTATTATTATTATCTGACTGTTATTTTTTCTGTTATCATAGCATTAATGCTGTTAGTTTATTTTGATCTCGACGTAAGGAAATCATGTGAACAGAAGAGTCAAAGTCTCACCCACACTAATGGTCTAAGCGAGCAAAACATATGCACATTATCCTACATCTCAAGATCATTAGCATGTTTCATCAACATCTGCTCGGAGGATTTACATGTAGCCAATCTTCCTCTTTTCACGCCTTCACATTTCCACCCGTTCATTGCATTGCGCTGCACTGAGTAGGCTAATATGCACACGTTGACGTGTTGCACACTGACTAACTACTTTAAATAAAGCAGAATAATTTGATTAATCACAACAATGACTGAGTCACACTTTGCATCAGTGTTTCGGGTAAATTAATAGAAAAATAACCATTTCTAATGAACAATAAGCATGCATTTCAAATAGGCCTACATGAAGGGAATTGCTGCATTATATTGTTGCGCGCTTGTTCTTCTTAATAATTAGTAATAGTAATATCATAGCAATGTAGCCTATATAGCCTACAATAATATGTAGTAGCCTAACATATGCTATAGTATAGAAATATATTCGTAGACAATTTTTAAACGTCTGCTAAATGATTACATGTATATATATATAAATATTTTTTTTGGAGCGCAATCTGACAATATGAATAGTCTCGCGCCGCGTAAATTAGCTATATGCTTTGGTGCCAGTTTTCTATACGCCAGTCATCTTTTAAAAAAAAAAGAAAAAAAAGATGTTGTTGAAACCTATATAGCCTACTGATTCAGCTATATAAAAAAGAACAAGCTATACTTTCACAAGGACACTGTGAACATAAATTGTTATTCTGAACACGATAGAGGTCAAGAAACCTCCCCAAACACAAGCTGGTCAGGGGTGGTTGTGGATGCATATATCGGTGATTTTTCAGCATCTGTTTATTATTAATATGTGACCGCACGCGCTCAGACTGACTCCGCGCGCCTGTCATATTCAGACTCCGCGCGCAGTTTCTACGGTTACAGTCGCGCAGCAACGTGCCCTCCCTAATGACGCGCGCCCCTCTGATATGCGATCTGCGCTTACAGCCCGCGTCAAATACACATCGAGCAATCAAGCGCTGAGGAATGATGTGAGTTCATACAAAGAGGCACGAGCCCTCAAAAACAGCCTCAAGTTCAAACAGTGAAAAATATTCCAGTCACAGACTCAGAGAGCACCCACATGCCATCATTCTTTACAAGGGTACAATGGGGTTAAATGCATCCAGGAGTAAAAGATCCTTTTGATTTGATTTTCTCCCCAAAACACTAAACAACATACAGCTCTTTCCTAAACTCGTTTGTCACTATGCATTGCACAAACATCCTGATTCGTGAAGTCACTGCATGTCATGTCGTAAGGTTTTCTTTTAAAAAATAAATACATTTCCCCTCCCTTTCAGACGCGCAAAAATGCAGACTGATTATAAAATAAACTATTCATTTTAAAAAGTAAATGGTATGAAAGATTAAATGATCTGATGATTAAAGTAAAACCATATACTTTATTTTAGATAAGTCTGATGTAATAAACAAGGGAATTATTCTGAATAGTAAAAAAGTAATTGTTCTGCAAAAGGCACAAACATTTTTTTATTTTTTTAAGGCTGGTTGGCACAGGATCGATACAGTATGCCTGAACATCAACAAACTGCTTTCCATAATTGGGAGGGAATAGATTTATTGCAAATGATGTGCAAATATGGCTCACACTGTCTGCTCCAATCATAGGACATTAATTTGTAATATACGCTTATACTAACACTGCAGCTCCAAGACATACACCCTACTAAAAGAAAAACAATACTTGTATAAAATACTTGAGGGCCAAAAGTGGTTAAATAAACGGAACATTGTTTAACCATTGCTGATGTGATTATTTTGGAGTATTTGCTTAAATGTTATTCCAAAAATATCATGCATTTGTTGCAAATCACGTTTGACCATATCTACTCAATATACAGCCAAACCAGAGGCCTTCCGCTCCCTTCTGCCATCATCCAAACTTACATCGAAACAAATAATTTTGACACAAATTATGTTGCTCAATCAATATATATAAAGTATATTGTATATCAATGGTCATATACTCTGAGACCACAAAACAAAACACATTTTCCTTAGGCTTGCATGCACACACACACACACTCAAATTAACCCACTTAGATTTCTTGCAAAAGCAGCACGACAGTCTGAAGAATACTGAATCAGAAGAAACCACAGATATTTGCCCAAAATGCTCTGGTAAAACATTACTTTATTGGTCATCACCCCCCGAACACACACACAGGCCTCCATACCCGCAGATAAAAATCAAATCGGGGCATAAAATGCTGACATAAGTCTGTGGATTTGCTATCTTCCCCCCTCTGTGGGCGGCAGCACATTTCTGTACATTTACAAATTACAGAGGGAGCAAGTCTGGAAGCCGCAGAGAGCATTCCTTCCGTACAGTGTCTCCTTGTGTTTCAACTGTGGGTTTGTCTGCCTGAGAAAGCAGCACGGATGACCTGCAGTCAACTCTAAATCTCCCGTTTACATGCTTGAATTTCAGCCCCACCTCATATCAGGTGTCCCTATGACATCATCACAGTGTCCTATCTAGACGTGCAATGCATCTTTGTGATGTCATCTCTTCATTTTCATTGCATGCAGCGAATACAGTGTAAATAAAATGTACATTCAAATGAGGAAAAAACATAAATGCACGCTCATATTAATAGGATATATAAACGCTCTCGGTGCTGTTGACTGTAACGAAGCTTAGTTTACCGTCTTTTGTCAAATACAGTGAAGCATGTGGTGAATGATTCACTCTAAGCCATGATTTGTTTTATATTTTAAGTAAAGGATGTCAGATCAAAGCATATTTTGCTGATGGATGAATCTGAATTGTTATTGCACAGAAATATTACAGATGACGGCATTCAAAGCGTATATGGATCTTTTCAGCGAATGTAAAACAAACAATTATTTTGTATTTCTCTCCAGAAGCACTCACTCCATCACAGAACACAGAATTAAAGCCATATTTCCTCTCATGAACTGTGTAGGATGAAAAAACTTTTAAAAAACTCCTTACTCTATGAAATATCTGATGGGTTCAGATGACAGTGTCTGTCTATGACACCAGCCTTCCCAGTGTCTCATTCATTATTATCTCTCATTCAATATTAATTTGTGCATTTTTTGCACAGGTGAATGCACTAGAAGTATCTATTTTACAAGAAATGTTTATGAACTAAGAATGCTCAGAGAACATATGTGACATAACAGTGAAAATGCATAATGGACCGTGTCATCAAAACAGTCTGTTTTTCATGAAGCATGCAGGAAGTGTTTTACAAAGAGAGATCCGAGTTAATGTTTGCGGTAGAAAAGTACTAAGATTTATTACGCTGTTAGGAATATTGAGACTCCGCAGGAAGAACTGTCTGAGAAAAATGCCTCCCTTGAGAAATAAATCAAATGCTGTTTTATGGAATGTCATTTCCTCTTTCAGTTGGATTTGGACTAACTTCATGGTGGTATAGTCGCCCTCCTGGCCCCTAGAGGAGGCTACGGCCCTTGCATCAGCTGAAGCGAGGCTTCTGAAACATCATTGGCTGGAGACACAGGAAACATCAAAGTAAGTTCTGATTTGCAAACATCAAATCAGTGCATACAAATGCCAGTGTATGCACGGTCTCCCTGGCTCGTTCTGCTTGTTTAAATGTGCATAACAAGTCCTCATAAACATCAACATCACGTCAGTTTTGGGTTTTATAGTATTTTGATTCATCAGGTTGAATCACTTATATTTGCTCATGATCTGTCAAGACACAAACACATGCACATCCATTTGCACTCACATGCCCACGCACACACACACATTCGTGAGATGACTGTCTCTCACTATGTGTTTGATGCTGTGATACTGAATCTGTGATCTACAGTAATTACGTGTTTCAGAAAAGTGTTTGGCCGTTAAAATGTACAAAAGACAGAAAATTCTAAAAGAAAACCCCAGCAAAAAGATTCTGCAGAAGTTCAGCACAGTGCTTTATCTCATTAAAAATGTGCAGAGGAAGTTTACATACTATAAGGGTCTAAAAGGCACAGCAGGAAAATAATACATTTAATTCTATGAGCCAGAGAAAGGGTGTACAATGTGCATATAAAACTAAATTATGCCTTTTTTTTGGTGCAAATTATGGGTTATGGGTTAGAATCCTTTTAAAAATACCACACCAGTCTTAAGGTTCTAAAAAGTCTTGATACTACTGCATAAAACGACTTCAGCACATTTCACTGAAGTAACGAACAGCATGATTTTTCCCACCAAAATGTATCTCATTTAAAACAAGCCAAAAAGTCACTTTCTCAGACTCTTCAAGTCTGCTCCTTCAAAATGCTCTTTCATATGTGGTCAGACAATGTACAGCGTTTCGTTAATCATACCGTTGACCAAGCACTTTTTGCGTCTGTGACTGTGGTTGACCAGTGGCATTCATTTATGAATTCATAACACTTGAGAATCACCATGACTCTGTCGTACGTTTATGATGTCATTTACACAGAGTCATCACCATTATCTCAAACACACAACCTTTTGTGTGGGAATTTGTGTGTTGAGGGTTTCTTCAAAGACCACTTCTTATGGTTGATTCTAATGCCCATTTTGGGCGGTCCCAGACTAAAGATGATCAATCATGGTGATTTCTGTGGTTGTGGCTCCTAAACGGTGGTACTTCGTCATACAGTGATGAAGGTTCAAAGACGGTTGTTGTCACAGTCTTGCGACCAAAGATAGTCTGTGATAATTTGACAGAGTCAGAAATTTAGCAATGATCATCTTACAGTGTGTTTGCTACTATGACCTACGTCTACTGACAACCAATAAAAATGCAACATGAAATGGTGTATTAATCAATGCGACCTGACACTAAAACTAAAACTCCTACTTACCTCAAGCTCCATTTGCAAGATTGGCATGCCAAGTTGGCCTCTTTTCCCTAGCCATGATCACGTCCATAATCTCCTCTTTCGCTTCCTCTTGTTTTTTTTCCAGCGCGCATAATAACCACAATCGCCAAAGTGCGATTCATCTTGCTCTATTTGTTTAGAGCACATGCTGATGACGTTTTAATCATCATAATCGAATACTAACTTGAGTCGTAGCCTACGAATCAATTGGTGTCGTCATCTTACAGTCTACATACATGTTGTACCCACATTTTTTTGATTGATCCATGTCGTACACTACAGTGTGATTTGTAATCATCTTATAGGATTGCCGAAAATCTGTAGCAGGCATTAAATAAGAAGCATTCATTTTCATTTTCTTTGGTGTAAGCCTTGAGTTATAAGGTATTAGGCACTTTTACAAAGTTTTATATATATTATAAGATGTATCCTTTAAAGGTTAAGTGTGTAATTTCCATGCCTAACACAAAATAATGATGCACCAACTCTAGCTGGTCAGCAAATAGATTGTCTTGCTCCCAAACACACATCACTGGTTATTCAGTGCAGCTGGGTTTGGCTGGCTGTGATGCTTGAACACACTGAACAATGTTTTGAACAGTGCCTCAAGCTTTGCAAATGGCTATTTATAGTTTCTCCACATTAAGCATGGATAAAGAATAAAGTATTTAAAAGATTACACACACCACCTTTAAAACTACCTATTTTCCCATTTAAATCATCTTTGGGGACTAAAACAATTTCCTTAATTGAAAGATATCCCATTTCTATATAATACATCTTTATAATCTATCTATATAATAATTCATTTGGCATGCATTTCTATTATGCAGCTCTATTTTTACAGCAGGACCGCAGTAATCCACCACCACCGCTGGGAAATCTGACCCTCTAGGAAAACTTCAAAGCCCCCTGAGCCACTGCACTGAGATGTATTTTCAGACTTGATGGAACCATTTTGATGGAGTAAGTGAGAGATGAGTTTCACTGGGCACACGGTGGTCCCACCCTGACAATAGATGGATGTACGGGTGTCTTAATGAGGGAGAGAGAAAGAAAGAGATGGAGTGACCTTGCGGTGGGGCCTAAATTCACACTCCACCCCACTGGCTCCCAAAATAAGCCATGTCCCGCTTTCATAAATGCCCCTCGCCACAGCCGCCATAACTCAGGGCTTTCCCAAAACAAGAGCTCATGTGCCGGCAGCGTTAGGAAGTGTGTCTGCCTGCCAGCAACCGCTAGGGCCGTCCACCAGCGTCTGCTTACCACATTTTACCCAGAATACAATGCCCCTTTGTTTTTGCGTGCGGTGGGGCCTCTCTCAGCCGGAACACACAGACAGAGAGAGAGACAGAGAGAAGGGTGAAAAAGATAGATAGATGGATAGATAGATAGATAGATAGATAGATAGATGGATAGATGCATTGGCGTATTGATAAATATGAAATGGGCAGTTCAAACCATGAGAGGAAAACAAATGCTGAGCAAAAAAGAAAATTGAAAGCAAGATAAAGTTGTAGAAAAGAAAGAGGAGAAATGGTGTGAGATATGGGAGGCCTTTCATGTGGTTTCATGCGGAATGCTGTCGTTCATTTATGCCTGCAACAAAAGCCACATGTTTATCTTTTTTTTTTGTTCAGACGAAGCGCTCCATCTCGCAAGCGTCTGAGAGGGAGGAGGTATGCTGTATATGAAAGGAATGATGGAATTTAAAAAGTAGGTCGACATAAAACAGAGGAATTCATCAAAACAGCACGCTTGTCAGAGCATGTGCACATGAACGCACGCTGTGAACACGCATTATTATGTTGATGCAAATTTTCTGACTGCAACACACAAGGTGCAGATGCACAACATAACACGCCAAGATATCATAGGTTCGATTCATAGGGAATGAATTCAATGCTAAAATGTAGACCTTCAAATGCAATGTAAGTCGCTTGGGAAAGAAGCCTTTGCTAAGTGCATAAAAACGTAATAATTTTAATGATTTCCACATTTGTAATATGCTGCAAACTTTGAAAGTCTCTGAATTTCAAATATGGCCTCAAACTAAATTTCACTCCTATTCTGCCTCTAAACAACTTTCCTTAATGACTGATGTCAACAAGCCCTCTTCTGGTGTGTTTGTAAACTCAGTCACTGTGCTGGAAGGTGTTGTTATGTCACTGTTAATTGAGCTAATCAATTTGAGAGCATGTAAAGTCTTTACCATTGAGTTTTAAAATGAGCTTGTTAACAGACTTGCTGCATGTTTAATCACTCATATTGGGCTTGCCAAATTTGACTTCCTATCAGTGGCCGGTAAAAGTGTTTTCACACTGCTGAGCTAATATTCGCTTGCAAACATATTTTTCCTAAGAAGTAAATGTGAAAATAATGAAGTTTTAAAACATTACATGTGCTGATCTTCTGAAGTACCAACCCATAAATGATATAATAAATAAAAAATTACTTGCCAGTTGGCCTGTGACTTCATTAGGAAATTCAATATAATAAATTCAGTAAAGTACAAATTAAAGTATAGCGTATACTAAAGAAAACATCTGTTGTGAACTCTGTTGAGACACATATGGAATATTCCATGCATTAAGCCACCAAACAATATGAAAAAGAGCTGAATAACTGCCATTAGGAAATAATTCACAAAAGTATTTATCATATAATATTTCTAATTTATATAGGTCTATATATAAATTATATAATATATATTCAAATTGAATTATTTTTAATTTAGCAATGTTTATATATATATATATATATATATATATATATATATATATATTATACAGTATATATATATATATATATATATATATATATATATAAAATAAAAAAAGAAACATTGCAAAATTAAAAATAATTCAATTTGAATAGTCATAAAGAAATATTTCTTGCTGGTAAATTTTTAGTTGCTCAGTTCATGTGGAAAAAAGCAGTTAAAACCTGCATTAGGGGGACTGTTCCTGTAAAACGTTGACTCTAAATTCACTTCCTACATTTGGCTTTTGCATTTTCAAACAGACGACAGATAAATGAAGCATGGAATGTCCAACAGGAAGTGACAGTGTAAAAATTAGTCATGAAGTTTTCTAGATGGAACGAAATCACAAAGTCATCACTGTGACATAAGGAGTCAGCAGCATGATGTCTGTCATCTGTCTGCAAGAATGAAAGAAAGTGTGAGAGATTTTGCAACTTCTGTGGGAATGCCGTGAGAGCGATTCAGACAGCCTGACCAAAGTCCAGACACGGAAGGGCAGATGAATGGGAAGAGAGAAAGCACGCGTCTGTGTGTGTGTCTGTGTGTGAGAGAGAGAAAGGGAAATCCCTGTCTGTTTGTCTGGGGCTTTTCCTCAAATAAGGAACTGCAACAGCTCCATAAACACACAAACACACTTGTTGTGTTACCTCAGGTCAAGCACGTGCGCAATTGAAGAATAAATTATGCCAGACATTAAATCTAAAGCTAGTTCACTCGTGAATTAAAATCACTAACTCATCAGATGAATAAAAAGGCCACCTTCGCAAGTTCCCTATAGTCTGTGAACTGTTCAAAGATACTAGATTACTGTAGTTTAAGGGCTGCCCATCTAAAATGCACACTTCATAAAATTGGATGTTTGTGCTTTTGTCTATTTAGCTTGCGACTTCAAAGTCCAACATGAAATCAAAACAGTGGCTATATATTTCCACAATGTACGTTACTGGTCTTATTATGGATGATTCATCCATGCATGTTATTCCAAATCAAAAAGATTGTAATTTATCTTTTTATACATGTAATAATTTGCTCCACCAATTTCAAACAATTTTCCTTTGCTGTTGATGTCACCAAGCCCCCTTAATTTTCAACCTCTTCCTTCAAACCACCTGCCATATAGAGACACTTTTTACTATCCAATCAGTAACTTACATAAAATAAAGTCCCACCCAACAATTTTCTTGTTTGATATATACTTTCACTGTAAGATAAAGAGCAGCACGGACATTCTGAATAACATCTCCTTTTGTGATTCATGGAGGAAAATTTAACTATTCCTTCTTTAAAAAAAAACAAAAAAGAAAGACAGAAAAAATAATCTTCTATATGGCATTCTAACTGGAGTGAACCACAGATGCATTGAAATAATCATCTGAAATATTTATTCACTTAAAGAACTCTAAGCTGTATCCTTACACAAACATCAACCTGAAAATCTCCCATCATCCAACACAAGTCAATAAACCGCTTGTAAACAACTTCAGCTTTTTCTGGGAAGGGCGCCTTGGATTTAGCAAGCAAAAAAACAAAAAGGAACAGAGAGAATCAAGAACTCATAACCTCAGGGCGATCATCATCTTATATCCTATCATTATCCTCATATTTTCAACGCCATAATTAACTTGTTTTATTGCACTCTGGCAAATAAGGGAGAGAGGAAGGGAGACGTTTTGAAGACGATTAAGGATTTTTGTCTGTGTGTGAGAGTTCTCATGGTAGAAGAGTCTCCGTCCCGTATCAGTCTTGCACGCTTTCAGACGGATAATTGAGACAATGATGACGCGTCGGTCTGAGGTTTTAACGACAAATAAAACGATTGTGCGCAGATGCTCCAGGGCATATTTTTAACGAGGCAATTCAATCATTGCGAAGTCTAATTTTCCATGTATTCCATTTTATTCTTGACCAAACTTAAGTTTCTTAAGAGGATGGCATGCTGGGAGATTTAAATTGTAAACATTATATAATATTTCATAAAGTTATTTACTGTTTTATGTCATATTAACCTATAATAAGTGAAAGTAGACATGACTGAATTGCTTTTAAGAAGCTTTGCAATTTTCTGACAGTGAATCTCTGAGGGTTAAAGTCCCAATGTGGAAATGTTCAAGTTACGCTGTGAAAACACAGTGTGAACCGGAGCTAAAAATGCGGCACTAATGTTCTTAGTGGTTTTGCATCTTGGTGGGGCCGTAGCAATAACAGTTATAGGGTGTGTTTGGGAGGTTCTGTGTGTGTTTGCTTGAAATGGCGAATGTTTCTTAGTTTCTCTACACTTTCAATCAGGTGTTGGGTGAGGTCTGAAAGTGATACTAATGGAAAACAAGCTTATCAGCATTTAAGAGCAGGTGTCGAGCTGTGTGGTGAAAATACATGATTAGTTAACAAAACAAAAAAAACAACAGCAAGATCTAGGACTGACTAAAACACATCAGTAAGTTACATATTCAACTAGAACAAAGTTCAGAATATCATTTTAATGACACCGGAAAAGCTGAAGACACACAAAGTCAGACTGACCAGCTTTTCCTTGGTCCGTCTGATAAAATCCCTGTGGTCTGTGGCTCTGCACAACTTAGCTTCATATTTTATATTGCTTGTTCTTATTACAGTCAAAATTACTATAATAGTCCAATCTGTAAACACATTAAAGCAGGACTTTATTGATATTCCTCAAATATTCTTGTTCTAAACCTCTAACTCTAAATAATAAACCTCTGCAGTTCATTCAGACTCAATTTTGCAGCTGTATTTGTGCTATCTATTCTGAAAGTCTTAAAATTGGTCTTCTTTCTTACATCTTGAATTTCGATATTGTTAAAGGAACACGCCGACTTTTTGGGACTTTAGCTTATTCACCGTATCCCCCAGAGTTAGATAAGTCCATACATACCCTTCTCATCGCCGTGCGTGCCGTAACTCTGTCTGACGCACCCACTGCTAGCCTAGCTTAGCACAAAGAATGGAGGTAAACGGCTCCAGCTAGCATACTGATCCCAATAAGTGACAAAATAACGCCAACATTTTCCTATTTACATGTTGTGATTTGTATAGTCACAGCGTGTACAAATAACAAGGTCACATGAGACACAGCCATCTTCTAACTGTATACATACTGGGAACTATATTCTCAGAAGGGCGAAGCACTGCTACTTCTGCGGAGTGATTTACTCCAGTCTTTGTGCTAAGCTAGGCTAGCGGTGGGTGCGTCAGACAGAGTTACGGCACGCACGAGATGAGAAGGGTATGTATGGACTTATCAAACTCTGGGGGATACGGTGAAGAAGCTAAAGTCCCAAAAAGTCGTCGAGTTCCTTTAAGTCTTGTACTGTATTTAAAGCCAAAATGTGGCATGTGCCACTAGTGGCACCAAAATAAATGGCAAAGAAATTATAATTTAAAATTATAAATAACATTTAATTTACATAAAATTTACATTAAACAACTATCCCGAACACTTATCCTGTCTTATATTAAACATATAATCTTCCCCAAACTCAATTTATTGGATACGAGTCAAAACATTGGACACACTTTTCTGAATTTATGTTTTTCATGATTTTAAAAACATTTTGATCTAAAGGCTTACATGCCTAAAATGTGATTGGTAAAGAAATCGAAATGTATTTTCTACTTATGAATTTCTTTGCAACCCCAATATTATTTATATATTTTTAATGGATGAATAGTCATTGGACCGAATAGTGAAGAAAAAGCAGCCAACAAGCGCCCGGCTGCAATTCCTTCAATAGCATTTAAAAATATTCCTAATATAGGATGTACCTCTTGAAGTTGTTTGAGAGAACATCTAGAGAAAGCAAAGAAGAAGCTCAAATACAAGAGTTTTCATTTCTGTCATGTTTTGATCCATTCCCAAACTTAGGTTTATGTTATTTCATAGTTTAGATGCCTTTACTTTTATTCTAAAATGTGAAAAATAATCATAATAAAGAATGAGGTCTGTCCAAACTTTTGCCTGGAAGTGTAGATGCTTCATTACGGTTTATGGAGAGAAAAAAGGCGGTAAATTGTTGATGTTCTCACTGAAAGTAGGGTGTAAACCTTTCAGTTCCTGTCACTCCAAAATGTTGTCACTTTAAAACATAACATAAACATCAGCATTCAACTGTATGTCACACCACTGCCAAACAAGATCACTCCCAACACAGACCTTATCACTGTATATTTTTACATGTAGATCTGCTAGAGGCTGATTTCTCATGCTGATGGTCAACTGCCATCCTTGCACGTCAAATGCTATATATATTACATATTCAAGTGCACGTCATACTGTTACATACATACATTTCGAGTACATACTGTTCGAAAGTTTGGGGTCAGTAGATTTGTTTTAAAGAAATTAATATTTTTATTCAGCAAGGACACATAAAAGTGACAGTAAAGATATTTATAATGTTACAAATGATTTATATTTCAAGACAATAAAAAGAAATGCTTCTTGATCAGCAAATCAGCATATCAGAATGATTTCTGAAGGACACACTTAAGACTGGAGTAATGATGCTGAAAAGGGCATTTCACAATATAACTGTATTTCGGATCAAATAAATAAGCACGAAAGACTTCTTTCAAAAAACATTTAAAAAATCTTAAGACTTTTAAGTGGCAATACGTGCATTTCTGCAAGTAAAATTTAGAGTTATCTGTGCATACATTCTCTTATCGGTCTTGCATACATTTCTCTATATACAATCAATCATAAGGAGCAACAACGAGCAATACTGCAATAAGAATATTACTAGTGTTGGATAGAAAAGTTTCATAAGCATGAAACAAATTGTTCTGTGGGACTGCAGTCTGTCCTAATGGTCCATTACTCACTGGAACATGTGAGCTATAAAGATGTTAGATGCATTTATTTTAACATGCTCAGAGAATCAAACAGAAACTATTTTATGAGCATTTCCACTGAGCTTTCCAGTGCTGTGGATATTCTGGAAGTGTACATCCTGACTTCATGACGTTTGTTCCACTGCAGTGAGGGTCTCTCAAAAATAGCTCGTCTAGACATTATAAATGACATTGACATCCCTCTACCTTCTCATATCATGACAGATCGTTATGCAAGGACCACCGAACACCTTGTTCCTCAAACTCACTGTGTGTTGTGGTAATGTGTTTAGCATACACCCAGGATTCGGCTTCACTCGCTGCTGTCACACACAATCACACAGCCAAGCGCTGAAAACACAGACTAACTCTGGGTGAACCCAGTACACTGCTGCCACTGAATAGAGCACACATACATGAAAAACACTTTTGATCCACACTCAATGGCCTTTTCAAGGTCTAGTACTCTGGTTTACAAAAGAAACACACTGGCTTGGTTCCAAAACCTATAGTGTAGACAGCATTTTAAGCCTGAAACATGCTATTACGTGAACGCAAAATCTTAAACCTTCTAACTAACACATTGTAATGGATCAAATGTGATTTTTTTTGTTTTGTTTAATCATTGCATTTCAGTGTAATTTATAAATCAAGTTAAGAATGCAATCACACAATGTTGCTGCAATGGCACTATAGTGAATTATCTGCTACAGTCACGGCAGAAGAATAGTTGAACAGAGATAGTTCCCCGCCATAATAACTCCGCCTCGTGCACATCCCAAACTTTATTCTTTTCATTTCATGGACACAATTATTATTTTTTTCAAACGATCTCCTTTATGTTCCTTAGAAGAAAGATAGTCATACAGGTTTAATATGACATGAGGGTGAGTAAATGATGGCAATTAAAATTTTTGGGAGAACTTTCCCTTTAAGCATGTTCAAGTATGCATAGACACACTACAAAGCTGAAAGGCTATCAAAAGGCAGTTATGCTGCTTTGTGAGATATTTTCTTTTGGACTACATTGAATGCATTCTTAGTGGAGGAGACAATCCAATAATGCATTGCCACATGCCCAGTGAAAAACATTCCAACAAACTGAGATGATATTAAATATTTTTCATTCATTCAATTATAACTCTTCAATTTTATACAAAAAGTTGGCCTATATTTGTGTCTATTTACAATGTTTTTGCAACTTGCTCACACCAAGTCAAGTCTCTCCTACACTCTGCATGAGTAGCACCATTTATGATGTATGGATAGGATGCTGTCTTCACTCTTAAAAAATTAGGGTTTCAAAAAGAACCTACCAGTAATCAGCTTTTAATTAAAAGAACCATTTTTTTCTTAGTGTGAAGAACATTTCAATAATCTGAAGAACCTTTTTCCACCATAAAGAACCTTTAGTGCAATGCAAATGTTCCATGGATGTTAAAAGTTCCATAGATGCCAATAAAGAACCTTTATTTTTAAGAGTGTATATGGACATTAATGTAGAATTCAGAAACCCTTGTTATTAGCGATGGTGGGCGTTAAGTAAACTGCAGCCAGCAACTTATTGCTCGTGCACACGTAGCGTACAAGAGACTGAACATCATTCAAGGTCCTCACAGTGAAGTTCTTTTTGTTCTTCACTTTAAAGTAAAAAGAAGTTGGAAATACGTTTGCAGTGATATACCGTTAACGAACATTCTGAACATTGTATAAGCATTCATTTCATTGAATGGAAGTGAGGCCTTCGGGAGCGTGTGTAAATGTCACATCTTTTTGATTTTCTCTAGTCCTGAACATAAAAATCAGTCTACAGGCTTTCATAGACAACCTAGGAAGTCAGGAAAGGTCTTGTTTTTTAAGTTTCGTTACAAGCTGTTCACACATCTGCAATTAAAAATCGATTAATACATGAAAATTCTTACATATAGCCCCTTTAAGCAGCTGAGCACTGTGTTGTAGAACTTTATCCTTTATTTACATTTTTAAAAAGCATAACTTTTCAAATTTAATATCTTCTGCTGTTAATATAACTGTTCATACAGCAAAGAAACAATTTGAGGTCTGAATAGAATTTGTTAAGAAATGGCGAAGCAAACAACTCAAGACATCCTCAAACATGTTCCCGCATATTTAAAGTCACTTTGGACAAAAACGTCTGCAAAAATAATAAATGTAAATGTACATAAAAGATAGAATAACAGCCCCCTAAATACCCTGTCAGAAAATAGAATGAAACTGTAACAACTCTAGATGCAAACTAAATAATGATCCCTCAGAAAATATAAAGGGACTACAGGAGAAGATTTCTCCTTCATCACGGCCATCAGATGCCCGGACACAAGCTCTGAACACTAGCTTCAGGACCAGTGAATAGAAATCTCTACAAAATACTCCCCGTTACTCGGGACATTTCCCTAATCAACTCCAGTCCCACAACAGAGCCAAGTGCTTTATAAATAGGAATTGTTCTGAGCTAAATTAGACACAGAAGCCAGACCCTCCGCTGAGACCCTCATGCAGTTTTCATTACGCTCTTCCCTGTCCAATATCCAGACCCTCAATATCTGGTTACAGAATTCAGTTCTTGCCGTGGATGCTGATATTTTCAGGGGCCGAGAGGGTAATGGGTAGGAGTTGAAAGCCTTTGAATGTGCTCCAGCGCAGTGAAGTATCAATTTATAGGAGCACGAACCATGTGTTTATGAAATTAATAAACTCTGTGCAGTCATCTGAAGTTTTGCATGTCCTACATGCTGCATTGGTAAATCTAAGTACTCAGTGTCCTTAAGTTCTGCCACGAACACTTCAGAGCATAATGTGATAAATGTTTTCTGTAGCTCCAACTGATGGAGTTTTACTTTGCTTTGGAGTTCTGCTAGTGTTATGTAAGGTCATGTCGAATTCAACCCTGAAAACTGTGGCAGGATTCAAATGTGTGATACAAACTCCACTGTGTGCACCTCTGTATGTGCATGCATGCAGATGTGCTTGTGTACACACGCTTGCACACTTGGGCTGGGTATTGACACAATATTCACGATTCGATTCGATTCACAAGCTTGCGATCCGATTTGATTTCGATTCATTCGATTATTTTGGATATATATCAGACACAGTACATTTTCTCAAGGAAAAATCTATCCGGATTAATGTAGACGGAGCCTGATTTAGCGATTACATTAAACATGAGACGAATTTCGGTAAGTTGTTCTGTATCTTTTAACATACCTTCAGATGCTCATTCATGTTTATTTGTTGCTGTAACTGGTACTAAAGTGGAGGAGATGATCCGCTTCTCTTGAACTGAGGCGCTACTGCGATGACTTTGAAATCTGAGACTTTAGCCACGTTTCCACTGAATTTACCTGGAACAATTTGTCCCAGGAACTTTTTTACCAGGAACTTTTTCCCCCCCAGACCTGTTGCTAGCCGTGTTTCCACCGCAGTCTAAAGTACCGTGAAGATTAGGCAAATAGTCGGGTGGCGTAGGACTGCGTGCGAGTTTACAGTTCCCACTGGATTTCATCCTCTGAATTTAAGCTTAATAAAGCCTGAACCTCATCGTCGGTCCATCGCTCGTATTTGCATGTTCAGCGCCCAAGTCCCACCCCTGAAAGTTCCTGAACTTTGAAAAAGTACTACCTCACGAGCAGGGACTTTCGGAGGGGGAAATATTTACCTGGAACTTCTTTTAGACCCTGGTTCCTGCAGTGTAAACACACCGAGTACCACCCCAAAGTTCCTAGTTCCTGGGGAAAGTTCCTGCGGTGGAAACGCGGCTTTTGTTTCATATCAAAAGTAACAAAGCACAAAGCTTATTGCTATTTGGGAGGCGAGCTACAATGTCCCACTCATTCATCAACCTAAAACAGGATATACTAATCGATTCTTGGGATTTAAAAAACGATATCGGTTCGTAATAATGAGAATCGATTAAAATCGAGAAATCGTTATTTTTTTTACCCAGCCCTATTGCACACTGTACAAAACGAGGTGTTTGTGGAAACCTGAAGGTAACAGTTTGCATGGCTTTTGAGTTGAATTCAATCATCAAAACGATAGTTAACCCACCCAAAAATGGAAATTCTGTCAATATTGACTCACCCTCATGTTGTGCATTTAAACCTGAATGCATTTCTGTCTTCTGTGCAACACAAAAGAAGATATTTTGAAGAACTTTGGGCTCCAATGCTGTTTGACTCTCTAACATTATTTTTATGGACAAAATGTATTTTTATGTTCCAAGGTAGAAAGTCCTGCAGGTTTGGGACAATATTGTAAACTTCTGAACACTAATCATATGAACAATCATGAGACAAAACAACAAAAAAACAACAACAACACACCAGACCTCAAATATTTGGTAAATGAAACGCAACTAGGGTAAAAATCAACTGACCAAAATCAAAAAAATATATATATTTTTTTTACACAGAGGAACAAGCTTATCTTGGCCACACAAGACAACAAATTACTAAATGTGACAACAAAATCAACAACAGTAACTGTGCAAACAGTCAAACTTATGCAACCTTCTTAATAGTTCATAGCCCAGTGCATGCTGGTTAGAAAGTAAATGGGACTGAACCTTAAAATAATTTTCAGTAAAGGCTGAAGAGTCCAGTGCAGATACTGCATGCAAGTCCAGCTCATCTGCTGTGCTTCTTGATTTGAACAATAGGAAAAATCTTTATAAGGGTATATATAAAAAAATGCACTGAGATGCATTAGTGGTGTTCCGAGAACTACGTAAATGATCACGTAAATGAATAATTTTTACATTGCATGTTTAAGATTGTGCATTGCATTATTTTTGTGAGCAGACCCGTACTTTAGTGAATGTGGTTGTTTGTGTATGCGTCTATAAATGCAAGTATGCGGGATTGTATAGATACATTTATATATATTTATATATTTAGTGTGTGTGTGTGTGTGTGTGTGTGTGTTTTAGACTGCTGTTTCAGTGCAACAGGTGTGACCTCATTGTGGTTGCTGGTAAGCAGCAGAAGCAAACAGAGTCTGCATCAGATTAACACGCAACATACACACACACAAACCCTCTCGACTTGTTCCTTCAATTTTATTTCTCACACTCACTCTTGTGAGTCACTCGTGTGAACCGTTTTACAAGACTCTTTCTGTATCGTACATCAACGTACATTTGCAGTATTTTTGTCTTGTGTTTTCCAATTAAATATCTAAGCATCATTAAAACAAGAAAATTTGACTTAAAAACAGAATGTATTTAAATTAAGTTTATAAAAAAAAAATTCTATAGGCAAATGTTCTTGTTTTATTCCTAAACCTCAGCAAAATTTGTTAGATTTATGCATAAATCAAGATCAAACACTTTATTATCTGAATAATTGTCTTAATATGCAATTTTGCTTCTCAAGTTCTAAGCATGGTTAAATATTTGTACTGGATAACAAGACAAAAATACTAAATATTAAAATTTATTTATTTTTCTGTGTGTGGCATAGGCCTACGTCTCATGTCTGACTTTTTCCAGTGAAGTTGAGCTTCAGTTTGGAATTGAAAAAAATTCTGAATTTAATGAAATACTGTAAATGTTGGAAAAACATTGCAGTTGATGTAAATTCTGTATATATATATATATATATATATATATATATATATATATATATTCAGGGGAAACATTCTGCATAAATGTACATACCACACATAGTTTTCATTTATTCAGATCGCCTTATCGTTATATTTATTAGACTTACTGTAAACCCTTATAAAAACATATGGTACACAGCAAATGCTCTACAATAAAGTATGATTTCATATACATAATGTGAATGGCTCCAAAAGCATGCCAGCTTGTGATTTTGTTTATGTACACAATCTGTAGGATATCTGAAAAACTTAGATAACTTGGATAACATAGGCCTGGTTTCACAGACAGGGCTTAGATTAAGCCAGGATTATGCCTTAGCTTTTGTAAACGTGCCTTCGAAAAAAAACATTACTGATGTGCATCTTGAGACAAAACAATGGCACTTACATATTTTAAGATATGTCATTTTTAAGTTGCTTTCAGTTAAAAAAGCTAAAACATGCATTTTAGTCTGGGAATAGGCTTAAGATTTGTCTATGAAACCTGATTCACTTTGGTTTCCTTTTTTTATGGTCGAACAAACTGAAAAATGGATATTGCATATTCACAAATGAATTCCAATAGTAAATACAGCCGTGTTTTGACATCTGAGCAATTCTGACTCTAAAAACAGAAAAAGCAGAATTCAGAACTCAGAAAGGAAAAAAGATCTATAACTGTTGAAAGTCTACATCAAAACTGAGCCTAGTCACTATTCTCAATACCCATTATTACACTTAATTGTTATCAACTCATCAATGCACATTATTTCTAGTAAAAAAAAGTTGTTTACCAAATGACGAACTATACACTATGCACTTATTCACTATGCACACACTGTACTCAACTGTGTAGTGTATAAGTCTTACAAGGTTATTTTGTTATTTTGATAGCTCCTCCCCCTCTGCTAATTAAAGCTGCAACAGTTTGAGTGCATGAAGTGTCCAACATTCTCTTTGGAATTTTCAGTGTGAACACACTCCTCGCATATGGTATAAGAACCTGCGCCTGGACGCGACGACAACGCAGTCCTGAAGTGTCAACTAGTCTCTCCCCTGTGAAGGCCTCCCTCCCCTCCCTTTACCTCTCTACAGATAAAGCGTTGTCGGGATAATTCCGGACGTGATTAAATTCTGTATTATAAATTTTAAGGCCAGACAAGAAGTTTGTTAAGGTTTGGTTTGTAGGGAAGGACTACACGCCTGCGCACACATATATTCAAACGCGCATACCTATAGACTGAACTCGTAAAACGGATGTGCACGCCATCAGCGTTCTCACAGGTTTGCGTTTTTAAAGTTTGCGCAGAGAGAACTTAAGAGTTTTCTGTTAAAACTGTGTCGTGTTAATAGCTAATGATCGTTGCGACGGAAGTGAATCAATCAAAACTAACTTTAGCTGGACAATAACTTTATTCTAGAGCTGATGTAAAGCCAAAACAATCTCTGTTACTTTAATTTCCTATTATCACTGTAAAGCTGCTTTGGAACAATCTACATTGTTAAAAGCGCAATATAAATGAAGATGACTTGACTTGACTACAAAACAACATAGAAAAGTGCACAAGTACGTGAATTGGGACACTCTACATCCGTCATTAAAAAACTCTCCTGTTCAATCACCTGACTCCATTCTGTTATGCAACGCTCACTTTGGATCAATTCTGGAAATACACTCAAGCCCCACCCTACATTTTTTCATTGAAAATAAATGAATTACAGAAATAAATTTGGGTTGCAAATTATATTATATTGGTTCAGAAAACAACGGGTTAAAAAAATCCTGCAAACAGTTTGGAGCTGGTACCTCTCTCATCCCAGACTCTTATTTTGGCAACTGTTACTAAAGCAAACACACTTTTTAACACTTCTGTTTTCCGTCTCTGTGTTTCTTTTTCTTTCTTATTTTTGGATGTGTGCACTTATTTATTTATCCTCAAACTAAAACTCTCTGCTCATCCTGCAGGGACGCAACCACCACAGCCATTGGGATACATCTTCCCCAAATGTTCTGATTAGTGATCAATCAAGATAGTTCAATGACTGAAGGTACTGAACAGGTAGAATGTGAGTGAACACTACAATGAGAGTGGAACAGCATGCTGGGAGTTTATAGGAACATAGAAAACAAACCCCCCCCTGCTAGCATTTAGCTACTGTTTACTTCATAGAGTGGATGACATCAGTGTTCACTCTGTCCAATTCTGAGCTACTTTATTTAACACACACAGATCCATCCCAGACTCTACAGTAATGTTAACCAGCTCAGACCTCTGCTGATGCATGTAAACACAGACTCAACCATACATGTGAGGATCAATTACTTAACCATCTACGCTTTCATGTGAGCAGATGAGTGGGATATTGGTGGATCTTTGTCATCTATGTGAAACGGACTGCAAAGAAGAAGAAAAACAACACAGGCGGGCCGTATATATTTTGTGTCTGCAGGCCTGGGTGTCGTCACTTAACCAGACTAAAAGCATCACTTGTAATTTTGGCGAGGGGTGATTTGCTCTTTGATCTTAAAGTTACACAACTTGTTTTCTAAAACAGTTTTGACTCTTAATTCTGATTGGATGAGATGCTCTTCAAGCAGTTGCATTAATGCGCAACATACATTGCTTGGCCACAGTAAACAGCCTACTCTAATGAATATTACTTGCTAGAATAATTATTATGATTAATATAAAGCATTCCCAGGGAATGCATGAACTAATGTATACCTTGAATGCAATGTAAGTCACTATCGATAAAAACGTCTGCCACATGCAAAAATGTACATTTTATTAAACTGCACGTTTTATTAAACATTGGCATCTTATTTCAGGCAATTACACACATTTTATAAAGCAATAGGCCTAAGCCACCCAAAACAGAAATAGGCAAAACATAGCGAGGAGTGGATTATGCCTCTAAGTTTTGTATGTACAATTATATATACGTATTATACTGTATATATGAAATTTGTGTAATCAGACAAAATGATTAACAAATTACTCAACATGAAATGCAGTTTCAAACCAATTTTACTTCCTTAATATTACATATTTCTAAGTAAAACTTCAAAAAATGTAGGAGGGGACTTGAATTTATCCATTGGGAACTGACTGGATTGTGAAAACTGGGCATTACAAATACTGGGAGAATGACAGGTGGTTGGAGGGATTTGTGATGTCAGCTGACTAAGAAAATCATTATGAAGAAGACATTTTTAATTTGGAGTAATGTGCAGTGATGCATCATGCACAATTAGACCAGGTACATCACATGTTGTGTTCGGGTTTTATTTGGTTTTAAGCATTATTTGTGGGTAATTTTGATAACATCGAATACATTTTTAAAATGTTCTGTACAAGTTATCACACTAGTGTGCTTTAATGTTCATCCAGGAGGTTTGTTTGCTTTTATCTTGTACACAATGGCACAAAGTCACACTTGTGGTATTCCCAGTCAAAAATGATCGGCCTACAAAAAAAAAAAAAAAAAAAACCTTCAATAGCTGCCACCTTGTTTTATGTCAATTAGGACAGGATTTGTATTTATTTTTGAAACTGTCTGATTGTAGAAAAAGATTGTAAAAAATTACAATCCATTGAAAATGAATGGGGAAGATCGAAAATAAGAGAAACACGTAGTGTTCAGGAGCATGTTCATCATGTTCATGTTCACATATTTACAGATAAAGGCCTTGGACCTGTGCATGTGTGGATACACACACACAGACACACACATTTATGTACATAAACAAACTATTTTGAGTATTACAGGCTTTCTTTGTCAGAGATGAACTTTATCCTCAGATCAATGAGGCCTATGATCAATATGTTTCAGAAATAAATACAAAACATGTCCTAATTGAAAGAAAACAAGTTGACAAAATGCTTGAATCCAATATTTGGTGATAAAATAGCATTATAAACGATTTACAAGCAATTTTTAAAAGGACGGTTATTTTTGACCGGGAACACAAAAGGTGTTACAGGGTTTTCAACACAGCGCAAGGATCAGCTGTGGCTTCACGTAAACTTTAAACTTCACCATCCCACCCTAAATGAGTATTGCATGAGGATAATGATTCGCCATTGTTTTTAAAACAAAACCTCAATCCTAGGACAGGAAGCACCTCATCACATGTTGACGTTACCATAGTGACAAATGGCCTCTTCTGAGGTGCTCAGGAGATGCAGATGCCAGTAAATCACTAATGTTGACTTGGGCCCGTACCCACACATATACACAGCGACCACAGAAAGGCCGAGAGTGCCCTGGCTCCAGAAGTTGACTGGTTTGTGAGTTCCAGTAAAGGTTGGTCTAGCTGGTTCCTCCCTTGCGCCCTGCGCTGAGAGTGCGTTTATAGTGCTAATGCTTGCGGTGAGCAGGCCATTATGATCCAAACCCATCAGAACTGCTCCAAACAGACTGCGGCATTATAAAACAAACATCTTAAGAAGGATAAATGCGCAGGTAACTTGCGCTCCAAGTTTGTAAATGCAGTTTACATCTGAAGACAGATTTGTGCATTGAATACCCTGATCTAGGTTTCATATGTACACTCTAAAAACTGCTGGGTTGAAAACAACCCAAGTTGGGTTATTTTATAACCCAGCTGCTGGGTCAAAAAGGGTCTCACCCAGCGCTGGGTTATTTTAACCCAACATGTTGGGTTATTGATTTAACCCAACATGTTGGGTTATGTTTTCTACCCAAAGTTGGGTAGAAATTACTAAATTGTTGGGTTGAACTGACTAAACAATGGGTTGAAGAATACAACCCAAATTATGGGTCATGGGTATCATTTGGATTAAAAATTACTTTTTTCAATTAACCTTTGCATTATGAAAGCAACTTGTAGTTATTTTTATAAAATTAAAGATAATATTCAAAACATTATTCTATCAATGCATGTTTGTATTTCTTATTTACCAATTAAAAGATCGTCAATTGACATGAGTTGGTCTTTAAAAATATATTTATTCATTTCATACAATTCATTACAATTTAAAATGAATTCATTAGCAATTGATTAAACATTTAGTTCAAGTTCAAGGATTTAAATGGAATTAAATTGAGCCTGGAGAATTTTGACCTCATTTGCCTCTTGTCCAGGGATTTCAAAGAGCGCTGTTTGGATAAACTCCCAAACTTTGCTGCAAACTTTTGGGTATGCGATGTCAAAAACAAAAAAAGCCTTAAAGCAGACATCTACAGCTCCCAGAAGGGAAGGGTGCTCCAGACCCGTCCCATTGATGACAACAAAGGCCTGGGAGCACTGATGCCCGTCCCCCAACATGAGTACAAAGGGGTACTCTGTGGGTGCCTTTGTCAGGTATTCCGCCAGGTTAGTTCCAACCTGTAAGAAAAACAAAACAAAAGGAAGTTGTTTGAAGAGGTCAGGTACTTGTAACAGCAACAGCAATATCACCAGAGTTGTCATGATTTACGTGCTATGCCTTAGCTTCATAATAAGGAAGAAAAATAAATTCAGGTAAAAATCATTGTAACTTACAGGCTTAACATCAATAAAAGCCCTTCTGAACTCAAGGCGGCTGGGGCAGCACAGTTTTCTGCCAACCTTGTATACCCCGGTTGGCAGCAACACCGGGAGCAGCTGCAACGCAACCTCCCCTTGTTTTTCTGTAAAATATATATGATAGATTCATCAGTCAAATACAACAGTAAATGTATCTTATGGTTGGAGGAAGGAAGATTTTTCACAATATAGGAAAAGTGGGTAACACTTATTGTTTTCCCTGGTAACTAACCAGTAGTCCCCTAATAAGGCTGAGTTGGGAGTTCACCAGTAAGTACTGGTTAACTACCCAGCAGTTCCTGATTAGTTCCCTAGCAAGTAACCAGTAGTTCCTGATTAGTTGCCTAGCAAGTAACCAGCAGTTCCTGATTAGTTCCCTAGCAAGTAACCAGTAGTTCCTGATTAGTTGCCTAGCAAGTAACCAGCAGTTCCTGATTAGTTCCCTAGCAAGTAACCAGTAGTTCCTGATTAGTTCATCTGGTAACACTTTACAATAAGTGACACAAAGAATGCTTAGTTACTAGGGAACTCCTTAGGGAACTAATCAGGAACTAATGGGTAGTTCCCTAGTAACCAAGGAATTTTTTTGTACCTTATTGTAAAGTGTTACCGAAAAGTGTTAATTGATTAATTGTTTGCAATACAGAAACAATAAACAATGTATAAGCAGAAGAGAAGTCCCAGTGTCCCACAAGCGTAAATCTCAAATCAACATTCTACAAATAACATTACCTGCTGAAAGAAGATCAAAGTTTTTTGTGATCTCCGTTTTTTCCTATTGTGCCAGATTGATGATCCTTGGGGCGAATAGTGTGTTCCAATTTGCTGTCAATTTGTCTGGGGCCTCGGGCTGCAGCATCACAAAATCTTGGGATATCTAAGTCCAGGAAAAGTGCAGGAAAAGTCAATGATTTAGTAAGCAATGGGGCACAAATATTTAACAGGGTCACACATACAAAATACACAACATTCATTTATTCAACCAGTACTTACAATACTATGCAGTATTACACATGAGAGAAAGAGAAAGAAAATTGGCATGGTGTTTAATTCTAACAATGAAATGGATTGTTACATACCTTCAAACGCAGGGATTAAATTAATAAGGTTCCACTCAGTTTGTCCTTCACAAAGTTATCTATTAGAAAGACAAAGACAAAGAAAAAGGACACTCAATAAATATTTGATTACTTATAGTTGATTGCTTAGAGTTTTGAACTTGTTAAAAGACAAGTTCTGTTTTTTGCAACCTGGACCTTATTTCTAGCATGAAATATGTTAATTTACTCACACAAACAATTGTGCGTAGATCTCCTGAATGAATGCAAGTTACACCAAATTGTTTAGGTGAGTAAATTAACTTATTTCATGCTAGAAATAAGGTCCAGGTTGCAAAAAAATTAACACCTGAACACCTCCTTTAACTCTCTATGGTAGGATGAGGCTGAGAGAGGAGAGGGGGACGTGGGAGAGAGGTAGAGGAGCAGGGGAGGGGTGTGTGGAGGGGAATAGAGCGGGGGGAGAGATGGAGGGGAGCAGGTTTTGCACTGATGTAAAAAGACTGACAGTGACACAATAAGACCTCATGTTAGCAAAATGTTTTAATCTTTTAACTCTAAAAAGAAAAAAAAATGAATAAACATGTATGTTCTTTAATGTTTGATTATAATTTTACTGTCTTCACATAGATTGATACGATTTTATCAATAATAATGCCACTGACGATTCTGATTATCGATCCGATTCTTTAACGATTCTCTTATCGATTCTTAATAGCACTGTATGGAAAAATTTAGTCATATGCTTTTAAAACAAAAACAAGTGGTTTTATTTATTTTAAAGTTTAAGCTTGAGTAAGCAAACTGTACTTTTTTATGTAATGCATAGAACCTTATTGTAAAGTGTTACTGATTATACACCGATTCAGACGTCTCCTGAGTTCACTGTTGGAAAGATCAGTTGTTTTAACCATTCATGATAATGAATCGGTTCAAAGGAGTCATTAGTTCGCGAATTGGACGTGTCGTGCCCGTTGTGTGATTATCCCAGCATTTAGGACATGGACATCCAAGATTTGTGTCAACACAGAAAACATTTCAACACTGGATAGTTTTTTTCGTTTGATTAAAGTGTTGTTTTATGTCAGCTGAATGTCCGGAATTTTTTTCAGAGAAGATAAGACAACTTATTTAGCACAATTCACACCAGCGGTAATTCAGGAAAAAAATATCTCCGAATGCTCCACATGAAACTTTGGTCTTCCGACCTTTTACCACCGTGTCGATTTATTTTGATTAATATGTGCGAGGGAGAGAGAGCAAGACAGCGCTTAGTTTGGAGACGGTGAAGTCTTGTTTACAGAGTGCGCGCGCGCGCGACCGGCTCTCTCTCTCTCTGGTGGTTCTTTCAGTTAAGCATACGCCGTCACAAACGCAGCTGTTCATCTACATTACTCACCGATCAAATAAGACTTTGGCGGGCGCTAAAACAAGTTCAATGCAGGAAAATGCATGCGCGAGTTTACATTAGACTCGCACGGAAGCCAGCAGGCCCACAGGCGTCTCATGGTGAGCTCAGTTGACGCTGTGTGCTTCAAGATTCTGACGCAAGTGCTAAGATTCCGATTGGCCAAGAGAAAAAGTGCTAAGATTCCGATTGGCCCAAAGAAATGTCAATTATAAGAATTATCCAATAATGTTTCGCAATTCTATCCTGCATGGCATGTTACTGTGAGTAACGAGGCTGCCGCTAAGCTTTCATGTTGAACTTCACGAGTGCAAAAACAGGCGATTATCGCCAAATACAGGCTTATGTCAGTAAAATAAAATGCATGGGGTTTATATATACACAGATATATTCGGTCAAAGTAGTTATTTACTCGTGTAATCAAGTTTTTTCCTGTTTTACAGACGGCGTTTGAGACTTAATTAGCTTGTAAACTCGTCACATACATTTCCGAAAATAAGATATAACTAAAAGAAAACTCACCATAACAATCCTAGGTTAGCTGTATGACAAATGAGCGTCCGTCTCAAAGCTGCGCCGGACGGCGGACAGACCCTTAAAAAAACCAGACTGTCCTTATAGCCGGACGTATGGCCATAGCCTATTAGCAGCTAATAGTTAGCTATAGCTTGTTTCAAAACTACTTTTTTCGCATGGAAATTTGAAATAGTTCGGGAACATTTCATACATATCGAAGTGCCATTTACTTAAGCAATGCAAATTCAATCGTAAATATTTGGCGACCTCAATATCAGCGGTTCAAAATGTTATCTGATTTCTAATTTGCGATCGGTAGGCTATTATGTAGTTTAAACGACCCAGGCTCAAAATAGCGTTCCCATCAGTAATCAAGCTAACTACCTATAACTAAGACAATTAAACAAAACTTTATGTGGTATATCTCACCGTTTGATGTTATATAAATCAACTTACTTGGAGCAGGGCAAAGTTGTGTGTCTTGTCCGTCGTCCTCAGCTCTTGAAAGGGCGGGCACGCAGAAGCATCTCCAACCGTTACTTCTACAACCCAATGCGTTGGGTTGACATTTATAAACCAACGTTGGGTCAAACTGACCCAACCCTAGATCCAACTGCCTCAACCCAACATTTGGGTTAGGGAAACAACCCAGCGCTTTTTAGAGTGTACCTTAACACAGTATCTCAGAAGGCCATACAGGCTCGACACACAACATCTATATGATGCTTTATTACATCAACAGCGACATTTAAATCAGTCAGTTTGATACAAAACAAAACAAGCAGAAACTGCCCTTTTCTGGAAACTGTCAGGTTGCACTTTAAAAAGTGTTATTATAGGAAGTTTGTAGTCCATATACAACACGTCAAACCCACATGCATGCAAGCATGTACTGTCAAACGTTCATAACTGCTAAACTGCCACAGACACACATGCAAGCTACAGCAGACACACCAGACAGATCTCGTATGAATGTTACAACTACCAAAACTAGCTTTCTGGACACCACACTGGCGCAGAAAGAGGGAGGGGAATGCTACGACGGGTGACTTACCACGCAGTAAACTGGGCGAGTAGCTGGAGAATGTGTCGAAGATGCTGTTTGAAGCCATGTGTCCCGCTCAGGAGGGAAAAGAACTGGCCTCTCCGCCGCCTTACCGACTTTCAGCCTGAGAGAATGACAGTCGGAGAAAAAGAAATAGAGAAACTACATAGACTGCCTGCAACCAAGAATTTGGGGTTTGAGAGTGCCACAGGAATCTTTCGCCACAAGCCGACTAACAGAACAGCATATGTGCCGTGTGGTGAGAGCGAGCGATGGAGTGGAGAGAGAGAGAGAGAGAGAGAGAGAGAGAGTGAGAGAGAGAGAGAGAGAGAGAGAGAGAGAGAGAGAGAGAGAAAGACTAAGTGAGGATAGCAGCTCTGAGAGATGGACTCACCTTTGACAATACACTTTTGTATGTCTGTCACCTCTAGAAGTGGTAGTGTCTACGTGGTTCTAGTCAGATAGCTGAAAGTTCAGGTGTCTGACGCTCTTGCAATGGTGATCTCCGTGGTAACGGCCTGTCAGTCGCATGTCTGAGGTATCCGAGGTCACGGCTCCTGCGGTAATGCTGCTGCACGGCAATCCCATGATCTGATTGGTGGAACTCAGGTCACATGACTCCCTCTCTCTCACTTGTATGCAGTGAAGTTCTCTTTTCCTTCCAATGTGCATTTCTCAGCAATGATTGGCTGATACTTGTTTTTTGAATGGTTTCTCAGAGGATGATGTGGCCTTCTATAAGAGGGACCACAAAAATACACATCTCATACCCAACACAAACTCTCCAGTGAAAGAAATTGCAGAAAACGCGGGACAGAAGAGAATTATTTGGGGAAAGAGAGTGTTGAAGTGTGTTCTGGTGGTTTGGGGGCCTGTTAAACCACCCTTCCACCCTCATTCACCACTTGATAGTTTATCAATGTTAGCCTCATTAAAAACAGCCATGCCAGTCATTTAATTTGTCCTCCCGCTCTCTTTTTACCCTCATTTGTACTCAGTACTCTGCTTTCACAGTTTAATATGGCTGTGGGCGGCCTACTTTTTATTTCCGAAATATTTGCGGTGTTTAACACACCTTTCATGTATGGCCTGATTTCAGTGGCCCTGTTAAAAGCAAGCATGTGTATCTGTTTATCTACACCATCTAACTGTGCATGGAGGTATGCGTATGTGTGCGTGTGAAATTCGTCCCTAGAACGAACCTCACGTGCAACGACAGACAGACAGACAGATCAGATAGTGAGATAGATAGATAGATAGATAGATAGATAGATAGATAGATAGATAGATAGATAGATAGATAGATAGATAGATAGATAGATAGATAAGGTTGTGTGTGTGATTGAGCTGATGTTGTAACCACAGTGCCATGAAAATGAGCACTTGTGTGCTGGTCAGCCGGCAACACAGGGAAAATGACACAGTGGAAGTGTGTGTGTGTGTGTGTGTGTGTGTGTGTGTCAGGCAAATAACACACTTCCAGGGAGTGTGGCCTATGGTGAAGCCACAGAATGACTTCAGGGCTTTTTATCAACCTTATCCCAACCTCACACATATACACATGCAAATCAATCTCAAAGTTTCCCCTATGAGAACGACCCAGCTCGGTCAGTGTGTGTTTGTGTGTGCACCTGTGTGGGATCTGCTGGTTAAACGTCATTTTCACATGAGTGAAACAGAATATAGGAAGAACACTGTTGCGGGACTTTATATTAGTCATTAGGAATTGATAGGATCCAATGATGGGCATTCAGGACCAGAATGGTATGGAAGTAGGTCAAATTTACCCTCAAGAGCATCTTGATGCATACAATATATCGTTATTTGCTACTGTTGCTGTAATGTTAAACTAACTAGTAAGTTAGTAATGTTAATTACTTACTAGTGGGAAAATTAGAACGATGATTGCCTAAAATGACTAAATAACTTTTCAACATTTTTATTTTATTTTAAATTTGGAATAATGTGCACAGATGAAACATATTAAGACATTAAATGGAGTCAATTTGGATGTCAAGTTCAACATACGTATTCTAATTTTTATGCACATTATAACTGTGTATAAATTTAGGAAGTACACCACAAGTGCGTGCATTCCCGAAGAGTGTGTATCGGACGTTGAGGATGGGGCCATCCAGCTTCTTTCCTCAGACACAAACACCATCTGCTCTGTGTTTTGGGAAAAGGGTTTCTTAGCAGCGTCGTTCACTAACCACAAGCAAAAATGGTCAAAGCAGTGCGGCAGCAATCGGACAGAGATGTTTTTTTTTCTTCCTCTCTCTCTTGTTTATCAAGCCCCTGTATTTAAGTTTAATATAACTGTAGTGTTTTGCTGAGAGACCTGCGGTGGGCCAAACGTTGCCAATGTCCCTCCACCCCACGGGTGGGGCAGAGCGGGGCGGTGGCTAGAGCATGCGGTCACGAGCGCAGATGTGCAGGGGCTTATTTTGTGGTGAATAAATTGCAGGCTGCCCCATGTGCAACTCATAAAGGGGGAACACAGCAAAGGACAGAAGGAAAAATACAGTGATGAGGTGGCCATCTTCACTTCAAACGCATTTTCGGACCAAAAGCAAACGCCCAGAGTCTAAATCTGTCTATGCCGCTGAAGGGGGATATAGGCTCTTGGATGGAAGGATGAGAAAGGAATATGAGAAACTAACTACAGTCAGCCATTTCGATTTCATTAATCCCAGAGTCACAGGTTTTGTGATTCATCCTGTGACGTTTAATTTAATAAAATGAAAGTTTACCCAATTAAAGCAATATTAACTCAATCATTTGAGTTTGGGGCGGGACTGTCTGTTTTTCCAATTAATGTAAATGTGTTTGAAAATAATAATTAATTGAGAAATTCTGGTAGAAATTATTTCAGCTTTAACATTCTTATAGTAATCTTAATCAGAATCCAAAAATTAAATACTTGTAATTACATTATCTTACATTTTAAAAACTATAAATAGCATCGTATATATATATGTATATTTAATGTTAAAACATGCTTCATTCCACAATGCTGTAGTAGCTATTACTTTACTTTTGCCCGTCACTCTTGGCAGGGTATGGGCCGCAAACCACAGATCTCCAGATTATTCTGTCTTTGGCCATTCTTTCCAGCTGGTTCCAGGTGTAGCCCATCTTGGTGATGTCGGCTTCGAGGTCACGTCGCCAGGTGTTTCTTGGACGACCTCTTCTCCGCTTTCCTTGGGGGTTCCACTTCAACGCCTGCCTGTTGATGTTGGTTGATGCTTTATGAAGAGCGTACCCTATCCAGCCTCATCTTCTCTTCCTGATTTCTTCCTCTGCAGGGAGTTGGTGAGTCCTTTCCCAAAGGTTGATATTGCTGATGGTGTCAGGCCATCGGATCTGGAGAATTCTTCTAAGACAGCTGTTGATGAAGGTTTGAACCTTCCTGATGGTCATCTTGGTCATCCTCCAGGTTTCAGCAACACCGACTATACGTTGGAGTTAAATAGGTGAATCTTTGTTGTCAAGGACAGGTCTCTTGAGCTCCAGATGTTCTTGAGCTGCAGTGTTGGGAAAGTGCACTTTCTACATGAACTAGTTCAAAGTTCAGTTCACAAATTTTAAAATGAACTAGTTCATACTCAAAATTTTGAACTAAGTTCACAGTTCCAAAAATGAACTAGTTCATAGTTCTTTTTTTCCATGTTGCTGCGAGATATTATTTTTCAAAATGATTGCCACAGCCCATATAGAACCACAGACAATTATTTTATCAGTTTTAACACTGAAGCTATGCGTCAGATTTTTCCCATCCTCACCAACCTTGTCATAAAACTCGTTTAAATGATCATACGACGCCTCCTTGCTGCTTTTTGTTTTGATTTGTAATGTAAGTGATGAGTCGTTCATGAACGATCTATTCATTGCGTCTGTCACGTGACAAATGAACGAAAGACTCGGAAGGTAAAGTAATTATTTATGTTCCCTGTAAACGATTTTTGACTGCATTATAATGATTTCTTAATTCAGAATATGATCAAGATTGCGTAGGTGGATGTGTTGTGGGAATTTGCCAGTTAATAGTATAACATTTAAAGCCCCTTAAATGAACGAAATGACTCGAAAAAAGATTTGTTCATTTTGATGAACGAGATCGAACAAGAGAGTCAGTAGACACTGGTGGCTGGTGTTGTCAGATTGGTTGTTTTTTCCGCTACATATTAAGGCCTGTTTACGGTGTGTTTTAGCCGGGTTTTCGCCTGGAAGGCTCTATAGAAATCTGGCACTCTATTGAACAAAGTTAAACTGAGAGAGCGTGGCATTCACAGACACCAGAATGAACGAGTTTACCCATTTCTAGCACATACCACCTTACATCATGGTATATTAATAATGCCCTATTCCCCTAAACATGTGTAATTGCTGATGTATGCTCATGAATAGGCCAACCAATGTGTATTTTTTTCTAAATAAAGATTCATAATATTTTGAACATTCAATGAATTGACAGATGCACTTCCACTTACGATTTAGGCTACTATTTAATTTAATTTATTTTTCATTACAATTTATTCACTTTAAATAAATTATAATATAAAATTATAGGATTAACAGGAATTGTAGTTGTTCAACACCACAGGAACAGTTAAAAAAAAAGTATTTAAAAAAAAAAAAATACGATTGACATCGTATTCCCCTCCATGTCCGATTGAGAAGGACGTTTTGCAAAGGTCACAAAAAGCCCTCTCGGTATCCCCCTCAACACCTTTCAGCCACAAATATTCATTTTCCCAGTCTTTCTTGTACCCACACCTTCTCTTTTTAATTGATGATGGCGGTGCCTCTCAGACAGTCTCTTTCTCCATTTTTCCAATTGGAAAGCGCGCATCTAAAAGTTCCTTCCCAGTGTGTCTGGTATGCGTGTGCGTGCGCTGTCATGACAACAACGAAAAAGTTGACAACAGTCAGCAGTTCAACTGAGGGGTGGGTGTGGCAACAATAGCGTGCTGAACTGTCAAGTAATGTTCGTTTGGCTGCCTGGGGCTCGAGGATATAGAGCGACCAACTTTTTTTTTGAGCAAGCATGGATTATGCATGACACGGTCTCAATTTGCGGGACGCATGAATTGGGCTTCAAACGCTGTGCGCGCACGCGCTACGCGGGACGGGTGGTCACCCTAATCTTGGTCTTATCTCTGTTTATGTTGAGGCCAATCGAGCTGGGTCCACAAGGTCAACTGGATTCCGCTCTCTTGTGGCTTCCTTCATAACCCAGGCAATGGCAAACAGGAACAGGAAGGGTGACAGCAGGTATCCTTGTCTCACACCAGTTTTCACCTGGAAGATGTTAGTGAGCTGCCCTCCATGGATGACTCTACAAGACATTCCATCATAAGATTTTATTATCAGGTTGACCAACTTAAAGGAGAAGTTCACTTTAAAATGAAAATTCTGTCATCATTTACTCACCCTCATGTTGTTTCAAACCTGTATGAATTTCTTTCTTCTGCTGAACAGAAAGGAAGATATTTAGAAGAATATCAGTAACCAGACAGTTTTTGGGTCCCATTGACTTCCATAGTAGGAAAAAAATATACTATGGAAGTCAATGGGACCCAAAAACTGTCTGGTTACTGATATTCTTCTAAATATCTTCCTTTCTGTTCAGCAGAAGAAAGAAATTCATACAGGTTTGAAACAACATGAGGGTGAGTAAATGATGACAGAATTTTAGCTTCCAAAGGGTCTCTCGATCCCAGCTGTCAAATGCCTTCTCATAGTCGACAAAGTTGATAAACAGGGGAATTCCACTCGAGGGACTGTTCGACTATGATGCAGAGTTTTGCGATCTGGTCCGTGCATGATCTATTCTACCAGAAGCCTGCTTGTAGATCTCGAAGATGTGTGTTAGCAATGTCTTTCATTCTCTCCAGGAGGATCCGATTGAAAACCTTCCCTGGTACAGACAGAAGTGTGATGCCTCTGTAGTTGGCACAATTTCTGAGGACACCTTTTTTAGGGATCTTTACCAGGTATCCCTCTTTCCAGTTTGTCGGAATCTCCTCTTCTTCCCAGATCATCTCAAAGAGAGGATACAGCATCTACACTGATGCATCCTAGTCTGCTTTCAGGGCCTCTGCTGGGATGTCATCAGGTCCAGCCCCCTTCGCATTCTTGTAGTAGCTATATGTGCGTGATATTAACCCGTTTAGCAGAAAATGCAAGATCAACAATTAGTTGTATGCTGACATGATGACTTTTTAGGATGTGTTAACATCTATAAAGAGCTGTGAATGTGTAGTTAATTCAACAGGAGGGAAAAAAGATGTTTGTCAGACCATTTCAGCAGAAATTTAACCACACAAAAGCAACCTTTCACAGCAACGTTCAACGTGTTCCTGCGCTCACTCTGCCTGCCCCACATCTTTCTCTCTTACTGTCATCTCTTCTCTCTGTGGAAACTCAAACGATCATTCTCAGTGTATTTTTATATCAATATTATATATATATATATATATATATATATATATATATATATATATATGTAGAGAGAGAGAGAGAGAGAGAGAGAGAGAGAGAGAGAGAGAGAGAGAGAGAGAGAGAGCACAAAACCGACCTCATAAAGTTTTTGGCAGCCTTTTTTTTTGAAGGTTTTTTCCCATTAATTTTTCTCCACATTAAAGTCATGAACCAAACCAACCTGCTCCAAGAGGAATCACAAACTCATATTAGATCACATCACATAATCAAACCACATTATGATTACAGTATATTTGAAGCACAAAAGCATATGAAAATCAGGAAAAGTAGTTAAAAGTACTTTTATGAGAGAATCAGCACTGCAAATGACGTTACTGAATCTAATGGTACAAAACCAAAAATATGTCCTTTTAATCATTAATAGAATCAGTAATTGATTAATGTCGGATCTTAGTGTTGGTCTGTATAGAAATATTTAAACATAATGGCTAAAAATTAGTTGGTAACACTTTACTTTAGGGTCCAAATCTCACTATTAACTAGTTTATTATTATCCATATTACTAGGATATTAGCTATTTATTAGTACTTATAAAGCACATATTAATGCCTTATTCTGCATTACCATATTTTACATCCCTTAATCCTACCCAATACCTAAACTTAACAACTACCTTACTAACTATTAATAAGCAGTAATTAGGAGTTATTGAGGCAAAAGTCATAGGTTATAATAGTTAGTAGTGAACTGGACCCTAATCTAAAGTGTGACCAATTTGGTTGTTTTACTCCTGTTTGCTACATCATTATTATAGCACTTTTTCTAAACTAATCTTGTTTATCTGTTTTTGACTAGTCCTGTTTGAGGCCCTTTCTATGGGGAAGTGGATGCTCATATGTGTTAATGAAAGATAACATTTGTGTCAATCCCTGGCTTCTCACACTTCTAAAATAACGTAAAGCTCAAATAAGTGTTGGATCCTTTTTTCCCACAGGTGCCATAGCTGATGGTGGTTTCGATTCAACTTTTTTTCTTGCCACTGCTGATGCAAATGGATTTTTTTGTGTGCAAATAATAGGAATCTCAAATCATTCAATTTCAACATTCAATCAATGTAAGTCTATTACTTTTTTGTCTGCCATAGGAAAACTGTAAGTTCATTGGTTAGCAAAGACAGCACATCAAGTCAAAACAGGCTGAACATCTTTTCGTTGTAAAAAAAACCTGTACAATAAAAGCAATTATCAAGTTTACATCTTAAACAAGAGAAAGCGAGAGATAAAACAAAAAACAAATTTGGCCTGTTTATCGCTTTGCCAGCCTGATAAGCTCCGCCCCTTTCCACAGAGCTGTACCCGCACCTCCCGCCTTCCGCTTTCTCACACACTCTCTCTCAACCACAGAGCCTTTACTGGCAGAAAAACACACCAGCCGACCGTATTTTCTTCTGAAACTAAATATTAACGAAAAAAGCATTAGGCCAAATGCTAAATTCCATTGGTGCATATTAATGAGTGCTCAATATACTGTAACGAATATCATATATGATGACCCACAAGATGTTACAGGTTTCCTACGTCAATGATGCCTTTAAACTAGCCATTTAAATGTGATTAAAGTGTTACTTTCCAATCTCTTTCACACACAAATACAGCCACACTATCTGTGTACAAATTCTTTGTAACTGAAATGCCCAATCTGCACCCTCACTCCAATATTTCACACAGCCTCCAACACCCACTAGTCTTTCGTTTAGTTCCTTAAAGATCATCGGGTTTATGTGGCTTTTAAAAAAAAAATTGTTTCTCATGAGAACGCATTGTTGTCAGTCCTCTCTACAGTTATAGTGTTTGTGCAATACTAGAACACTTAAAGGGATAGTTCGCCCAAAAATGATATTTAAGCCATGATTTACTCACCCTCAAGCCGTTCGAGATGCATATGTCAATCTTTTTTCAGACGAACACATTTTCAGTTATTTTAGAAAATGTCTTAGATCTTTCAGTGGTTATAATGTGAAGCAATGGGGTCCAGCTGATTCAAGTCGCAAAATGTGCATGCATCCTTCACAAAAATAATCCATCCGGCTCCAGGGGGATAAACGAAGGCCTTCTGAGGGTAATCCGTGCAGTTTTGTCGTAAAAATATACATATTTAAAACTTTATAAACGAAAATAACTGGCTTCCGGTGGCGGTCGGTGCGCGTTCATGGAGATGGTTGCTGGCATATGACGTAGGACGTAGCGCAGCAAGCGTCGTGACGTAGAACGAGCATGACAGCGCAGCCAGAGAGCAGAGCAAAACAAAACTCTATGTTCGCTCTACGTCACGACGTCATTCATCTCCATGAACGTGCGCCGACCGCCACCGGAAGCCAGTTATTTTCGTTTATAAAGTTTTAAATATGTATATTTTTACGACAAAACTGCACGGATTACCCTCAGAAGGCCTTTGTTTATCCCCCTGGAGCCGGATGGATTATTTTTGTGAAGGATGCATGCACATTTTGCGACTTGAATCAGCTGGACCCCATTGCTTCACATTATAACCACTGAAAGATCTAAGACATTTTCTAAAATAACTGAAAATGTGTTCGTCTGAAAAAAGATTGAAATATGCATCTCGAACGGCTTGAAGGTGAGTAAATCATGGCTTAAATATCATTTTTGGGCGAACTATCCCTTTAATTTGACTAGTGCAATTATAAGTCATTTCTTAAAAGGGACAGTTCACCCAAAAATGTAAATGATTGCATTCTTCACTGTGAATATACTGTATGCAATGATGCCTTATTAATTTGGCCTAAAGAAGGCCAAGACATGTCATAGCATGTCTGTGCATGATTTAACATCATTATTTTTTCATCTGTAGAACACAAAAGAAGATATTAAGTTGTTATTGATGACAGAATTGTTATTTTTGGGTCAACTATCATTAGGCAGACGCAACATTTTGTCAGTTTTAAAAAAAAACATCCAATATGCTTAGAAAAGTCAGTGATCTCACCGATCTTATGATGGCTTAATGGCTATCATCCATGCACAAAGTGCAAAATGCAGTATCCCAACAATCACATTCTTCACAACTTCCTAATTAAAAAAAATAAATACAATAACCTGGAACAGACAGGTGTACAGTTAATGCATATACAAGTGTATTAGGGCTGTAATCAACCAAAGAAAATCTTGGTCGACTAAAGTCCTGAAATTTTCGACTAAAAATCTACTAAAAATGACGTTAGGGAAAAAAAATGTTAAATTAATTAGCTGCGCAATGTGCGCAGTACTTGGTAGCCTTGTTGTCCGCCTAAATGAATTATAAATATACATAAAAAAACTAGTAGGCTATTTGCAGTATATTAAATCGTTTTTGACCTAATTATTTTGCACTGAAATGAGTCTGACACACGAGTCTGTCGGCTCTGCAGCGTTGCATCACGTGCATCTGCGCGCAATATCATAGCTTATGATTTCCGAAAATAGTACTATGTTGTCAACTAGTGATATCATCACAAGAACTTTTGAGGAATATGCAACATAATTTAGACAATTGTTTTTGTCATATGTATTATAATAACTGACAGACACTATAATTTCATTGCAGCTCGCACAGAGCGAGGCTGAACATAGGAGCTCAGCTTCGCGGCCGTGACACGAATAGACTATTAACTTAAAGCTTTAACTCTTAAACACAAAAGGCACGTCAACTATAATAAAAAAAGAATGTTTATTAAACAAACCAGATCAAGTAATAATATTCAGCAAACCTTCTAGTAGCCTACTTTCTTCAATCTGTCTGTCTCTCTTCTCCAGTGGGTTGGGCTAATCCAAAAGAAGTGAAAACAAGGGGGGTGTTCTGAAGACAGACTGTTACCTGTGAAACAGGGGTGCTCTGAAAACACCCCCATTAGTAATTATTGCTTTCCACCTGATGAAATGAACGCGGCAAAAAATAGGTAAAAACTGATGAAATGAACGCGGCAAAACTAATGAAATGAACGCGGCAAAAAATCGACCAATCAGAATTTTGGTCGAGCAAGAACGTATCGACCAAATAATCGACTAATCGACTGGGAGATTACAGCCCTAAAGTGTATACAGTCGAACATGCATGAAAACTTTGCTAGTCGTTTCTAAAATGCTGTACTAGTCATATGCTTGGAATTTTGATGGCTTTAGTCCATGTTTGCTATTTTTTAGGCCATCTACATGCAAGTGTGCTCCTAAAAGCTGACAAAACATCTAGTCCAGTCATTTTAAGCCAAAATGGGGGTCAACCTTGAACAAATTGCAACAGAAGCAAACTCAACTGATTTTGTATCCTCAATATGTCCTGAGTAAGGAAAAAAAAAGTCCCGAAGAAACCCATTAGGGGAAAGTTTTGAAAAAGACCCAAATATAGCCTATTCATTCTTTTTCTCCCGTGAATAGGGTAAAAAATTTTAACCTTTAGATATCATCATGAAAATTACTGAGTTGATTACTTACATCAAGACAAACAAAAAATGTATTACAAGTTTTTTTAAATTGTTTGTTAACATGGACAAACGGTGCAGCCTTTATTAATTATTATTGCAGAGATGGGGTTTGGGGCTGGGTCCGTGGGACTGTTTCTGGGGGTTCACTTTTTATTTTACCTACCTTTTTGTCTTCTGCACTCGTCCCCCAGAAACAGTCCCACGGACCCAGCCCCAAACCCCATCTCTGCAATAATAATTAATAAAGGCTGGTTTCTAAAGTACTTCTTCCTGCCTCTATGTATTAATGCGCATGGGTAGACTAAATGGGTTCCATTCAGACCTTAACATTAAGTATTTTACTGTTATATGTCAACAAGATTCAACAAGACATTTTCACCTGGCTATACCCAATGTTTAGATCTGTTGTGGTATTTATGCAAATTAGCACATACGTAATTAGATTATGCACCGTTTGTCCATGTTAACAAACAATTTAAAAAAACTTGTAATATATTTTTTGTTTGTCTTAATATATAGTAATCAACTCAGTAATTTTCATGGTGGTATCTAAAGGTTAATTTTTTTTTACCCTATTCACGTGAGAAAAAGAATGAATAGGCGTTTATTTGGGTCTTTTTCTAAACTTTCCCCTAATGGGATTCTTCTGGGCTTTTTTTTTTTCTTACTCGTTACATATTGAGGGTACAAAATCAATTGAGTTTGCTTCTGTTGCAATTTGTTCAACCTTTTTTCATAAAATGACTGGACTAATCAGCTTTTATCAGATATAGCCTACACATTTAAAATGTAGTCATTCTTATGTGGGAAAACAGACTAAATATTTTCTAATATGACTAATTTTGGACTACACAAACATAATTTGTCTAATCAAACTGCCTCCAGAATGGAAATGTTCCTTCATATCACCAATTTTTAACATGGTACAAGGCTGCAATATAAAAGCCACTGGCTATTTTTTTTAAAAAGGGACAAACCCATCTATAGCCACTTTTTCACCGTTAGCTCACCGTGCTGGTAGAATCCGTGAAGGGTTAGGGTTAGGGTTAGCTTCCCTAATTAGCTTCCTAAGCTGCTTTGCCTTCGTCATTTTTGTGATGTCCTGGGGCATCACCATAATGACCTCCTCCACATTAGCTGCTGACAGGGTGAAACTACTTTAATGTGGGGTTACAGAGTTCCACTGGCAGACTCCACTGCGTGGGAGCCCTGAAAGCCACGGTCTCCACCTCAAGATTCACCATCTCACATTCCTCAAACCAGACCAGACCAGATCACACCAGATCTGGGCCAAAGCATGGTCGACCAAAACCCAACCACCAACCTCTGCTCCTTACCATTCAGAGCACTTCAAACATGCAGATGTGTGTCACATACAGCTGTGCCAGTCTATTCCTTGTTCGCAGTTCTCTTTTTCTCTCTCCCACTCTCTCCCACAGCCCGAGCAGAGCATGTGATTTTCTCAGTTTCGTTAGCGGATGGCTTTGATGAGACAAACTCATCACTTCACATGCCAGACTTGTTTGGTGTTTCTGCAGTAACTCTGCAGATGACTTACCAATTTTGTATGTATGCCTCAAATGCATCTATTTCCCTCTCGTTGCTTGCATCTGTGTGTACGGTTGACTGTGCATATATTATTATTATTATTATTATTATTAATTATATTTTTATTTATGTGTTTATGCACGGTTTTGTTTGTGTGCGATGTGCGTGTTGTCATGCAGTTGCGTGCTACAGTGCTGACACACAGCTAAAAATGCATGTGAATAGTGTTTGCCTGTGTGTGTGTGTGTGTGTGTGTGTGTGCGTGTGTGTGTGTGTGTGTGTGTGTGTGTGTGTGTGTGTATTAGACCTGTTGATTTCCTGTGGTGCAGACAGAGGTTTCAATGTGCTAGACAAAAAGAAGAGCTCTGAGCTTGGGACAGGATGTAGAGATGTTGTTCTCACTGAATGTAGACATATTTACATACAGTAGACTGTGTGCGTATAATACAGCCAATGTACAACAGCCCCAAAACATACTTGCAAACTTAAGTCACACTTATAAATGTTTGAATGTCAATTGCTATAAATACAAAACCACATCAAGTAGTGGGTGTTTTTAAGGAAGATAGCATGCTTTATAAGCAACAATTTCACAAAACATTGTAGTGTGCTGTGCAAGTAGTTTTGGAGTCACTGTACACACATTACCAATCAATGTGGCCAATGAATGAATCTTTACCTTTGAGAGTTAATGTTGCATGCATGCAATCTCTCTGTCGGATGGATGTGATCTGTCTGCAGTCCTGATAAAATCATACCATCAAATGGAGAAATGAGATAATGCATGCTAACCAGCAGCACAGTTCAACAGCACAGTGGGTGTTTAGATGTACACACGTGATATAAACAGAAAAAAATGATTACAATTTTGGTTTAAAATGAAATAATAATTAATATGTCTATGTCTAATAACTAACATGGTGAATGTTTAAAGGGACACTGTGGAGAAATTGTGTTTTTGTCAAACAGCGACCCCTAGAGTCGGGCATGGAACAGGCACACAGACTCCGAAGACTAAATTATTTCAATTTATCTAGTTTGCAAATTGTGCTCGTTTATTTACAACCTCTACGTTAGGCTTATTTGTGTCCTGATATTTATGTGAGATATTGAAAACTGTTCTCATGATCGCAAGAATCAACGTCAACAGCGTTGTCTGATATCCCTCAGGACTACGTGATAAATACACCTCACAACACCTGAGTTCAGCTGGCAAACTAGTTTGTGAGGCAAGCTAGGCAATAAAACATAACGCAAAAAACACGTAGGCCTTAGAGAACGAGTGTTTGTTGTCTGTTAACAGCTCTGATAATCGAAAGCTAGCTAGACATATGTGGAAATTATTGGACTGGTCTAATTATCAGCAATGGATGAATGAACAGCATGTAAAAAAAATGACATACTACAAGCAAGCGCAACAACATACAACATAGAATGCAAACAAGTTTACAAATAAGAGATTTATTTACTGGCCACTTCATGCGTTTTCTCAGATCGGATAGCTATCTGATTTATCAAAACGATTCTATTTACACCTGGTCACAAAAATGTGTTTTTGCGAAACGGATTTAAATCCGATCTTCAATTCTCGCGCTATATGCAGATTTAATGGAGTGCACGTCACCGAAAGCAACAGATATGAGCTGCATTTTATTGATCATCAGCTAAAATTTAAAAATCAAAGACCGCAATAAGAGAGAGCAGCAGCAACAGCCCTGGTAAGATCACTTCATTTCTTTACTTTTAATGATGATGATGATTGTGTGTTAAGCATCTGCGACTTACTTTCACTTTGATTTGCGATAGTTTGCACGTTGGCTTGATGATCTGATGCTCAGCTTCTCATCTGCGGTGATGCATGTTCCAGCGCGTCGTCATATCTGGCAATAACATATAGCCCATAACACGCTCTCACACGGTTTTTTTATTATTTATTTTTTAGCATTTTTGGGAGGAGTACAATTTACATATGTGGTTTAAACAACCAGATGCATTTACACTTGTTCAGTTTCGTCTGGAATGCGTCTCAGACCTCCTCCTGAAGTGGTTTGAGCGTCTTGAATGCGTTTCGGAGGGCATTTACACCTGTTTTTTTCACGATCGGATAGCTATCCGATCTGAGAAAACGCATGAAGTGGTCAGGTCTAAACACAACAGCCCCCATGACAAAAACATACGCACGAAAGCTGCATCTCACGTCCATAGACAGTATATAAACGCTCACGTCCGAATTAGAGAAAGTGGTGGGGGAAGTGACGTATGCCGTAAAGCAGTCGAATTTTGTAGTTCTTTTTGTGCTCTGGTTACTACCCGAACCCCGAAGTTACGTAGTGCCAGTAAAAGCGATACAGACCCCGTCAGGCTATGGCAGACGTGTCATTCAACCTATTGTAAGTCGATGTACCATCACAAGGGTCTTGGAAATATATTATGAAGGTTGAAAAGTTACACGGTGTGGCTTTAAGGAAAACAATTGTAAAAATATAATGTAAGCACAGATTTCTAGGGGTGTAACGATACCCTCATGTCACAATTCGATACATATCACGATACAATATTATTGCGATACTCCAAGACATGATAAAAGGATAACAAAAAATGTATTGCTTTGTGAGTGTAAATTAATAGGCTTGGACTTGGTGCTGTAAACCCAAAGCACAGGACAGTAGTGACACCAGAAAAAAAAAAAATTATGATTCTGAAGCTGAAAACAGAATTATTTTAGACGAATATGCTTGCACTCTGTCATATATTTAAATGTCATATATTTAAAATAGGTATTATCAGGACCCACAAATATTCCCCCATTGCATTATTATACATTATGTTCTGAAACTCTGTAAACTTAAATTTTTTCTCACACAGTAATTTTTATTTTGGGTGAATTATACACAATACATATTGTCACTATCCACGATACACATTGTTGCATTTTTGTATTGCGATATATTGTGACACGATATATTGTTACACCCCTATGCATTTCCGTTTAATTTGATTAATTTGAGTGACAATTTAAATTTAAAAAATGCATGAAAATTATATTACGATTGAATTCTGTTTATTTGCAAATCCATGCATCTCGTTTTTTACACCCCCACAAATACACACTTTCAAGTTCTGTGGAACTTCAGTTTTTGGGTGATTATCAGAATGCCATGAGTCACCACAGCCATTGCATTCTGGGTAGGGATGTGACCGCAGGTTGAGAAATGAGTGTTCCATGGTAAAGTGGCTGTGTGTGTGAAGTGTGAGTGTTTGTGTTCCATGTGTGTGTGTGTGTGTGTGTGTGTCTTGTGTGTGTGTGTGTGTTCCATGGTTAGTTTTGTGGTTGGTATGACCTGCTTTCAGTTGGACCCATCACTCATTTGGTTCAGAGAAATCCTGTGAATCAGAGAGCGCGTTTCATGTGAGAGAAAAAGAGATTTATTTCAATCTCTTGCCTCCAGTTTGTCCTTGCTTGACATCCAGAACTTACCATGATCTAAGCGTGTATGCATGTTCCTAAACATGTATGTTTAAAGGGGTGGTATAATGTGCTTTTCACAAGATGTAAAATAAGTCTCTGATGTCCCCAGAGTATGTAAAGTTTTAGCTCAAAAAACCCCACAGATATTTTTATATAGCATGTTAAAGTTGTCACTTTTTGAGGGCGAGCAAAAACGCACCGTTTTTGTGTCTGTCCCTTTAAAGGCAAATGAGCTGCTGCTCCCGGCACAGGGGGCGGAGCTTCAAGAGCTCGTGTCCTTTTACCTCACACAGACATGTTCTGAAATTTTAAATACTTTTAGCCTTTTATGTTCAAACCGAAGTCAGAATGATGGAGAGACTCGAGAAGAAGCGACAACATGTAGACAGCATTTCTGAATGGTTAGATGTCTTGGTGATGCAAACATTTTATTCTGAAGATTTTATCACACTATTGATTAAAGTCTTCTCTTTCTCTATTTTTCTCTTCTCTCTGTTTGACTTGTCAAGACCACGCAGCCATTTCCCACGCTTTCCTTTGTTACTCTGCACATTGATGTGAACACGCAGTGTCAAATACTCACACACACAACTGCATATCATAATAAAGCACATAAAACACATGGCTAAATCTGAAATGGACACACTCGTCTAAATGAAACCATGTCTGTTGTGGGCCTATTACAACAAAATTACCGTGACCATCATGTACTTCCGTCCAAATCTGTCCAAATAAAGCAATTTTAAGCGAATGCAGAAATCTATTTTTAATTATTATTATTAATAATAATAATAATAATAATAAATATTATTATTATTATTAGACTTGTATAATATTTATATGTATACACACACACACACACACACACACATAATGTACTACATAAAACTACATAAAAGTATTATTATTATTATTATTTTTACTGGTGACGTTTCGACAATATTACACAATTAAATCATTCATTAAAATGTATTGTACAATTGGTTCAATTAATTTCATAACTGCTGCATCCGTACTCTTTTTTGTTTTGTTTTGTTTTGTTTTGTTTTAGAACATCAGTAAAATAATCATGCAGAAAGATCTCAAACAAATGTTTGATACAAAGAGCAGATAGTCAGTGTTAATTCTGTGTCTCACGGTGGGGCAGGTGTTTGCAGGGTTTGTGGTTGTAGTTCAAGCTCTACTGCACACAAATGAAGGAATTGACTGTGAGGACACATGCAGAGCACACCATGCTGTATTCTGCATCATTTGTGTCACACACGAAGCTTTCGTGACAATAGTCTCAGGTCTGGTTTCCGCCACTGCGATATGTGTCTAAGCGTGGGTGTGTGGAAACATCTCTCTCTATCTTTCTCTCATCTGTCTGTCCTTACACAGTAATTCAACTTTCCATATACAATTTAAAAGTCAGATTGTTTGTGTCATCTTCTCATTGCTTGTTTCACAGTGTTATGATAATACTGTCCAGTGGTATATTATTCTATATTAATCAAGAGATACTCTAGTGTAAATTGGCTGAGGTGTGTAACTAAGAGGTGTGTAAACTGAGGCGTGTAACTAAGATCTAAAAATAACTTTTCACCATATTAACCAGATTTTTCACCAGCTGAGAAAATGTATCATTAAGCCATAACTTCTTACAGAATATAAAATCACATTTTCCATTATTTAAGTACAGTATATATTTTTTATTCCTATGAAAATTGAATTATTTTGCCGTTTTATTTTTAACAAACATTGCAGGAGTCACACGAAGATGAGCTGTTTTTCTCTCAGAAAACATTGTGATTTTCTTCCACTTATTTGCTTGCTTAACATATGGAATTCTCCATAATGTTGGCAAAATAACATATATAGGCTATATAAATCCAGTGGCGGCTGGTGCTAAAAAAACTGAATTATTAATGCATGACTGAATGTAGGCTAATTGTTAAATAACCATTTAACAGTGATAATAATGTATCATTAGCCTACTGCTTAGCTAAAAATGGAAAATTCAGCATTTAAAGCATGCCATAAGGTAGGGTTGGGCGATGGCCAGTTGCCAAAGAAATCTGAATTTTTGGGCTAAATGACGATGTATGGTATAATCTCAGTATTTAAATTTTTCTATTTAAAAAAACTGTATTTAATTAAAAAATGTTTATTTCATATCCTGATCAATATTGTCCTGCAAACAATGTTCATATTGTAGGCTATGGAAACAAGCATAGGGAATAACCTTGCAATCTATCCAAGAAAGGGGTCAAATCACATTACAGTCTTAACATTGCAACATTACAATCTAAAAACAAAATAATGCTTTTATATAGTTAAATTTAGAAGAAGTAGTTACATTTTCTAAACTTAAAATGAAAATAAATAAAAACAAAACTGATATCATAAGAATACACTTCTAGGTTTGAAATTCTTTAGCACATTTAGCACACCAACAACAACAAATATTTTATATTTAGTGTTATTGTATCCTCTCTCAAGGGTGGCTTGCCCACTTCAGGTTGGTGGAGAGTTCCTGCCTCAAGTGGAGGAGTTTAAGTATCTTGGGGTTTTGTTCACAAGTGAGGGAAGGATGGAACAGGAGATTGACAGACGGATCGGTGCAGCTTCTGCAGTAATGCGGTCGCTGTACCGGTCGTGATGGTGAAGAAAGAGCTGAGCCGCAAGGCGAAGCTCTCGATTTACCGGGTCAATCTACGTTCCTACTCTCACCTATGGTCATGAGCTTTGGGTCAAGACCGAAAGGACAAGATCCCGGATACAGGCTGCCAAAATGAGCTTTCTCCATAGGGTGGCAGGGCGATCCCTTAGAGATATGGTGAGAAGCTCGGTCACTCGGGAGGAGCTCAGAGTAGAGCCGCTGCTCCTCCACATCGAGAGAGGCCAGCTGAGGTGGCTCGGGCATCTGTTTCGGATGCCTCCTGGACGCCTTTCTGGGAAGGAGAGACTATGTCTCCCGGCTGGCCTGGGAACGCCTCGGTGTCCCCCCCGGAAGAGCTAGAGGAAGTGTCTAGGGAGAGGGAAGTCTGGGCATCTCTGCTTAGACTGCTGCCCCCGCGACCCGGCCCCGGATAAGCGAAAGAAGATGGTTCATGGTTATGGTTATGGTTTTATGGTGTTATTGTATATTTTAGTCAGAATTATTGCACTCCTATTCTATTGCGCTGCGTCTGTTCGGCGCGCATTCACGCGGCAGCGCTCGTTCACAGAAGTATAGCTTGCAGACGCTCGTCCACTCCTGACAGCAAAAGGGAAATATTTGCTTTCTAACTTTCTAACATTTACAGATGGAGAATATGTCCGTGGAATGTAAGTTATGCACTGAGGAAATTACTGGATATCACTTCAGCTTAAAGATTATTAATAGAGGTATATTTGTTTCCACCAATCGCTGCACAAGTTAAGTTTACGTATGATGACGAAAGCATGTTAGTGCGAGCCCTCCCGGAACCCATAGAGAATGCATTGCAGTGCCTGCAGTTCGAAAAAAAAAAATCTTTGTATAGAAGTCTATGGGAAGTCTATTTACCGCCCAAAAAGAGGCGGTACTCCACAGAACGAGACTTGACGCTGATTGGACTATATCCAGATGCAGAACAACAGTGACTGCTAGCGTAACTCTGTGGTTGAATGCGAATGTGATTCCAATCACCCTAATAAAGAAACCGCCCCTGTGTAGAACACCGGTCAGTGTGAACACCCCCTTATTAGTCAGTGAGGGTTTTTTTAATGTGAAAAAATACATACTGAATGAGAAAAACGGTACTTGGCAACAAGGTGAATTTTCTCATTTGGTATGTGGGGGTTCATAGCATTGTTTTGTTTGATCATTGTGGCGTGTCGTCTTCATAGTGTAGTAGTGGAGAGATTTATAGGGTTGCCGAAAAGAGAGGTTTGTTTATCAGTATGAGAGGTTTGCAGTAGGAGGTTAAAAGGGCCAAACGCTCCTGTGGGCTCTGTGATTGGGGCCACAGCAGAGGTTTGTGGGCAAAGACTCTGCATTATAAAGCTCAGGAAATCAGACCAAATCAAGTGCATGAACACACACACACTGCCAAAAGAGAAGCACTAAGAGAACCATGCAGCTGAACTGTTTTTTATCCGGATTCACGGTTCATTACTCAAGTGTGTTGTCTGAGATATTCATTCATTTAGCAGACGCGAAGCAAAAAATGAAAGTGTTTTATACCAATGCCTATTTTAAGATGGTTGGTGAAAGTTACTTTTACAAGTTACAAGCTAAATTAACTAGGCTAATTATGTTAAATGTTTCGTATTTATATAAAATTACTACTTTTCTCTCCAGTGTACTGTAGGTTAAAGTCCCCCTGTGGTGAAAATCAAGCTTTGAATGTTGTTTATATGTCTATGTGGTGTTTTTAATATGCTTTAAGACAAACCATGTGCAAATTCATGTCAACACCATTGCTTTTATCTTTTAGTATTTTATCTTTTAAATTGCAGTAAAAGACAGTCTCAAAAATGTGGTTTCAAATCGCTGGTGTTTCTGACATCACTAACTGCCTTGTAACCAATCAGATCAACGTGTCTCTGAGCTGGTGTGAGTGAGTGGAGGCAGGGCTAAATTGCATTTTCATAGAACTGCGTATACTAAATGAGGCAAGTGTGTAGAGTTACATTCAAGCTATTTAAAGGAATTAAATATGTCATTTTGGTGATCAAAGATGAGTTTTAAGGGATAAAATTATTGACTTCAGGGGGACTTTAAGTAGTGTTATGCTTGGCTTGCAAGTGTCAAATTTTTTATTAATTTTTTGATATGGAGACTTTGTCACTTGACATAGTAGTTGGCATTCAATGACTATACTACTTTATAGATTAAATGATGATTATTGCATTCAAAAACAGCTAGATGGGATGCATGGTGAACATATGCAAGGCGCAAAGCAAAGGACAAATAAGACCTGCGTGCATGTGTTATCCACAACATGACTGCACAACAACCAGCTGAAGCCACATTGTGATCGGCTTTCTGATCTAGATGTTACCTGATACAGGTGCATGTCATTTTGTGGAATATCCAGGTCTTTTTTTTTGCAGATGACGAGTAATATTTGCCTGCATAGGACACAGGAAGCCACATGGTCTGTGAAAACAGACAGGAGAGAAATTATATATACGAAACAAAAAATTATACAATAATAAAATTGAATGTATAAATATTTAATGTTTAAAAAAAAAATTCTAAATATAACCAGCGCCTAACATTGTTTCATAATGCTCAGACATTAGCTTTTGTCAGGGGTCATAAATCTTGATAGTTCTGTCAGTTCTAAATGTTTTCATGCTAACATGTCAATTAACTTAGCCGTCATGTTAATATGCGTTAAATCTACACTCTGCATTATGTAAAATTTAATTAACTTTAAAGTAACTTATACTTGTATATGACCAAATTATCAGTCAAATTTTCATACAAATAATGTAATTCTCAAGATGCAAGAAGAAAACTCTGTTCCAAAACAGCTAACTTACGTGATTTCGATTTATAAGTTGTTTTTACTTGTTGTTGTTTTTCTTATCTGGTAATAAAAGCAATTTGTAAGCGCAATATACACATACTGGTGCATCATGGATGAGCAAATTCAGTTTGACCTTGATCAGAGACTCACTCAAAGTAAAATATCTTTATGTCAGTGACAGAATCAACCTCCAAAACTTTATCATTGTAGACTACAACTTTATTAATGGACAGTATAGTGACTGAACATGTGGTCAAATTCACTGGCAGCACACAAGATGGTCTGGTCTGCATGATGTCTGACAGATGCCGTTTAAATAGTTTGTGGCTTAAGCGAGAAATGGAAAGCAACATATTTTTTCCTCATGAGAAAATGAAGTGAAGAAAACAACTTTTGTTATGCTGAGATTACAACATTCCTGTAGCTTAGACAGTAGTGCATAGCGCAAGCAATAGCAAGGTCATGGGTTTGATTCCAGGCGATGCATGAACTGATAAAACGCATATCTTCAATTTAATGACAGTTGCTTTGGATAACAGGGTCTGTTAAATGCATATTAAGGCGTGATTATGGGAAAAGAGGACTGGGGCAAATATAATGCATGGCCTTCCAGAGCTTCCATTCTAACATGAATGCATATTTCACACATACTATACCTGTATTTCATTTAAATGTGGGGGTCATGAGAATGTAAAGGCCACGATGACATCTAAAACCACTGGTACCACTCTGACTCACTCAAGGTCTTCAGTAGCGCTTGAATAAAATCATAGGCCAGGTGAGCTGAAGCAGGTTGGAAATAAACTTTGCAAGACAGTGGGGCTGAGTCCCAATTCGCATACTATCTACACATCCTAAATAGTTTTCGAAATTAGAATTAGTGTGTCCAAAATTGTAGCATGTTGAAATTAGTATTCCAAAGATACCCGGATGGTCTACTTTTTCCAGTTAGAATCCGAAGTACAGATTCATGACCACTCTTGTACTGCCCACAACCCACTGTGCATTGGACAAGGATTCGATTAGAACTACAAACACAAATAAAAAGTGCTAAAAACTACAAACATGGCGGACGTGCAAGTCCGACAGTTAAGTAGAGAGGTTGAAGTTGCGTTCACGCCATGTCGTGATTACTGCAATTATGTGATTTCAACTTGTAAAAAGCGTTCACGTCCTCGTAGAGCTCGTAATTACAGCCTGTAAGATGGGAATTGTCTGAGAGCTCCTACTTGACCGCTGCAGATTCATTTAGGCGTTAATAGTCGTGCCACAGAAACGCATAATTCCCGGTCTGAGGACATGAACAGCTCCAAATATAACGTCATGTGTTGTCATCTTGAGACTAAGTTAATTACAACATGACATGAATGCAGCATTAGATAAAGGGGTTTGACTAATAAGGAGTATCTAACCTGATGAAAAGACATTTATTCAATGTTATCCACATTATATTTAATCTGCAACAGCATTGTGATATTGTAAAGATATTCAGATCAATGTGCTTCTACATTTCTCTCTGAAATGGTAGGAAATTAAATTACATTGAATGTGGAGGATTTTAACTGTGACAAGATGATTGACAGGGCAGTTTAAACGGTGACAGGATTCACGTATCTGAGCGACAGAGCTGTCCGTTAAAGACACAAATATGACGAAGTATGTCCCAAAGCTTGCCTACTCTTTTGCTACACACTCAAAAGTATGTACTTTTTCTTCACAAAAAGAGTACATACTTGTAGAACATAGTATGAGTAGGCGAATTGAGACGCAGCATGAGTCCCCAGGAGCAGGGTTGAAGATTTAGGTCCTATGGAGGCATCTGAATCATGTGATCAGTCAATGCAAATGTGCTGAGTAATATTATAAGCACCTTAGCACAGTATAAGAGCCATTTAACCAAAACAAGGTATATTACAGACTATATGGTGTAACACACTGAGAACCCACAACCCAAGCGATGACTGTTACTGACAAGACAGAACATAAACCTGGCATCTCGCTATATGTGTAGTCGGACAAGAGCTTGCATGTCCAGGACATCACCTAGAAATTAGTGGTGTATAAGCACTGAACTTTTGTTTTTATTTTAATAATATTTCATTTTACTGAATGTATAATTAAAATACTCTAAAACTCTAAAATAGAGTAGGCCAGACAATCACCTAGAAGTCTTTGTGACAAGCTTAACTATCAAGACTTCCTTGATTGAGCAATGTCACCAGAAACACCATGATGGTCAACCAGTTTCACCCGCTATTTGTGACGTTACACCATCTAAACCAGTGCCAAACCAGCCTCAACCAGTTTTAGTTTTTCTGTGCACAGTCAACACTTCCACTGATAAACAACTCATTCATGTATTGTAGAATGGAATCTACTGATCATGGAAAATGATCTCAGCATCATTTGATGCTTACGTGATAAATGAAAAATTGTAGGTTTAGTGGACAGACGTTATGACAAGTCCAGTGACTCATGGAAACTTTAGACCTAAATTCAGTAGTGCTCAAACCAATTAATTCACATTTATTCAGCCAAAAGAGGCAGTGAGTCATGACTTAAATTTGTCTTTCCAATATGCAAAAAAAAAAAAAAAATCCACAAAAATTAGATAAACCCACACACAAATACACAGATCATAATACTAGTCAAAGGTACGATAATCAACTAAGCTTGCATCCGACTTCTTAATCTGATTATGCATGGTCAAGCCAGCAATAAAAATATTGGTGGACTTCTATAACAAAATGACATGCATTTGTAAATGCCTTGCTTAAAAGAAAAAAAACTCAAAATATTCTTTGATGATTAAATCAACAGCACAAATGAACCTTCATGCATATAAAGCATAAAAATAGATTTCAAGTTATAAATCACAGTGGCCAAACATACAATGTAAACATCTACCATAAATTATTTTATGCTTATGAAAATTTCAATGATTTTGTGCTCTAAGCAGCCAATAATTTGCTATGCACAGCAAATTACAATCGACACAAACCATGTTTATCTGTGGTGCGAGAATAAATTGTGAAACCAAGAACAATCAGAGGACCGTAAACACCCAACGAGACACCTGATGACTGATGCCAGTGTGATCTGGATGAAATCGAGAGGGTCTTTATCCGATCTCAGTCACACTTCCTGTTTTTAAATGTGCAGACAGATTTCACAGATGATTCTGCAAAAAATAAGGAGCAAAACAATACACATTTTATAAGCTGTTCAGACAGCGTGTGTGAGCTTGTGGCCTGCGACTGCCGCAGCAGAAGTGAGAAACAGTTTACCGTTGCAATAGTGCTGCTTCCGGTCTGAATGGGGGAAACTAAAAGCGTCTGGCTGCTTGACTGTCACGCAAAGGCCCGGCTAATCATCACAGCACCGTTGAGCCCTCAGACGCAGAAACAGGAAGTGAGCAGGCGACAGAGGAAGTTGTTGGTTTTTTGATGGCCATTGCCGTGGTTTTCAGACTTCTCTCACAAAAGTGGGGGGGTTAAGTCAGATGTTTGGCGTGGGAAAGGACAAGACTGTCCTATTGATCCTTGGAGAAATGTGTTTTTTTACATGTCAACAGAGAACAAGCAGACTTCACCAGCATTTCCTGCCCTCTCCAGCATAATATATGTCATTCATAGAACATGATCATTTAAAGAGACATTCTGCAAACATTCTGCACACCGAGTTTATATTCACAGACATAATTGAGTTGTCAGGCCCTGTCGAAATATTTTAAACTCAAAGTCTTAATATGATGGGGTTTTTTTGTAGATATGGTCAAAAATATTTAACAGGTTGTTTTTTTTCAGACACAGTAGTTCAGCCAAAGGAGACTTCTGTCATTATTTACTTGTAATACCCTCTATTATAACCGTCATGTTGTTCTATGCTTTTCTTTTATAAAACAGCTGAATTTGAAATGAGAGTGAAGGCAAAGTGCAGGACTCTCATAATCACTGATGTTTTTAAGGCCTGGAAGTTATGGAAGTTAATACAGTTAATATTAATAATAAAAGAAGTTTATACAATCTTAAAACTCATGGACATTTCTTTAGTGAATATAATTATTCTAGTTATTCTCTGCTGTAAAACATTTATTTGCCTAGATATTGCTCTTGTGTAGAGCTTAATTGTTCTAAATATAAAAGAATAGCAGAGTCCACACCACAACTAATGGTAACGGCACAGAGAAACGATATTGTTGGAATCAATTTCAGAAAGATATTTTTCAGCTGATGAACACTGACAGCCAATCAGAATCCATTCTGCTTTAAAGAGCTTGAGCATTAAAGTGGCAGACAACCAATCTGCAGCGCACACTCAGAATAAACAGAGCATTTTCCAACGAGCGTGTACGTTGGTGTGGACGCCAATATTGTTATCGTTCTTGGTGTGAACGGGCCTTAAAGTCCCCCTGTGGTGAAAATAATTTTTTTTATGTTGTTTATATGTCTATGTGGTGTTTTTGATATGATTTAAGACAAACCATGTGCAAATTCATAAGTCAACACCATTGCTGAGTATTTTCTCTTTAAAACTTAATTTTCTCTTTAAAAACACGGTTTGAAATCGCTGGTGTTTCTGACTTCACAAATGACCTTGTAACCAATCACCTCAACGTGTGACCGCTCTGAAGCAGGGGAGTCTCAAGAGAAACCAGGTTATCCTGGTATTTTTTCTGTTGATATGAAAAATCTGGTAGATTTAGCAATATAGCGGGTATATGATGTATATTACGATGTTATGATGAACTATATGTCTTTCAGTGATCATAAGTATGTCATAAGTTGTTCAAAGCTTTTTTAAGGATGTGATTGTTAGAAGGGAGGGTTTTAAGGGATAAAATTAATGGCTGCAGGGGGACTTTAAAGGGTTAGTTCACCCCAAAATGAAAATTATGTCAGTAATTACTCACCCTCATGTTGTTCCAACCCCCTAAGCTTTCGTTCATCTTCGGAATACAAATTAAGATATTTTTGATGAAATCTGAGAACTGTCTCACTCCTTCATAGGCTGCTATAATTGCATCTGCCGGCCCAGAAAAGTTAGTAAAGATATCGTTAAAATAGTCCAAGTGACTACAGTGGCTCAACCTTAAGTTTATCAAGTGACAAGAATACTTTTTGTGTAAAAAAAGAAAAAAAAAAGAAGTTCTCGCGCATGTGTCACTCTCGTGACCTCACTCAGAGGCCCACACAGAACAGAAGGAAATGAATAGTTGAATAAAGTCGTTATTTTAGGGGTTTTTTGCGCACAAAAAGTATTCCCGTCGCTTGATAAACTTAAGGTTGAGCCACTGTAGTCACTTGGACTATTTTAATGATGTCTTTACTAACTTTTCTGGGCCGGCAGATGCAATTACCAAGCAGCCTATGAAGGAGTGAGCCAGCTCTCAGATTTCATCAAAAATATCTTAATTTGTGTTCCGAAGATGAATGAAAGTCTTACGGGGTTGGAACAACATGAGGGAGAGTAATTACTGACAGAATTTTCATTTTTGGGTGAACTAACCCTTTAAAGTCCCCCTGCAGCCATTAATTTTATCCCTTAAAACCCTCCCTTCTAACAATCACATCCTTAAAAAAGCTTTGAACAACTTATGACATACTTATGATCACTGAAAGACATATAGTTCATCATAACATCGTAATATACATCCCATATACATCCCTGTACATATACACCCGCTATATTGCTAAATCTACCAGATTTTTCATTTTTGGGTGAACTAACCCTTTAAGCCTTTCTTGCTAGCCATTGGTTGAACTGGTTCACAAGTGATTCACTTTGAAATGGGAAACTCCAGTAGCTCAAACGGTAGAGTATGGCGATACAAACGCCAAGGGTTCGATCCCCAGGGAATGCCTGAACTGATCAAATGTATGCCTTGAATGCAATGTAAGTCACTTTGCATAAAAATGTCTGCCAAATAAATGTAAATGAAACCCTTATCCAGTGAACACACAGATGGAAAAGTCATGGAGGTCAAAAAGTGTGGTAACCCTGGAGTAAATAATGTATTCCTCTATATCAAAAATACCATAAATTGAAAGAGTAAAGAGTAAAATGTAAAGAGCATGCAAAAGCGTTACAGAATCACACTGTGTGATGCTATTATTATTACTACAGTAGGTGAATGTCATCTGAAGAAACCAGAACACCACAGACACCAGTCACCTTCCTGCCCTGTGATACCACACCTCACATCGACAGGACAGCTCGTGACAGGGCTAAACATTGAAGTTATGACTCAAGTCTATATGAAACTAAGACAGAACAAACCATAAGCGCAAAACTAAAATTAAAGTAAAATTAAAACAAATCAGTATAATTTGTTTGACATGTTAGGCCAGCTTGTCTATGGAGTCAAGTCATTTCAGTCTGAGTTTCTGTTGTGGCCAAAACACTGAACCGCTGACTTTTGCTGGAAAATCCTGAGAATTTCCATCTCTACTTCCTTGTACTATATTCTCAAGGAACTGATAATGCTGAGATGGTGTGGTGTTTTCCTATTCAGGTGCTTTTAGAGCACCTTTATAGATCTAATTGAGTAAAAAATGTATGTACATGCAGTATATATTCCAAGTCTTCTGAAGACATTCAATAGTTATACTACTGAATAAAAGTATTAATTTCTCTTTTTTTAAATCGTGCTGACACCAGACTTTTGAAAAGTACTATATGTGTGAGAAACAAACCAGATTTTAAGTAATTATTTGCTGAAAAACTTGCCCCCTTTCCCCATTCTCAAGGCACGTTGTTCCCAGTTCAAAATCATTCATGTAAAACTTAGCACAATGGTTCCTGATGTTGCTTGAACTGAATGACATTTGAGCGCTACTGTTGAGGTGAAGAAAGAGAAGAGTTTTAACACCAGAGCTGAGGTCATAGGTGTTTCCAGACAGACAGTATAGAGAAATAGGTACTGTAATTTCACAAGTGGCAAGATGGTATCAATGATATCACCCACAATAACCCGATCCCAGCATTATGAATCAACAGCTGTTTGCCACACGTTCCATTAGATGAGGACTGTGGTGACCCTTCGACAAATTCAAGACCATATAGTGGCTGCATTCGGGTTGTTAAAAACCACTCTCCTCCCTTCGATTTCGTTCGCCATATGAGGAAGACAGAGAGGCCCTTAACTTCATCTTTGTGATGAGGTTTCAGTGTGTTTACAGAGATGTGGAAAGCCTGCTGTTGCTGAGGGTAACTGCCACAAACCAAGGTGAGGCAGGTTCTTGAACACTCAGAGATAAGAGTAACAGGGATTGCATTTGCTAACCATAAAAGACTTACAATATGACATAAAAACAACCACTGAACACGATGAGAAGTAAGTGTAAGAGCTGGTTTGGGCCGCATCCCTTCCCCCGTTAACCTATTCCTTAACTTTGTGGTGGATATTAGATTCAGATGAAATGGCCGCAGATCACCCACGAGTGGTTCACAGATTGTCTGAATGCACATGGCAAGATCTGATCCGATAGGCTGACTTATAGGAGTCGAGTTCCTCAGGATTTTAATCGGCCCATTGAGAAACAAAGGCTGTGTCCGACTCCAATCCAACCCAACCTCAAGAAGCTGCAATAATTTGGTCAAAATCACAAAAAGGAGAAATCATATGACATAGGTCATGCACAATTGAACAATTTAAACTTAAACCTAACCATAAAGTCCAACCCCTTAGCCATAACCATGACTGTGATACAGTGGTTCTCAACAAGGGAGCCTGACTCCACGTGATTTTAAATGATGAGAAAAGAAAATGAAAAGATTTTTTTATTAAAATTTTTAAAAGAATTCATTTTAAATGAAAAGAAAAAACTTTTTTTTTTTTTTTGCTTTTCTCTTTGTCTAGAAAAGGCTGGATAGCCTATATGAGGTAACCTTATTTTAGAAGTTTGATATCTAGACCTGGAAAAGCATGTAAAATAATCAAATCTTCATGGGAACCTAATATGCCAAGCTCTTTTCTATACCAAGATCAAAATATTTGTAAAAATCCTTATCCAGTAAAGCATGTACAAGTGGAGAAGTCATGCAGCCTTTAAATGTTGTTGCGGACAATAAGGGGAATTTGAGTCAAAATGGCCGAGGACCACTGCTGTAATAGGAAAAAAGAGTTACGAAAAAAGTTGTATGATTTTTACATTTTGTACAAATTATGTTGTTAATATGTGTTTGTCCAAACCTGAAAAATGCTTGCTTTGCGGGCAACATACGTTGGAAGGAAGGGATGAAGACACTGAAGGTCTGAAATCATTGTTTGCATAACATCCTGTCTAACAAAGATGTCTTCATCTTAACTGTATCTCATGGCTCCGTGTCTGCAGCTTGCCTGTTATTACATTGCGGCAATTTTTTTTATTTTTTTGGTGGTGGTGGGCGGGTGGGGGAGTGCTTGTACTCACTTGTGTGAACAAGAGTCATCACTATTTTGGTTTCCTAGAATTGACAGCCAAAGTAAAAAAATATTTGACTAATAAACTAATATACAGATGACCTCAAAGCTAACATACCAGTTTAGTTATTGTTAATTGAAACTATTAAAAATGGTTTTCGGTAATTACGATTTTTTTTAATGTGATTTATTCCGGTAAATCAAACAGACCATAAACTGAAAGAGTAAAGCTTAAAATGTTTTTTGTTTTTTTTAGGATAATGTAACATTATTGAACTTAAACTTATTTCATTTAGTTTCCAAGGTGGTAACATTTCACATTTCCCTTTTTATGTGTTTATGTCGAATTACTAAAACTAAAACTGAAATAAAAATAAAGCTAAATGGATTTTTTTTTAAACAAGCTTAACAAAATTACTAAAAAAATGTAAATAACTAAAAAAAGCTCATTCAAAATATTAATAATAATATATAAATAGTAAAATAACAAACATGAACTAAAAGGTGTTCTATAATGCTGACTACATATAACTAACACCAGAATTAACGTCACGCTAACACAAAGGTTTCGGTATGAGAGGCTACATATAAATATGAACCACCATCGAGGTTTTAATGGCTTTGACCTGCTGATAGTGAGCTCAAGCTGAGGTTTCCAGAGTCTGGGCTCAGTTTCCCGAGTTAGGAGAAACTAATGACAATTGATCTTTATCAAATTTTAAAACAGAGGGAGAGAGAGGGTTATCCTGCCCACGGCCTGACCACTGCGGCCTGGCTGGAGGTAGTCTGCATCGGGCAGAGTTTCATAGCCTCAATGTATATTAAACCTGAGATGGAATTTCATATACTGATGATGCCTGTCTTCTGTCCTTCCAGCAAAACCAAAAGAAGTGGCTCTACTTTCACGTTATGTCTCTTTCCCTTTGTTATCTCTCTCACTCTCTCTTTCTCTCTCACACCATCCGTCTGTCCTTTTCCTTCCATCTCACGTCTTCTGTCATGTCTCCGGTTTGGTAGTAAAAATATCCTGCTCTGAAATCAGCAAGTGATCACTGTATGGTTTATGTTTCAAGACATACATCATATGCAATAAATACTGCTGTATTGTACATTATTTGCACTTGAAGCTGTGACCTGTTTGTTAAATAAAACTGAACTAAATGTAATGCATTGGAACAAGCTAAGAAATATATTATATAGTTCCATATAATTACAAATTAACTATGTGTACGTTGTGTTTATTAGTGTTTCACCTTATTAGCTGAGAATGGAAGCTTGTTTTCGCCATGGAATAAAAAATATAAAAGGTAATGCGACTTTGTATCTCAGAATTATAGCGCTAATTTCTTAGCTTTTTGTTTTTATGGAACTTACCCACATTCAAGTGTTGATAAAAAACAATGCATGCTTTTTTGTTTGTTTTAAAGCAGAGGCTTTTTTCTTTCTTTTGATATATTCTATGTTCAGATATTCTATAATGCTGGCAACTTTTTTTAAAAACACTGGCGGAGAAAGAATTGAAATTTAACTATAAAAACCACAATGAGAGACATTACTCATTTAACACATCTGCATCCTGAGAGGCAAGCTTTTAAGCCTTTTGTTATAGTCAACTGGTGGCTTTAGAGTGAAAATATCACCCTAAGATGTTTAAACAGCATGTTCTGTAGATCTCCGTCTGGCGTGCTGTGTGTGGCGAGGTGCAGTATGTGATAATGGCAGTGTGGTGTGTAGCCTGCAGTTTCCCTCTCCACCACGCTGCTGACGCCACACCTGCCACAACTGGCTCGGCTGACCCAACATGCCACCGGGGTCTGGCTCGCACGGGCGGATCCGGCGGTGGGACGCCTGAGAGCCCTACAGATATGATTTGAGGCCTGAAGTGAAAGAACAGAAACCACTGCCTACATCCCTGCGAGATCCATGGCAAATGCACAGATCAGAGGAAGAGAAGGGGAGAGATAGAATGGGTGGGCCAGAGAAAAACAGAATGAATGAATGAGTTATGTGCCACCTTGTTTTAAAGAGCAGCCCCTTATGAAAAAGCCAAATCTGGACACCTCAGTTCTTGCAGATTATCGTCCGATCTCTAAACTTCCTTTTATGTCTAAGATTTTAGAGAAGGCAGTCCTCGTGCAGTTACTATCTTTTTTAGATCTGCATGGTATCCTTGAGGTGTTCCTGTCTGGCTTTAAAGCATTTCATAGCACAGAGTCTGCACTTATAAAAGTTTTTAATGATCTTTTAATCTCAACAGACTCTGGAGATTCTGCAATCCTCATGCTTTTAGATCTCACAGCAGCATTCGATACTGTCGACCACAGTGTTCTTATCTCTCGTCTCGAGCATAGCGTGGGGATTAAAGGCACTGCACTAGAATGGTTTAGATCATATTTTTCAGAGAGAGTGTTCAAAGTTGGTTTTGGTGGCTGTACTTCACCCGCAGCACCACTGACATGGAGTTCCTCAGGGCTCTATTTTGGGGCCGATTCTCTTCTCCCTTTATTTGCTTCCCCTCGGATCCATCTTAAAGAAGCATACCGTCAGTTTCCATTTTTATGCAGATGATTCACAGATCTACTTGCCTATAAAAAGTAAGGGTGATAATTCCCTAAAAAGACTGTTAGATTGTTTTTATGACATTAAAGCCTGGATGGCTTTAAACTTTTTACATTTTAATGAAAGTAAAACCGAAGTCATGATATTTAGACCCAGTAGTTCTACTGGCGCTTCCCAATTGGACCTGGGTCCCCTGACACCCTATGTCAAGTCCATGGTAACTAACCTTGGTGTTAAGATGGATAGTGATTTTCAACTAGAAAAGCAGATAAATTCCGTTGTAAAAGCTAGTTTCTTTCAACTCAGGCTGTTTACCAAACTGAAGCCATTTTCACTGATTATGAGAGGGTTATACATGCTTTTATCACAACTCGCCTGGATTATTGTAATGCTTTATGTAGGTATTAACCAGGCCTCCCTCTCCAGATTACAAATGGTTCAAAATGCTGCCGCTCGACTCCTGACCGGAACTCGTAAACGAGATCACATTACGCCTGTTCTTGCCTCCCTTCAGTGTCTACCGGTTTGCTTTAGAATACATTTTAAGATTCTGTTGTTTGTTTTTAAATCTCTTTATGGACAAGCCCCAGCTTATATCTCTGAACTACTGAAGCCGCACGCTCCTCTGAGGTCATTAAGGTCTGCTGACCAGCTACTCTTTTCTGTCCCTAGAACGCGGCTCAAAAATAGGGGAGATCGAGCATTTTCAGTCGTGGCCCCAAGGCTGTGGGATGATTTGCCTTTGCATGTCAGATTGGCCCCCAGCCTTCACATTTTTAAATCAAGACTTAAAACTCATTTTTATTCATTGCCCTTTAAACCTGCTTGAGAGTTGTATTCTGCATTTTTATTTTCTAGTTTGTCCCTTGTTTTAAATGTTTGTTTTTTGTTACTCATGTGTTTATAATCTGTCCGAAATCATGTCACTGTCCAGCACTTTGGTCAACCTTGGTTGTTTTAAATGTGCTTTACAAATAAAGTTGGATTGGATTTGATTGGATAGAATGGGTGGGCCAAAGGAAAACAGAATGAATGAATGAGAATTCAAATGTTATTTCAGGTAAAAATAAATAAATAACAATATACAAGTTTGGAACATGAAAGGCCCTATCTTACACCCGGCGCAATGCAGCGCTAGGCGCGACGCAAGTGTTTTTTGCTAGTTTCAGCCTGACGCAGTTATCATTTTCACGTCCTGCGCCACGTTGTTTAAATAGCAAATGCATTTGCGCCCATTTGTGCGCCCATGGGCTGCTGGTCTGAAAACCACGTGTGTTTAGGAGCATTGTTGGCACGTTGCTATTTTGAGGCAACTGAAATAGACTGCGCCATTGACGAACTGAAACTTGGTCTAAAGTCAGTGGTGCAATTCTTTTTTGTTATTTAAAGAGCGTGTTAGTAATGTGCGCCTATAGGAGGGTCCACAACACGCGTACACTTTGTCACGTAGATGGTCTGCTCGCGCACTTTAACCTCGAACACGAGCAGATCTGTTTCCTCGCTAGAGAAGCATTCAGTTTTTCTGCTTGAAAATTCCACCATGTAAATAGCAATCTGCCATGGCGCAAGCACAACTGGCTTTTAAAGGGAATGTGAGATGAGACTCTGATTGGTTTATTGCACTTTACACCCAAAACACACCCATTACTCATTAAGAGAATAGGGATAACCCTTTTAGACCAACCATTTTTTCCGTCATTAAACTAGAAAAAGTGGATTCGGACACGGCCTAAGTGCACTTGTGCTAAATCATTAAAATAGGGCTCAAAGGCGTGTAAATTAGTGGGGCAGTTGTGGCCTTATGGTTAGAAAGTCGGACTTGTAACCCAAAGTTGATGGGTTCTCAATACCGCCAGGAAACAACTGAGGTGCCCTTGAGTAAGGCACCTAACCCCCAGTCGCTGCAGTGAATGGCTGCCCACTACTCCGGGTGTGTGTGTGTTCACTTCTCACTGCTCCTAATATGTGTGTACTAATTTGGATGGGTTAAATGCAGAGGACAAATTCAGAGTATGGGTTGCCATACTTGGCCTTCACTTCACTTCTCTAAGAACTTTCACTTGTCGGTGCACTAGTGCTTTTAAATAGAACACAATATGACATTAGACATACATTTATTAATTCAAAATGCACTGAAAACAAAAAGGTGTTGAATTTCCTTTGAAACAGTTTTTACACAGAAATTGCTAGTAAAAGTCACAAATAATTACAGAGGAACAGCTATAGTAACACATTGGATTAAATGTAACATTTTGAAATGGTATTTCTACATAAAACGTACTCCAATAATCTTTGTTTCATTTACAACTTCATTTTTTACAGTGGGCACATACTTATTACGTAAAACTCCATCACGCACTTATCAGTAACGACCCCAATTCTTCTGACGTTCTACAGACCACACAGATTGATTTCCATTTTCACTCATCATTGCGTTCCCATCAGCAGCAGTCGAATGACACACTGAGCGGGCCTCTCTAAAGGTCAGCCTGCTCTCATGTGACCTGTGGTTTAGCAGCACTCTATGCTGGAAAAACCCAGAGAGAGCAGCATGCTCACAAAAGGGGTCGGGGGACCTTCTGAAGTGTGCTGCTCTCTGAAAGCAGATCTAGATATGAATCAGAGTGACATATACAAAGAATGACAGGTAAAGGAAACTCATCTGAGGTACGTGCCTAAAGGAATGTCCCACATTCTTTATCTGCTCCTGACTTGCTTGTGATTTGAACATGTAGTAGCTACATTTCATGAGCAGTCTAACAATACAGATTTACACCACCAGTCAAAACGCTGGACACACCTACACATTTTAGAATAATAGCTGATTTTTTTTTTTTTTTTTTTTTTTGTCTTGTAAAGATTTTTCTACATTAGCAAAATGTATGTTTGTCTACAAAATTGATTTCATGCATTTAAGCCTAAGCTTTTAAATCAAAATGTATCAAAAGAAACAAATTCAGTCAAGTGTATTCAGATATTTTTTGGACACGTGAAACAAATTAAATATTCAGACATTTGCAAAAACCACAAGCTCTCTGAATATTAAGTTAGTTTAGCAATTTATTCCATTGATTCAATTTGACTATGCAGAAAAAAACAGGGAATAATCAGAACAAGCATTTTATTAGGCATTTCTCTGATTTAGAAACATTACTTCTGACAGCAGTGACTGTTACTGCTAAAGGCAGTGATTATTATGTCTGACTGCTACAGTCATGACGTTTTACTGCAGTGACTTACTTCTGACTGCAGTGACGTTTCTTCTGACTGCAACTTTCATTACTTTTGACTGCAGTGACGTTTCTTCTGACTGCAATGATTATGACATCTGACCACAACAATCGTTATTTTTGACTGCAGTGAGTGTTACAATTGCAGTGATTATTACATCTGAACTGCAACAATCATTACTTTTTACTGCAGTGATTATTACTTCTGACTGCAGTGATGTTACATCTGACTGCAACAATCATTACTTTTTATTGCAGTGACTATTACATCTGACTGCAATGATAATTACTTTTTACTGCTGTGACTATTTCAGTATGCAGTTATTATGTCTGACTGCATCAATCCTTACTTCTGACTGCAGTGACGTTATATCTGACTGCAACAAGCATTACTTCTGTGACTGTGACAGCAGAGACATTACTTCTGGCTGCAATGATTATTACATATGACTTCAACGATCATGTCTTCTGACTTCAGTGACCGTTCTACAGATTTGTTTTTCAGTCATCATTATTCTTGATTGCAGTGATTTTTACTGCTGACTACTGTGATCATTACTTGTGTTTGCAGTGATCATAATTCCTGACTGCAGCAATCATTACATCTAAGTGCAGTGATCATAACTCCTGGCTGCACTATTCCCTCAGCGACTGAGTTTTAGAGGCCTGGTTAAAAGACACAAAACCAGTCCGAGCTTTTAGACCTGGCCAAAGGAAAACCACCACTTCTGAGCGATGAATATTTTACCCTCCCGATCGCTCAGAGTGACCACAGGCTGCGTTAAGAGTTATTGGCCAGAGGCAAAGAGGGCACTTAACAAATGATAATGCCCATTTCTATCAGGTAGAAGAGACACGGCCAACAGCTGAGAGGCACCATGGTCAAACCCAAACCACTGAGTCCAGCGCTGACCACACACTCCACAGACTCATCAAGAACATGCACGTACACACAAACACACACCATAAGAAAAGCATCTAAGCATGATGTATATAGATAGGGGTGTGTATATTTGTGCACTCACATTAATAGATAAACTCTAAATAACTACTTGCACATATCCATTTATCACATACAAATGTTACCACATTATTAACATTACCGGTCTTCCTCTTTCCAGGAAACACACAGTAGTCATCAATCACACATAATTATACCTGCCAATCCCATTTGTGACTTAGCACAGTCTTACGACCACCATTATGACCACTTCCTCCATCGTCATGCCGAAAATGACCATTCACTGCCCACAAGTGCACAGCACCAAGGATATCCTGAGATTTGGAAAAGTGCACATTTACACATCATTCATTTTACATGAACGTTGTACATGTACTCTATTAAATCTGTAAAAGAAGCTCAAGAAATGTTAGAAGCCATTCAACAATTTCCCCATAATTTGCTAGCTTGAGATGTTCTGAACCATCAACTAAACTTGTTCTCCTGTCTTTAGCAGTTTATCATGAGCTCTAGATCATTTTGCAGCTCTTTTTTTCTCTCACACCAATCTAAAGATTTCATTGTCCCGTCTGAGGAGCCCATAAGACATTTTGAGAGTTCCACGGCCGCCTGTAGACATATTCAGATATTGATCAACCGGGTAAGAGATCTGATTCTTAGAGAGGTCGGCACAGTAATCTGGTTTACAGCTCTGTAGTTTGGAGACAGGGCTGGCTATGATAGCCCTGCCTGATTAAATTTGCAAGTCAAGGGGGATTTTTTAACGTGAGGTAATTGCTGACAGGCAGTGGGTCAGACAGCCCTCGGCCCAATCAAGTGGTATCAGATGTCACAGTAACATTTCATGGCCCCAGAGAGGAAAAGAGAGCGAGAGAGTTATACAAATAACTGCCATATCTAACTCTCTCTCACACATACAGTACATGTTCACATAATGTACAGTCTGTGCTGTGCATTTAAATTCTTCAACTATGAGTGTCATAGGTCAGATGTCACCATCAAATGAACCACAGCAACCAGTGGGTCGAAGTTTGGCTAGTTAGCTTCGCCAATTCAGTTGCTGTTTTTCAGTTACAGTAGGTTTTATTAATAAGCTTGTTTATTGTAAATTGATTTATTTGCTGTTCAATGTTTGATGATCACGTTATTTTACATGTGCGTAAGAAATACTTCTGTCGCTTGTTTCTGCTTTTTCTTCACATGTCTTTTGATCAGGAGATTATGTACTCTTTCAGAAGATGCCTAATAACGGCCCTATGTCAAAATCCGTCAATGGCGGGGAAAGAGTTAATAAATGCTATTTATTAAAACCAATTACTTTAAATGTGCTTTGGTAAACTGTCACGCAATCAAGTATTCCAGTACATTTTATTTGTAAAATTTCTCATTTTTTGCTATTAAACATTCTTGAATCATTCAGATCATTTTGTGAACTTGTTCAAATAATACTTTGAAAAGATATGTGCGTTTTATTCACGAAACACTACCGAATTACAAGTCATAAAAAAGGAACAATCACACAACAGAGGAATTTCATCGCTGCAAATAAATAAATAAACAACCAAACAAACACTACTGAATAACAATTCATAAAAATGTAACAGTAGTACATTAAACTTCATTACTGCAAATTATTGCAAATAAATGTATCTAATTACATCAAAATCAATAATCATTAAGCAATACTTATAATTTTATTTCATTGTTTAAATAAATAATTGTCAATAATTAAAAAAAATATGCTTATTTTTTCCTGATATGTACAATATAGACTGATTTGACTAAACAAAATTTAAGACAATTAACAGAGCCATCAAAAAAGCAAACAGACTTAAATTTTAAACAATCAAAGAGTGAAAAGCGCTGAGGATGACCATACAGCAGAGCTGTGGCCCAGCAGTAGCGCTCGCGACATAAAGACATCCCATCACTCTCACTATACCACCACTGTCCTGTCATTTAAAGACAAAAGCCATTATATATAGGCTAATATAAGAAAAACATTTCTGTTTGCAGACAAATATAGGCCTATGTGTGTGTGTGTGTCTGAGAGATCAAGCGCCTGTTGGGGCCCATTTCTAACCGGTGCTAAATGGCTTCAAGAGAGTGTGAGCACATTAGTGTTAAAGGTCATATGTTTGCTATGCTAACCTGTGACCTCTGGTCTATTATAGCAGCGCTCTGAGAGACAGAGACGCACACAAGGTGTGTGACATCTCTAATGGACATGTGCTCAGAAAGGGACCGTCCCAAGACAAGTGAATTATTAAACAAGGCAAAACAGTGATCACACACACCCCTCATTAATGTATATACACACACACACTATCATAATGGAGACCATACACTGACACAAAAATGCTGGGTTGTTTCAACCCATGTTTGTGTCAAATATAGACAAACCCAATTTTACTTTAAAAATTTAAACCAACGGTTGAGTTTGTCCATATTTGACCCAAACATGGGTTGAAACAACCCAGTATTTTTTATAGTGTACAACTAAACATTTTTTGTATGTTCATCCTCAATATATTATTTCATTTGTTTCTCTCTGCAGACTTCTCTCATTTTCTCTTTCACTCTTGATTCTATCTCTATTTATTCCCCTAAGAAGCCAGACATTTCCTTATTCTCAGTCATTTTTAAACATGTTAATATTATCTGTCACACATTGTTATCAGACATATTTAACAGTCTGAACCACAGGCAACATTTAGAACGATTCGTTAATTTCTCACACTTCTGCTTCCTGGACGTAAGCCACAAAACAGACAGACAAGCAGCCCATACTGTCTAGAGCAGCTCGCTGTGAGACCCAGAAAGAGTTTGTGTGATGAAGATGAAGATGATGATGATGAGTGTATGTGTGGATAGCGAAGGCTGACTGTCATGAACAGATCTGAGAGTGTTTCTGAACTTGCTTACTCTCACAAATCCTCTATCAGTCCTGGGTCATGTTACTTTATCTAACAAAAATGCTCGCACACATTTACCCAGCTATCCTCAAAGGAAAACGTTATTGCTCAGAAATTGCCATTTTTCAGCGAATCATCAACTTTGTCTTAGATGTTTATCCTAAACGTCCTCCTAATAGAAACAGACACAAATGGGGAAAGAAATTGTGGAATTTTTTTTAAAAAGTCTCTATTTGCTCTTCATTTAGTGTAAAATATTTTACATTTCTCAGCTGAAAACGTTTTTGCATGACCTTTTCATGGATTCATTTATTAAAACAACTGCTTTATATGTGCTTTGATAAACTGTCAAGAATCTAAACCTCCCTGAATCATTCAGACTGGTTTTGTAGACTTGCAATTCATAAAAACGTATCAATCACACATCAGAGGAATTTCATGAGGAATTTCTCGAAAAACACTACAACAATTTAGATTTAGAGATCCATAAATGAGACCATGCATTAGACTTTTATAAGTTTTATTTAATGACAGCAGACTAACCCTAAACCTCTAAAGGTAAACAGTTTTAGAATAAAGGCTTTCTTCTTTTTTATATATCATATGCATTTGTGAAGGCAGGTTTTGTCAGAGTCTGGGATAACTTTGGCGACAGAATATAGCCAAGTAAGCCCACACTCTAACACATAAACTCAGAAGATCTATGCATCAGTGCAAACTTTAGTTTAATCTGCACATTTATGCGTTTGCATTAATTTCTGTGCTTTAAAATGTGCATGCTCCCAATTTAATAAAGCAATAAAACAACAGCTATATAAAAACAAATACTTATACACAATTAATGTACCTAACTGCTGGTTGATGGTGTTGATGTAAAGCTTGATGAGGGTTAAACAGGACGGAGAACTCAAAGAGAGTGAGAGAAAGACGTGCAGATGTCACAGGGGAGGGTGATATGGAGACACGGGGTTCCACCTGCTGGCAGACACAAATCAAACTGATGCTTCTGTATATGAATCAGATTTGACAGCATGTAAACCATCAGGAGTAACTGACTCCATTCATCTGAGTGTACTTACATAAACATGTGAGTCCATGCATGTACAGTGAGTTAATTAATTAGTCAATATTGTGCATCTGATAGATGGTTGCGTGCAGAACATATCTGGGTCAAAGATGTTATGCTCATTCTTTGGCCCAGACCTATTAATATGAAATGAAATAATATATTAACATTAAAATGCCTTTCATACACACAATCTCTGCTATGAGGAAAACATTAGGTGCGTCCTTACTCACGTACAGTAATTGTGCACTATTCTATGCCATTTTGTACAAATAGTCTGAGTAGTGCATTCAAACTTTTTAAATACATGTAAAAATTCATAATATTAGTAAAAAAAAAAAAATGTAATTAATATTTTTAAGACAAAGATTAAGATTGGTGCAAGGAAAAAAAATACTTTTTACTTTGTTACACCACTTTACATTTTTAGAGTTATTGGTAACACTTTAATTTACAGTGTCTTTGCTACACATATTACTTGTAGTTACTGTAATAATAACTATAAATTATACATAATTACATGCAACTAACCCAAAATCAAACCCCAATCCTAACCCTAACCCTAGTTAATACATGCAGTTAATTATTATTACTCAGTACTTAAATGTATAATTACACTGTAACACTGACACCTTAAAATAATGTGTAACCAAGTTATTATATCATAAAAGGTTTTCAAAAATGAATACAAACACTGCCTTTCTAAGAATTTGCCACATGCATTTTAAAAATAGATATGTAAAAAAAAAAAAAATCTCCTCTTCGACCCACTTACAGGTCATACCAGCACATGTGATGTTGTTGCACTATATGACTGAGTGCTTTGTGTTTGTCCATGTTTACAGAGACATTTGACTTCACTAATAGCTGTGTGTGTGTCTATTAGACTATTTGAGATGTGTCACTAATGGCTCATGTGGAGTCCCTCCTCACCCAATGACCCTTCACGTCCCTGAACGAACATCATCTGTCACTTTTCCCTCTCTATCTCTCCCCTTCTCTCTCTCTCCTCCTGCGGGAGTTGTGCTGCAGTTCTGTCGGTAACCTCTGGGGTCAGATTGAATATATACTCTCATAAACAACATCTATTATTCACCAGCTGACACTGATCCTCAGCCTCGTCTCCGGGAATGGCAGTCCGTCAAAGCATGAAATATATCCATCTATCCGTCCGCAGTCTTTCATTAGGCATATCAATAAAAATCTGCCTCTGTTCTATTTAACCGAGCTCACACATCCCGTCTCAGTGTTATGGAAATTACACATTTCTTCCTGCATATGACTGTCTGAAGTCATTTGCAGCATTCTTCAAATATGTTCAAGGATTTTCAATAACATGCAAGAAAAAGTATAGAAACGGATACATTAATGCTCAGATTCTTCACACCATGCGAGCCTTAGTGCTCAATTCTGATTTACTGCTCAGATCTGATTTTTTTATTTTATTGTATAGCTGTTCACATTGTTGTTTTAAATGTGGCCAATATCAGATTCCAGTGTGAACAGATCGTGATCCTGAACTGATCCGCATGTGCAAAAGAATAAAAAAAAAATTAAAAAAGATGACACGCAGCACGCTGTGATACGGAAGAAAGGACGGAGAACATTAAAGCGATTACGTGTTTATTTGAAGTGTGATCTGCCGTGGAAGCCAATGAATTTATGAGCAGGCAATATATAAAATTAAAAAAAGACGAGGAAGCAAAATAAGAGAGTTTTTAAACATCATGTTTCTCTTATATATAGAGCTGTCACTGTTATACTTATGAGTTCTGATACTGTCCTTCACTGACTACCTTTCGCAATAGTCTTGATAACTTCAGGAATGTTAAATCTCTGAAGTGACTCTCATGAGCGCAGAATTGGGACGAATGTTGGTTTAGAGGGACGTAAAAGTCGCATGAATTCCGATTTGACTGTTCAGATCGAGGTCGCGTTGCAAAACATCTGACCTGTATCAGATTTAGGACCACTTATGGAAGTGCCACATATCGGAATTGAAAAGATCAGATTCTATGTGGTTTGCGCTGTTTTATTTTAAAGCCATAAAGCCACATTTACCTGTAGTCTGAACATACTTTACTTCTGGATGCTGGTGTCCTTTCCGGGCTTCTTAACTTTACCTTAACTACCCATGCAGATTGACCACAGTGAAAAAAAAAAAAAAAAAAAAAAAAAAGTGTGTAGGATTTACTTTGAAACTATTTTTAAAAAATGTGTGAACGGCCCCAAATCTGCACTTATATTAGAAAGAAATCAGCAGATCTTTTAGAAGAATTTTCCACCTGTCCCACATTTGGTGCAAAAAGTAAAACATATTATGTTATTTCTTTTTGTGTGTGTCTTTTGAACTAATCACATGAGTTTATGACATCCTTTCTCCTTCTTCAGGGGAAATGATGTCATGTATCACCATTAAATACATTCTCCACGTCTCGTGTGTTTTCATAAACTGAGAGAAATCCCCCCTAAACAACACCAATACATTATTTACTCACTCGACTCTCCTTTATTCACCAGAACCTTCATTAGACAAGGCTAATGTCACTACACAATGCTGGTCTTTCTGGCCCTGCTCTTTGTGCAGGTCTTCATGTGTTTGGCCCATAATCCATTAGATCCCTCTGAGGGCTTATTACGCACAACTCTAATGCACATGCACATGGCTTACAGATGAGGAGGGCCTGTCTGTGCTTCTCAGGGGCTTTCCCGTCATTTTCTTTGGGGAAAAGATTAAATGAAGAAAGAAAGAGTTTGTGTGAGAAAGAGTCGCCACTATAAAGTGTAGGCCTGAACCAAGATAAGGGAAAGTAAAGCTTCCAACAAACAGTTTTGTATGACTTTTTGAAAGAAAATAATACTTTATTCAATAAGGATGCATTTAAATGATCAAAGATGGGTGGCAGTATAATTAAAGACTTCTATTTCAAATAAAAATGCTGTTATTTTGAACTTTCTTTTCATCAAAGAATCCTGAAAAAGAAAACAGGACACGGTTTCCACAAAAATAAAGCAGCACAACTGTTTTCAACATTGATAATAATCAGAAATGATTCTTGACCAGCAAATCAGCATATTAGAATGATTTCTGAAGGATCATGTGACACTGAAGACTGGAGTAATGATGCTGAAAATTCAGCTTTGATCACAGAAATAAATTATAAAATGGTGTTTCTGATGACTTTAATATAGTTTTTTTTGTTTTTGATTACATAAAATATATATTTTTAAATAATGTATTTTTAAACCAAACACTACAGTGGTGCATAAATACTTAAATCTGCATTACAGTAATGAAAACATATGCTGAACGCAATTTTCATGACAAATGATTATGGCACCTGAAAAAACATGTTGAGATCAAGACAAGACCAGAACAAAGGCAGGGTGAGACCAGAGCAGCACTTCTTAAATTCATCTAAAACATCCACATTTACTGCCTGAGAAGTGTCTTATATTTAATAAATGAATACGATAAGAATTAAGACACTATATACAGAGCTGTTACCAATCAAATTAAATCACTAACAACAAATTAATTGCATAGCTGAGGTGGCACAGAAGTTGCATCTGAATTGGTACAAATAAAACTGCATAAATAATGTTGAGATTAATGTTTAAAAAATAAAACTTTGTTCTGATCGTTTGTATAAAGTCAATATCACATTTGCAATCATGCAATTTGTGAAAACAACTCTCTTGCTCTAAATATTGCTTAATTATAGCATACGTTATAATATAAAAATTAAGATCACGTTCAAGTACTTTTTTGCAATCGTATCTTGAATTTTGTGGGCATTTGTATTCAATTTAGTGACATTTTTGAAACAATCACTCGTTGATTTCTGACCCGGCACAACAGTAACAAAAGAAATCAAATTAGAAGTAAGTTATTGCAACGCATTCTCATCCTAGGGCGTCATATACTGACGCTTTTGAAATTTCTTCAATATCCGACGCAAAGGGCACCCTTTAGCGTCAATATGAGACGCCGGTTATGGGTAGGTTTAGGTCTGGGGTAGGTTTAGGGTTAGACCGCTAGGAGGCGCCTCCTAGACTCATATTTATCTGCGTCTCATATTGACACCTAAGGGTGCCCTGTGCGTTGGATATTGAAGAAATTTCAAAAGCGTCAGTATATGACGCCTTGGGATGAGAACGGGCTGGTTATTGATTGAACTTGAACCAGAAAATTTCACATCCAAGATGTTAACATAAATCAGACAATGCTCCGGCAATTTAATAATGTCCCTGCAGTAGTGAAATAAAATCCCAAGTCCTCTTATGCTTGCTACAGACTGCGATTTCGGGAATCCTATAAGATCATTACAAATCATGCACTGTACGACATGGATCTAATAAATTTGGGTATGACATGTATGTAGACTGTACGTGGATGACAACTATTGAATCATATATGACGCAAGTTAGTATAGAAGAATAAAACGTCACCAGCATGCACTAGAGGTAAACAAATATAGAGCAAGATGAATCACACTTTGGCAATTGTATGTGCGCTGAAAAAAGAAGTGGAAGCGAAAAAGGAGAATATTGACGCGGTCATGGCTACGGAAAAGAGGCCAACTTGGCATGCCAATCTTGTAAATGGAGCTAGTTTTAAGTTTTAGCACCATGTTGCATTGATCAATATGCAATTTCATGTTGCATTTTTATTGGCTAGTCAGTAGACGTAGGTCGTAGCTGCAAACACACTGAGATGATCATAGTATCTTTCTGAAACTGTTATTGCAGGCTTTCTTTGGTTGCAAGACAGTGACAACGACCGACTTTAAAACTCTCTCACTGTTTAGGAGCCACGACCACAGAAATCACCACGATTGGTCATATTTCATCTGGAACTGCCCAAAATCATACAATGTGTACTGGGCATTAGTACAAGGTTTTGAGACCAAGAATGGTCTCGAGTACTACAACACTGGAATTTAGTGAATATATAACAATGTTATTTGGGCTGAAATACCTTCAGTGAATCAGCCCCTTTGAGGCCTCTGTTACAAACTGCAGCTCTCTCTTGGACAGCTTACAGTGAAGCTGCTGAGACACACCCGGGGCTTTCTGGTCCTCACGCTTACTGTCGGCAGCACGAGATTCGCCAATCACTTCCACATGTGACAGCCATCAAAGCCACGAGAGCAGCCCTTCTCCAATTGGATCTCATTAAGAGCGGAAGCCAAAGCTGGCGTGGGGGTACGAGCCTTACATAAGCGAGACCCGGAGGATGGAGCGAACATCACTCTTTAGTTAAAGGGTGGAGAGCAATTGCACACGTTTGAGAAACTGCTGTTTCTACTCTGCAAGTTATTGTGACATGAACCTACCTGTACAAACATACATTTACCAAGAGCAAAACTCTGACCTGCGAAGAACGGTGGCTAATGCAGAACAGATGGGAGCTTGTCTTCCTCTCTCTCTCTCTCTTTTACGCTCACACACACCTTTCAGTCTGTTTCTATCTCTCTTTTATGTGATCCATCAACACCTGTTGCTATAAAGCAACAGCATTTTGTGGTTCGCGGGGTGAACTGCTGCGCGTAACTCAGTCCAGAACAGAGTAGCGGACTCATAAATCAATCCCCCTGCATGAAACACATCATAAGAGAGGAATAATGGGTACAGCATGGATGGTGTTAAAGAAAAATAAATCACACTGTTATAAAGTTATGAAATTCAGCTGATAAATGTATGCAATGGTGAGACAGTTGCTGTTTCCATCTGATATATTAACTACGGGCTGTTCTTGCACAGCTTTGTTAAGCCGAACAACTATTCTGGATTTGTTCTCATAAAATAGAGAGATAGAAAGAGAATGAGACAGAACTATAGTGATACTTAGCCCTCGGTACTTGATGTCATATATGGAAGATGTGCAGAAATCACCAACTCAACTGAACAAGTGCAAGCCACTTTCTTTGCTGCAAATCGCTATAGCTAGAGTCCCCATACAAACAAAAACATACGCTGCGTCCAAAATCACATACTGACTATCACATACTGAGTAGGTACTACATTTGAATTTGAATTTACTTCGCGACCATTACAAAAAGTATGTTCTATATAGTATGAATGTGGGCAGTATGAAGGATTTTTGGATGTACTACATACGTCATGTTGTTAATACTGTCACCAGTGTCAGTGCCATTCTGCCATTCATAAATCCTCTCCCGTGGCCTCATGGGATAGTAAAGTGTCTATCGAATGCACACTTCAGAAACTTGCCAGAAGTTATAGATCATCCGGGGACTCTTTGCCTACTGTTTTTCGATTACTGATAGAAAGATATAGTAAAAGTAGTACGAGTAGTATACTAGCATGCGGTTCTGAATTCAGCATATGTATTCGGACATACTACTCTTTTGGCATACTGTTTTTTGCATACTATATAAGGAAGGAAGTATTCGATTTCAGACGCAGCAGTTTCACATAGTCAGATGTTTGAATATCAGCATGAATTCTGGTCCAGTTTGCAGTGTCATCCTCTCAGAAAAATTTCCAAATGACCAACATTAAAGGAACCAACAATTTGTTTTGGTTTTTTTGGTTTTGTCTAGGGTTGAGGTTTATCTGAAGTACATGACACAACATTAATAGAATAACGTTGAAACAGTCCATCAAATAATTCCAATGCCAATCTTTGATCAGCTGTATTCACACAAAAAAACAGAAATGTCTATAGCCTTTGGAGAACAAAATCCAGTCTAGTTCTTCCTCGGAAGTGCTCACTGTATCAACCCGGTAGCTTGTAAGCATGACTTTATATCGAGGTGAACTGATGAACATCCAGCTAATCCGATTGGATCTGATGCATTTCAGTCAGTGGTTGCCATTTTGTGTGTGCATCAATCAGTGATTGGGCTGTGGGTGGCCTGAGGCTGTGCCATTTGTTTCTCAGACTAATAGAGCCCCTAGATCTAAACACAATTACACCTTATTATTAAAGCCATTTTTTTGTAACTCCCATTATTCCTGATGGTGATTCTAATTTCTGTAATACAGTTTTGTTATTAACTCTTTCCCCGCTATTGACAGAGTTTTCACTGTTAAACGGTTGGGGATGATATTAGGCATCTTCTGAAAGTATACAGAATCTCCAGATCAAAAGGCATGTGAACAAGAAGCAGAAACAAGCGATACAAGCAGATGCATATGTAAAATAATGCGATCATCAACATTAAATGGCATATAAATCAAAACGGCCTAATGTTACCAAATGAAGTGTAGAACCAGGACGAGGTACAGGACTGTGAAGCATTAGGGGTGTTGATAGACTCAATCTACTCCATCTGTGTTTTGATCATCGTTCTGAATCTGATCCAGACGCAGTCTTTAACAGAACACGATTTTCTCAGCTTTTTGCTCGAAAATAGTGCTTTTTTATGAAACTTACTTTAGACATTCTACTAACTGCTAGTGACTTTGCAACTACATGTCAACTAACTCTCTTTTAGAGTATTAGCAGACTGGTAGTTTAAGGTTTGGTGTTAGGGTTAGTAGAATAAGTTGGAAAATTACTTATAGTCAGTTGAATGTCTGTTGAGCATCAGAATAAAGTGTTCCCTTTTAAAATACTGTTTTATAACTATTATTTTTATAATTCCCATTATTCTCAATGGTGATTATGATTACTGTAATACAGTATAATATATAAAAATGTAAACTCATGCGAAATGCTATAGTATCTGGCCACCATGGCATCCCTTGGTATTAATATGTCAAAATGTTTGAATGTCTTGCGATAGTTGAACAGTCCAAGTTCTAGTTTGTGATGGTTGCAGGTTCAACACTTTCATAAGGAAACGTCAGTCTGCTGTCTTATTTGGTTTGTTTCTTAGGATTTTTCCAGAACTTTTCCCAGGACTTAACCCGAAGCTAAACTTTTGCAAGTTGACTTGCTTTTTCACTGTTAGTCTCCAAAAATGACAAAAGCACCATAACAGTGACCAGTTCTACTTGAGCACTATATTTCAAGTCTTCTGAAGCCGTACAATAGTTCACAATGTGTAAGTGTACGGCTTTGGAGGGTCATTGGATTGGAGGGTCACTAGCATTCATGATCTAGTCATTTAACCTCACTCTGTCATGACAAGTAAATGGGTGTGTTTGTAATATTTTGGCTTGGTGGACGTATGGGTTGCCAGAACCACAGGAATGGGACCACCCAGATTACTGGCAGGACATTGGCGAAAGATCAGGAGAACTGAGGGCAAGCTGTACCCGGGGCGGAGCTGTGTGAGTGTGTGTTCGCTCGCACGTGTACAGTATGTGGTGTTAGAAGTGTGTGTGAATGGATGTTCCATTTGTGGAGAGGAGATATTTTTAGTCAGTGGTTCTCCTCAGATATGTGTGATTTCACCACTGGGTGAAATAAAACACATTTAGTGAAAAATCTAAAGGGGTCATTGAAGGAGAGGGCTGTTCATTTCAATTTGTGTAGAAACAATTTTCACTCAGAAATGACGGGCAAATTTCACAATTAATTACAAAGAAACAGCAAGTAACACATTGAATTAAACACATTTTTTTGGTCAACTTCAAATTTTTATTCTTTACTTTTTTACAGTGTATTTGTTTTACCATATTACATACTGTAATATATCTTAAAGACCCCCTGTGTTGAAAATCAAGTTTTTAATGTTGTTTACATGTGCTGTTCTTAATATGCTTTAAAGGGATAGTTCACCCCAAAATGAAAATTTTTCATTATTTACTCACCCTCAAATTGTTCCAAGCCAGCATGAATTTGTTTCTTCTGTTGAACACAAAAGAAGATATTTTGAAAAATGTTGGTAACCAAACAGTTAATTTGACTTCGATAGTATTTTAGGAGGACATTCCTCAAGGGTGTCTTTCGCTTGATTTGTGCCCGAGACGGTGCATCCTGCCTGGGATGCAGTTTCACAAAACCAGCATGGTTTCATACTTCCAGAGCTCCACCACAGTGGAAATTGAACTCTCACCCCACCCAGAGTCACTCTGAGTGGGCCTCACGACGGTCTAAGGAGGCCCTGTGCACCCACCAGTGCACCTCCTCCTACATCCTCCGTTTTCGCCCGGTACATACTTGAGAATGTCCTCCAAAGGGCGGACGGATCTGACTTTGACCGGGAATGAGCCACCCTCCCTGGGCTGGAGGGGGAGGTCGGAGAGCATGGATGTTCGGCCGGGTTTGTCCATTTGGTCTTCCTCCATGGAAGTCAATGGCTACCATCAACTGTTTGATTACCAACATTCTTTAAAATACCTTCTTTTGTGTTCAACAGAAGAAAGAAACTCATACAGGTTTGGAACAACTTTAGGGTGAGTAAATGATGACAAAATGTTAATTTTTGGGTGAACTATCCCATTACGATAAACCATGCGTGAATTCATCAGACAACACCATTGCTGAATATTTTCTCCTTAAAACTGCAGTGTGCCAAAGAAAGTCTCAAAAACACAGTTTGAAAGTGCCCCCGTTTCCTACCATCACAAATATGTAACCAATCCCATCAACGACGGGGCGGGGCTTTTCTCCAATGACATTCACCGATGTTCAAAGCGTTTGTAAGGATGCTGATTTTTAGAAGGCAGCTGTCTGACTCTGAGATGGTGAACAGGAACATGGTTTGTGTTATATTAGCAACACATTATTAGCTGTTTGATAACGCAGTCAGGCCAAAGGCTAATCACATCAATTGCCGTTATGTGTCCGACGTTGTAGAGAGCGATACATAAAACACATTACCATTCTGATACATCGACTTGTATAATTCACTCTTATTCTGAATCAGTTTCTGCTTCAAACATACATGGCTGAATTAAATAAATTTTCCACTTGTCATTGTGTAGCGACGCGTTTACTACAGTTGAGTGAATAAGGTAGTCAGAGCTGATGTGATTGAGTGGAGGCGGGGGCTAATTTGCATAATGGTTGCATATACTAAATGAAGCAAGGGTGTCGAGTTACATTCAAGATTTACAGTATGCCGTAAGTATAAAATGGCACACAAAAACAGATTAGATACAAGCTTCAGAATAATGAATATGAATGACTGACTTGAATATACACAAATGTATTGTATGGCTTCAGAAATCTCACGCATAAGCCACATGAACTACTTTTATTGTGATTTTTGACCTTTTTGTTGCCCCTGGTCAATATGAATACCGTTTTTCTATAGTGTAACTTATCCAGTTACATTTTCTGAGTAGTTTGCTACTGATAGCCTAGCTAATTACTTTTTCAATGGATTTCAAATGAACTTCACCAACATGAACTCTCCATGCTTTATATTACGCAGAAAAAGGATGCAGTCAGGACACAGATCCGTCAATGCTAACCTCCAGAGGCATGTATACAGTTTTCCTGTGTGTCTCCTGTGTGCTGCTAGTTGTTCCACTCTGAAAGAGAATAAGAGAGTTTATCTTTCTGTTTGTCTCCTCTGAGAGAGCATTCACTTCATCTCAGCACTTACAGCTTATAAACTTACCCGGTAATCACGTTAGCTTTCAGCTTCCCCCGACAAGGGCGGCCCGTCTCTGGGCTAAAGAGACCTTTATAGCCCTATAATTGACTCTTTCTGAGCCCGAAGAGAGAGACAAAAAGTGAAAACAGTGAAGCCTGGTAGACTGAAGACAGAAAAGGACAAAAAAAATGCTTAAGTGGAGAGAAGCAAAACTTAAAGTGCAAATGCTGAAACAATCAACAATCACAATACATGAGGGTGTCAAAATAAAGTTAACATTCATATTTTAATGAATCCTATTAATTTTTACTTAATTTTGAGATACACTACCGTTCAAAAGGTTGAGGATTGTTTGAATAATAGGACGTTCAAAGGAACAGCATTTATTTGAAATTAAAAATTTATCATCATTATTTATTATCAATTTAATGCATCCTTGCTGAATGAAAATATTAATTACTTCTTTTTTTTAACGGTTACACTTTATTTTAAGGTGTCATTGTTAGAGAGTAATTATATATTTAAGTACTGAGTAATATTAAGCAACTATATGTACTTACTATAGGGTTAGGGTAGGATTAGGATTTGGTTGAGGGTTAATTGCATGTAATTATGCATCATTTACTGTTACTATGGTACATGTAACATATGTAACAAGGACACTGTAAAATAAAGTGTTACCAAAAAAATCTTACCGACTCCTTTTGCATGGTCATGTAAATGTTCTTCAGAAAATTAAATGACAAAAATTGGTATGATGATCATTTTTTGGGGGGTGAAACAAACCAATTAATACCATAAATACCTTTGCAAATGACTAACATGAGGGAAAATTACATTTGTAAACGTCATGGTTTTTTTTTGTGTGTTTTTTACTTTTACATTAAATAAAGAAAAACATCTCACATGCTTTGGTGTAATGTTTATTTTCCTCTTTTTTTCCTCTCTGTACATTTTTCATGCTGCCCTCTCCTCGTCTTCCCTTGAGTTCACTGAGCTGAAGGTTAAGACTTGATTCAATTCCACCCCTATAAAACGCTCACTAACACTGACAAATATTTGCTTTCAACATTTATCATATGATGCTTGTTTTGTTTACAGAATGAAAAATAGAGCACCCTTCTATACTGAGAAAGTCTGTGGAAGAATATTCTCCCTTCTTACATGCAATGTTACTGAAGAAATTTGCAGATTTGAGTTTAACATTGACAGATTTCACCACTGAGATCCTCACCTCAAATCTGACCCCGAAATCGAGGCCCTATATAAACATAAATGTATATAAATATTTATAATGCATTCAGCCACTACTGAAAGAAATATTGGTAGTGATAAACAAGTAATTCCAGTTGTGCATTCAGAAGTTGCTTGAATTTCCTGCTTGATTTTTCCATTTTCCTCACCCTCAAAGCTCAACTTACGATTTCCTATCCATCAAACACACATTCAGAGCTTCCTAACCGACATGTTGAATGATTCGGATGGATTATACAGTCACAGTTTAATATGATTTCAGTGGCCATGTCTACATTAACAGTGTTTTCATTCTCTTAAGTTGCACTCTAAATGCAAAAATGATATTGGTAAAAAAATATAATGTTCTTTAACCTTTCTGGAATCAATGGTTCCTTGAAGAACCAGTTTTAACATCCAAGGAATCTTTCAATCGCTAAAGGTTCTTTGTAGTGGAAAAGGGTAATTCAGATTATTAAAATGTTCTTCACACTGAACTGTTCACTGAAAGGTTATTTAGTGGACACCAATGTTTTTTTCTATGGCATAACTGTGAAAACACCCCTTTGGAACCTTTATTTTTAAGTGTGAGATCTAAGTGGTTAGATTATTAAAATGTTCTTTACACTACACTTTTAAAAAATAAAGGTTATTTATTGGCATCTATGAATTCCATGAAGATCCTTTAACATTCATGGAATCCTTGCATTGCACAAAAGTTTCTTTATAGTGGAAAAGGGTTCTTTAGATTATTAAAATGCTCTACACATTGAGAAAAAAGTGGTTCTTTTAAGAACTGTTCACCCAAATGTTCTTTGGGGAATCAAAAATGGTTCTTCTATGGCGTCACTGTGAAAACATCCTTTATTTTGAAGAGCTGAAACAAAGGTTTTATCATGTGTACCTCAGTCTGTTGTTGTAGTTTACGGCCCTCAGGGGCCCTCAGGGGACGGACGATCTGTGAGTGTATTCTGGGAGCCGATACGAGCGCTGGCACAGGTGTCTGCCCGATCACACCGGGCGTTCTCTCTCACCTCCTCCATCACTGTCACCCCTCACTAGCCCACCCGGAGCCAGCACCACATCTAACCAGCACCAGACCGCCGTCTCTAGCCGTCCGTCAGTCTCCCCACCCCTACGCTACATTTGCAAATCATTTATTTTGCTTTGGTTTCCTGTACTCTTCTGGTTTCCCCCCTACTCTTCCTCCTCTTGATCAGGAGTCGGAGACATCTGGAAGTCATTTTAACGCGTTAGTGGTATTGTGTGGCTGCCTATCGGCGACGCTTTTCACATTCACGCTCTGTACTGAAAAGAAGCTGTACAAGAGAGACGCAGAGGGAGGGAGAGAAGGGGTTATTCAGTGAAAGCCTGCAAAATGATGGTCTTTAAACTGCATGGAAGTAAACAGAATTAACCAAACACTAAGTAGTACTAAAACGGAACAATGTGGCTTGACAAAGCCTTTTCTGAAAGTTTAAAACAGAACCTTGTTGTATAAGATTTGTGTGGTTCATAGTTGCTAAAGTGTTCACAGTGGCTGAGGTGTATTTGGTGGTTGCTAAGGAGTTGATTGGTTGCTAGGGTGTTCTGAGTGGTTGCTAGGCAGTTGCTAGGACAATGATACACTGTATTTCAAAAGTCTGTGTCTCAAACCACTCACTTGTTCACTCATCCACAAATCCCTATATAGTGTATGGCATTTGAATGCACTATATCTGCAAGGAGTAAACGAAATTAAGTGAGTGAATTCGGACGCTGGCGTTTACACTGTGCTTCGGAGAGCTGGAGCTGTCACAGAAACGTCACACGTAGTGATAAAACTACTTTAATCTTACATGTTAGATTAGAAGAATTAGAACATCTTTGTAGTCTCATCGATTGTATAATTGGTTAATCGTGCTTAATATGTGTATAATCAGTTAGAAATTGTTAGAAACTCTCACACTCACAGATGACGTGGTCGCTGAGCGCCCTCAGGCGACCGTTATGATTACAATCGAATGAATACGATGATTAACGAATATTTTTAATTCATCCACCAAATTATCATCTCTTCCTTACAAAGCTCAAAGTGTCAAACCTGAAGAGATATTCTTTATAAAAGTTAAGGCTCAGCCACGCCTTCGTTTAAACACGCCCCCACAAATCTACGTCAGTAAGAGTTTTAAAAAAAAATCTTACTTTTACTTTTGCTTGCAATGTAATAACTGTAATTCCAACAAGTTATCCAGGAAAACAGGCTGAAGGACTGTGCCGAGTTTACCATAAACAGTATCTTTGTCAAGATGTTTACTGGCGTGAGGGCGGGGCAACCTGTCACTCACATGAGATCCACCAATAGCAAACCACAATTATTCAACCATCCAATCAACTCCTCATGGACAAAATCAAGTCCTGCCCCACATTTTTTCTTGTCCGAGAAGCAGTTTCACTCGGATATGTATCGGATTCATGGCGACTTTAACAAGACAAAAACAAAGAGATCAAATAAAAGCCCCTCGCAGACACTGCTGTAACTCAGCGGACAGTAGACGGTGAGTTTATTATTCAGCACGCTCAGCAGAAACGGATCTCAATGCTGTACTTAAGTCACTGGTAAAGATTTTACATTAGGACTTTAACTCTCTCTAAATGCTCTGTCTATTTTTAATGAGCTGCAGTCCAGAGTTCTGCATCAGAGATGCACACCAAGAATGTCAATGTTAAGCTGCTATTGACTAGATAAAAAATGCTTGTTCCAGCAGCGAAAAAAAACAACAACAAAAAAAACCCACTGATCATCCATTAGAATATTCTCTTATACAAACCCAAGTCAGAAAAAAATTCCAAAGGAATTCTAATGGAATTTTGATTTTAATTTGGAATCAATCCGGAGTGATAAATTCCACTACTGGAATGAAGAAAGTGATCAGTGTGATTGATATTCTGCTTTGTTTACAGTTTGTATATCTGCAGTAATAGTTTCGGTCTCCCTTTTTGAATGACAAAAATAGACTATTGATACTGATATAGATAGATATTAACTTACACTCAAGCGCAGAACGCACGTGCTAGCTGACAGTCCTTTTTTGGTGTGTTCAAGCGCAGCTTTTTGGCCGGGACGCAGCAGACGAGAGGCGGCAACACAGTCAGCTTCTTGGTTCTTTGACATCGGCACGCTTAACATTGTGATGACAACCTTACTTGCATATTCTTTGGAAAACTATAATAGTATATAATATAATAGTCTATAATTAATCCTAAAATTACACTTATTTAAAACAGGTAATTGTAATAATTTTGCAATTATGTCATTCAAATGTAATTCCAAAGGAACATTATTAGAGCTCTAGTTTCCATGGAACCTTTCTGTTTTCAAAATATGTATCTGTTATCTCACTTTGTATCTTAAAATCACCCTGATGTGATATGTATTCTGATACCTTCTGGATATAATTGTTCTTCTGGCACATGATTCTGTTTTCCAGTGCAGGTCTATTGATGAAAGCTGTCTTTCTTTGACAGTAGTGGAAACCCTTCTCCTGCTTGAGTTTAACCTCAAAAGGTGTGGGACTATATCATCCAGCACAATCAATCAATCCAACTCAAATCATTAACTATGACATCCCAGGACCTTACAAACACACGTACACAGATTTGTTTCGCACTGAAACTGCACTTATCAAAAGTGATAGCACACATGTCTTCAGAAATCCACATGATCTGAGGAATCATTCATGTTTGTAACCAAAACACTGCAGGGCAAGAAATGTAATACTTACGATTCGGGGTTTGGCAAGCACCACTTGAAGAAAAAACAACAACTAGTGGAACTGAAACTGTAAAAGACAAAAAAATATTGTTAGTTCAATTCATTATGTAAAAATATATAATGTGTGAAATGATTGACTTTCAAAAAGACATTGACTAGATTAATGTGAATGCAAAGCCAGCAAAATGACTGCAGGGATTTTTCACATAATACAACTATATCCATTCAGAGATTTTTTAAATTGCAGCTGTTTCTTTAAAAAAAAAAAAAAAAAAATGCATTAAGGTCACCTAATATATGTAATGTGAGCTTGCCTGTATTTAAACACACATGCTGAATGCATGATGACGGCAGTATAGTTTAAGTATAGGGTATGACCTTCAGAGCGAACGCCTGGTGATTCACTTTCTCCATTGCTCTGATCCTGACCAGGAACGGGTGTTTATGGGCCTGTGGTGTACATACAGGTTACACAAGGTTTGCGTCTTTGCAAGGCAAAGCCTGACTTTTAACTGTTGGCTAAACTGTGAGATCTAATAAGAGATCTACAGTGCTTTGCATGAACCATGAACTGACGTATGAATGTTTGTTTTGTTTTTGAGTGCAATATAGAAAATTCAGCCTTGCGTATTTATCTCAGTATAGCCATTTACAGCATTTCAAATATTAGATGCTGTGTTCAGGCAGAGGGAATATGAAGTGTGTTTTAGTCTGTGTGGCCTTCAGTGTAAAACAAGGGTTCACCGACCCGCCCGCAACCAAATAATGTCAAAAAGCAATTAATATCTTAATACCACCATCAGCTGCTGTGGGGCCAAAGCCTCTCCACCTCTCTCTATCTCTCTCACTCTCTTTATTCCTCCATCAGGCCGTGGTTTCCCTGAGGTCCTGGTGGTCAGATGCGGTTTTCGGGGCAAGAGGACTTGGAGTGTGGGCAGCGCGGTCCTTCTCCTTTCTGAGAAAAGAGAGAGAGAGAGAGACTCATCTAATGCATCCATCTCTTTTCTCAATCCATTACAGTAAGGATGGGGTCACGCTGGGTTTCCACTAATAGTCTGGCTTGTGGACTCTTGGATAAAGTGCATCTTTAAAAAATGCAATGCACTATTCTACATTTTATTTTTCATATAGTTCACATATAATATAAGTCAAGTTTTCTGTACAAAAACAAATTTCATTTCAAATTAGGATGGAAATGTTGTTGTTTTTTTTGTTTTGTTTTTGATAATTTGAAAATTCAGTGTGGAAATTCAACTAAGTATATAACTGCATAGTTAAAATAGCTAAATAAATATGCTTAATGTTATCTTTTTTTTTTGTTGATCAAAAGTCAGGTGTCTACATTTACATTTATGCATTTGGCAGATCTTTTATCTAAAGCGACTTACATTCAAGGAACACATTTGATCAGTTCTTGCATTCCCTGGGAGTCGAGCCCATGACCTTTGCGTTGCTAGCGCAATACTGTTTTATGTGTGTGAATCGAACCCATGTCCTTGATGTTGCTAGCACATGCTTCTAGAGATTTTGTTCACTTATCTACAATGACCAATACTGTGTCGGGACATACCTTGATGTCCAGTGTTATATCTGGGTCCTGATACAAAACCACTTGCTTTGACTATGTCTATATAGTAGGCCACACAATTCAAAAGAGAAAGGAAATCCATATGAGCCCTTTAAAACATTTAAACAGATGAAGAGTATGTATGAGTGATCATCATATACTTTTTGGGGGGAATGTTGAACATATAAATAAACTTTTATAATGAACTCAAGACTTATAGAAGAACACGTTAGACACTAACTCTTACATGAACTACCAAAAAGACAAGAGAAATATTCCCTCTAATTTATCCTTTCCTTTGCTAAACACTGGATGTGAATCTTCATCGTCTCTCTGCATGTGTTCTTCCTCTTACAATGACCTCTCATTTCTGTGATTTCCTAGAAGAAGAAAAAGAAGTGATAGACACAGAGCGCGAGTGATACACCCACCCGGGCCCACACACCTCGCCTGTCTGGGCGGCACGGTGTGTGGAGTGAATGCTGAGTGTGTTGTGTGGTTTTGGGCAGGCCGCTGGACACCATTAGAAGAGATCTCCCCACCGGCACCAGCGTTTCAACACCACCTCACCTACTAAACCAACAGCCAATTACAGCTGAGTCAGTGTAGACATACAGACAAACCACCGTCCATGTGCTACTTTTAGCTTTACGTTTCTAAACGCTCAGCAAAGGCAGAATACGAATTCCAATTACTGATGAATACTAGTAGAAGTAGTTTTCCATGGACAAATACTTTTTCTTGGCTTGGTGGTCGTTTGAGGTTATGCAGTCAGGAAAATACAGACCGAAAATGACTTCTATTCATTAAACTACACTGTGATTTTTAACCAGTTTTAACAGACAAATAATATAAAATGCTAAAATTAAAACCTGTTGATTGGTTAACTGTGCTGTTACTTTATCACATATGGTTAAATTGTATGTTTAAGAAAACAATACTTATAATAAATATAGTTTTTTAATAAAAAAAATAAAAATTGTATAGTGTGTGTGTGTGTGTAATAGTTACAGATAACTAATTCTATACACTAAGAACTAATTCTTAGTAATAAAAACAAAACATATCTACAAATATTCCAAAAATGACTGCATATAATATCTGTAACATTTACAGAAAACTTTAGTTCAAGTTAGTTGAAATATTAACATTTTTTATTTAAAACCAAAAAGGCATCGGAGACATAAGTGGAAAAGACGGGCCACTGCAGGAATGGAATAAATAATTACGTTAAATATGCTGCAGTGCCCATAGTCCTGCTTTACAGTTTAAATAGCCTAATTTGAAGTCATTTTAGCAGGAAAAACCTAGCAAAAGTTTCCTAAATTATTTAACGCATGTTAATGTCACTGAAGTTAAACTGTAGTTTGCAACCTTACGTGCACATCACAGGAGTCTGTGTTATCTCTGTTAAACTGCTGTGAGTGGGCCGCATTCAGCACCAATTGATTTCCTCTCCCCCCCCGCTGACGGCTCTGATAGAGAGCAGTCATAATTCTCTGCACTCGGGAGATTAAATTCCTGTATCGCTGTCAGCTACATTAACTCACTTCCTGGATCTAAACCCTATTAGCGTAGCAGGCCTCGCTAACATTAATAAATCAATGTTCCTGATGGCAGATGAAGATCCGGAGCTACTGTATGCATCTCCCTCTCTCTTAGCGCTGGTGATGATGAAGATTATATAACTTGAGTTATATCTACAATTTTAAAGACACTTTTGTTTTCAATTTGTATACCGTTACCTGATAAAACGTGCATTTAAAGCCCCCGTGAACCGGAAGCTGCAAACGACTTTTCTCCAGTGTTGCGACATATTTGAAAGGGAATATTGAACAGAGGGCAGAGTTTTACTTTAGCGCTCCTCCTCTCCATCTCCGCTCATAGCAGACTAGCTTTTTGAGTGGTTAAGCGTTTTCAACCCAAGCCGTCAAACTGACGTCATCAGAAAAGGAACGCCATTCCAGACCGGAAGTAACTTTTCAGATTTTGATTAAAGATTACCACGGCAAACAATTTTTTTCTGTGTATTAACTTGCACGGGTTAATTGTTCACCACAAGACTAGTAATATGCGCTAACAAAGTAAATAGGGACAATTTTGATTTCATGTCGACTTTAAAAAGTTTATCAGACAGGACAGGACAGGACAGGACGAGAGGAGATGAGAGAAGGGCACAGAAGAGGAGAGCATAGGAGTAGAGGAAAGGAAATCAGAGGAAAGGAGAGTAGAGGACAGGACAGGACAATAGAGTAGAGCACAGGAGAGGACAAGACAAGAGCGTAGAGAGAGCACAGGACAAGAGAGGAGAAGAGAGGAGAGTAGAGCACAGGACAGGACAAGACAAGAGAGTAGAGAGTAGAGCACAGGACAAGAGAGGAAAGGAGAATAGAGTACAGGACAGGACAAGAGAGGAGAGGAGAGTAGAGCACAGGACAGGACAATAGAGTAGAGCACAGGAGAGGACAAGACAAGAGCGTAGAGAGAGCACAGGACAAGAGAGGAGAAGAGAGTAGAGAAGAGCACAGGACAAGAGAGGAGAGGCGAGTAGAGCACAGGACAGGACAAGACAAGAGAGTAGAAGAGAGGAAAGTAGAGCACAGGACAGGACAAGACAAGAGAGTAGAAGAGAGGAGAGTAGAGCACAGGACAGGACAAGACAAGAGAGTAGAAGAGAGGAGAGTAGAGCACAGGACAGGACAAGACAAGAGAGTAGAAGAGAGGAGAGTAGAGCACAGGACAGGACAAGAGAGGATATGATATGAGAGCACAGGAGAGGAAAGGAGAGGAGAGCACAGGAGATGCGAGGCGAAAGGAGAGGACAGGAGAGTAAAGACGAGATGATCTTCTCTATGTAGATCTAGGCCAAACTGATATTTCCAAAGAAGCCAAAAAGAAATCAACTCCCATCACTGATCTTTTAAGAAGCAGATTTATTTTTGAAGAGCTGGTCTGATGTTCAGGAACATTTATCTGGACCTGAACTCTCTGGCTTCATTACAGCCATTCTTCTACAATGTTTCCACTGACACAGACAGTCACGGGGCTTTGGGTTTATTTCTGTTGATTGCAGAGTCTTTTTCCAGTGCCTGTGCTTTGTTAGAAACTGGTTTGGGTCTTGATTGCGAGCGTTATCTTCTAACTGTCAACGGTTCATTTAGCCTGTCTCTGCAATGAGATAGTTGATATGAGGCATTGATTGCCTTTTTTTTTTTTTGCAAACATTGGAGGTTTGCAGTATGACACCAACGTGCTGGTACAAACTTCAGCAGAAATCTTTCCATATGGATCAGTTTGTGTGTGGATAGACAGAGAGAGAGAGAGATTTGTGGCTTAACTATTGTCCATAGCCACTAAACGTGTCCATGTGGTGATTCTGCTCAGCATCACAGTAGATGAATGTTCTCCAAGCCTGTTGCTCATCCCTTTTCTGTCACTGACACAGATCCAGCAGAAGATACAGAAAGACCCATTTTATCCTGGTGTAGCCTCACCGCAAAACTCTGGAACAAACCCACAGCACATACACAAGAACCTTTGGAACAGGAGAAAAGAGAAAGCCTGATCAAAACAGGGATAAAACGCACTTCCACACAGCCCCAAATAAATTTGATCAAAAGCACTGGCTTTTTTTTCTATTGGTGAGGGCATTCATGTCAGTAATGTGAAAATACGTTAGAGCTGTTAAATCTCGAGTAAAACAGCTTCTGGAGACGATTACACCGGCGATACGAACCAGCTGTGGCTTTGGCACGGGTACGAGACGGTGCTGCTCACTCCGGGTATCAGAAATCAAACCAGAGATGGCTGGAGCATGATGGAAAATCCAGAAGGAATAATTGTGAAATGATTTCACACATTTATCACTGCACTTTTTAATCCACACTAACAACCTGCCAAAGTGAGACGCTTCATCTCTGTCTGGGCTTGGGCTGTTCTTGCCATTTCTGGAACTCATGTTACGGTCCTTGTGATAAATGGCTTGTATTGTAGAATTCGTTATTTGTAGGTTCATTTATCTTTATCAGTAATTAGGATTATAAAACTGATAGTTCCAGTCCTGGATGTTGATTGGTAAATACTGCAATTCCAGTCATGCTAAAAACAATAGCAACTATGACATGAAACACCTGTTCTCCAGTTGTACATTTATATTCAGCACCTATATCTGTACATACTCTTGGTTTATATAGCGGAGACTAGCACTATTCGGACGGGACTGGTTTCCTCAAAAGACATTAGAGACGTACTATGTGATTTTAATTCTGTCCAAATCTGCCATGTCTGTGTTTTTCTCACACAACCTCAGTAAAACCTCAGTTTTTTTGGCTAACTCAACGGTCCTAAATCTAATACTGTCCGAAAGCGAATGTCTGTGACTGTTGCTGTTGTATTATCCTAACGCTGTTTTTTGACCTAGCTTGCACACCAAAAGCATGCTTTCATTTCATTTCATTTCAACATGGACAATCTCCGATGTAAAAATAAAATCATAAAATTAATAAATAGAGCCAAATCGTGGAAACTGCTAAGACTGGCCATTTTAATATCAGTGTCGGGTAAGAGTAAAATACTTGTCCAAATTTCTCTTTATTATAAACAGCCAATTCTATAAATGTATGTAAAGTTTACTTATGATAAAGGTTTTTATGATAAATTAAAATTTTATCGATAAATGATTAATTAAGAGACATATACGTCATACATGATGCATGCAAAACAGCACAGACCTTCTGTAACGCCAGTGTCTAGAAAACACACACTCACACCTCTGTAATAAACACGGAGATGTTTGTCTCGTCTGAATCGGTACATGAAATCTGTAACTCAAATGGCATTAAAATTAGTTGAAAATGGTTACACTTTATTTTATGGTGTCATTGTTACAGTGTAATTAGATATTTAAATACTGAGTAATATTAAGCAACTACATGTACTTAGGAGGGTTAGGAGGATTAGGATTTGGTTGAGGGTTAATTGCATGTAATTATGCATAATTTACTGTTATTACTATGGTAAGTACATGTAACGTGTAACAAGAACACTGTAAAATAAAGTGTTCCCGCTAAAATAATTAATCAAGATCTCTTAGTATTTGGTTATTTTTATAACAATTATATATGTTCTAGTTATGCCAAGTATATTTTATTGGGTAGAAATTGTAAGTGCACCAAATATTGTTGTGAAAAAGATTGATATCCACTGGGGGAAAAATTCAGTGCATTTATATATTGATTACTTATGTAAAAATCCTACTTACAGTACATTACAAGAGCACCTCAGGAAAAACTATTACATTTAAAGTCCTCCTTTTATATAATACATAATAAAATAAAAAAATGTCCTTCTTCAGTATCCACCAACATCAGTGTGTGAGAATGTGTGTTTTGTGCTTGTGTAGATGTGCTTTTTGAAATATTAATGCACAAAGAGTGTGATGTTTCTGTAGTGTTCTGTAGGGTCCCATATCATAAGCACTCTCTGAACACTTCATTTCCCATTATAGCCTGTCGTTTAGTGCAACGCCTGAATGGACAGTTGGATTTATTTTCCCCTGTTGCCCCTGTAGAGATCCTCATAAACACTGGTTGAATACTGTTTGGACATCCACTAATACTTTTCAAGAAAAAACGTGGGTTTATTTACAATGACAAATTTAAATCATATAAATAAATGTAATACATTTGACCAGTTTGCCAGGCTCAACTATTTATACTATTATTGACCCAATTAAGGCCCAGTAAACAGATTTTATTTAAACTTAAACCCTGTTTTATCACAAAAAGTATTTTTCAATTTGTTATTCAAAATATTAATTTGATTCCAGCGAAACACACTGTGAATAAAAAACTGTGAACAAATAATTTAATTATATTAGTAATGTAAAAAAAAGAGGTAAAATCTTATGTAAAAATGTTGAAGTATGCTATCATGAAACCTTTTTTTAAATCAGTTCTCATAAGTTTAAAGTAAAAACCTTCAACTAAAACGAGGCTTAACACTCTTGACACTGGAGTCTCCAACACTTCAAACAGAAGATGAGGGTCAAAGTCATCAAGTGTTTCAATGACAACAGCTACGTTTTAATTAACGGCTGATTGTGGTTCTGGTGTTTGAGCTCTCAGACTACAAAAGACCAGCACTTCACGGAGGAAATGTGGAAAACGAGAGGGGAGGGTGACGTCTGTGACCCCGAGGTCAAGCGGTAGCATCCCTCCACCATGTCCACATCACTTTAGAAACATTAACTTCACGCCACACCTGCCTCTTCAGTCAGACTCTCATCTATTCAGACGAGGCCTCATCTATCAAATCGGCTTCAGAGAGAAAATATATTGGCACCAGACCCTCCTAATCAATGCCATTACCACTGCACCCTTTCCTAAACCCAGAGAGGGTCATCTGCAGGGTCACGCGGCGGTCAGACCGCGCTCAGAAAACGAGGCCAGGCTCAAGTTCAAGGTCGGGGGTCAAAGGTCAAGCTTCCAGGGAAATGGGCCCAGCTGTGCAGGGATGTGGTGGCGTACGGGCTGGACGTCTGGACGGGTGACCAGTCGCGACCCCTCCTTTTGTGCTTGTATTGGTGAGTGGCGGTTTCCTTATGGTCTTGCGGTCGGACACAGGGCTCTGCCAAGCTGCTAGAGAAACGAGAGACGACTATCGGTTTAAAATAGTGGACAGAGGTCAAAACGAGGCCAAATGAGAGAGTTCATGTCATGGATAAAAGTCTGACAGCCGGTCAAGATACTGTATTGTTCAGAAGCCTTTTATGATCAACAAACAATTATCATATTACTGAAGTCTCTCAGAGCCTGAGTTTTATTTGTAGTGCATTTTTTTTGCAGTTCATTCTGCTCAAGCAGCGCCTTCTTAGAAAAGACTTGGCTGACAAATGACCAATCACAGATCATTTTGTTTGTATATGCCATTTAGGGCCAGGCAAATTTCAAATTGATTTGAACATTTTTGAATATTTGAAACCAGGGCTTCACGAACACTGAAGCACAACACGGTGTCCAGTGCACACTTGTTTACAGCATTTCCAGGGTACGTTTACACGACAGTGATCTACTAAAAACAAAAAAGCTTTTCCTCTTTTTTTTTTGCAAACAAACTTCCCGTTTTCAAAAGCTTTCAGGCCCCCAAAACGCCATTGTCGTGTAAATGAACGGCCGAAACGGATAAAAAGTTTTCCATTCTTTCGTTGAAAATGGTCTTGTGTAAACGGACCCTAAATGTGTATCTATTTACTAGCACGTCATGCGACTATTATGTGTCGTTGAATTATTGAAATGTTAACTTATTGTCACGGTTTTGTTTTTGGGTTTGTTCATGTCATGTGATTCCATGTCTGTCATGTGATTCCCTGTTTGTCATGTGATCCTGCCATGTGTCTTGTCATTGGTTAATTGTGTTTGCCATGTGTCTTTGTCAAGTATTGTTCGCTGTAACCACTGTTTGTGAGTTTCTGTTCATGTCTTGTTTTTGAGTTTTCATGCCACGCCATGTTTTTGTTTCATGTTTGGTTTTGTTTATAATAAACTGCACTTGGGTTCTCATTTACACTTGCCTCCAGTGGATATCCTTTTACACTTATAATCTAAACCTGTGCATCCAGACTCCCTGAAACATACAGCCAATCACATCTGCATGCAAGAGTCCCATTCCCCGATCAGATCACTGTCCCGCATGCCGTCCGGGCGTGGGCAGGAGTATTGCGGAGAGAAGAAGCTGTTTATACAGGGTGGAGCGTAAGTTAAATATTTCCATTCTAAAGTGTTACACTGGGAATACGAGAGCACGCTCTGGTCAGATCTCTGCCAATAACACAAGAGAGGAGAACAAACACGAGGCAATTCTCTCCAGATGTGTGTGTGCACAGAGGGGAAGACGCTTTCTTTCTTCTTTTTTTGTGAGGAATTATAAAATTATATACGGTTCAGTTCTAGTTCTGGTCTTTAAAAGTTGGGTATTATTCTTGCATTTCAGAAGAGATAGATGAAGGTGAACAGAGAGAGAGGAGAGACTAAACATTTCAGTATATGAATGGAGATGTTTTTGAGTGCTGATTCACTTCTATTAATTCAAATAATCTTACCAACTCTTATGCCATTCTTGCCAGTGAAGCTTAAAAAGTAATACATATATATGAGAAATTAAATTCTTATTATTATACATTTTTAAATATTACATTTAAAAATTGAGTTTATTGTAATCTCATGTTTTTAATTAACCTCCTGTTTCTTTATTTCTAATTTCATATTCAAAACATGAATTTCATAACATTATTTCAGTGGTTGTAATTTCTGTATAGGGACATGGAACTAAGCCAGCTTTATGGATAAATAAATAGTGTTAAAATCATCTTAATATTTATGATCATAACAACATCATCACAAATATATAGTGAATACTGGATCGCCAGCAATACTTGCAAACCAGAATAGAAACACAGTGTGTGGTGTAATGTTGCCGCTCCAGTAATATAAAAACGCTTGACCTTTGACCTTTGACCTCTGAGCTTCACAGCTTCACTCACATACTCTCTCACGGGCTTCAGATGTCAATCAAGTCATGTTAAGAGCAAACTGTGATCTGTCAAGACATGTTTCCTGTGCTGAGATCTTACATTTACTTTGTTTTGTTTTTTGTTTTTTTGACAATTTAAAGGTAAGTTCTAGATCTATAAACAGCATTTGTGGCATGAAGTCGATTACCACAAAAAACATTTTTATGCTGTAAAAAACCTCATTTGATTATATTTTGTTTATTTTTTGCACTGGCTTTTTTGAGTACTTGCTCCCAAAAGTTGAGATAACTTTATTATGTCAATTCAAATACATTGAAAGACAAAGACAAATCAACTGGATAAACACAGTAAATTAAGTTTAGTTTACTAAAAAAAATATTACAGTGTATATAAAATATTGATTACCATTAAAAAGTTTGGGGTCGGGAAGACTTTTCAAATGTATTGTAGAAAAGTATCTAATGCTCATTTATTTGAACAAAAAATATAGTAAAATGTGAAATATTATTAAAAATTCAAATAACTTTTTTATTTGAATATGTTTAATAAATGTAGTTTATTACTTTGATAAAAGGGCTGAATTTTCAGCATCATAAGCCGATTTATGTTTCTGCTGGTGGGTGCCCAGTGCCCAAACCTCAAAGGTTTCTTTAATAAAAAAAAAAGTACAAATGAACTGCATTTATTTGAAAAATGGCATTTCTTGTAATAATACAGTGTTAATTTTAATCAATTTAATGCATCCTTGCTGAATAAAAAGCACTATTTTCTTACCGACCACAAACTTTTGAACAGTGTATTTCAGAAGTTTGCATCGTTCGTAATAGCGGCAGCAACCACATATACAGCAGAAAGGGAAAATCTGACATGGAAACACCGCAGAAAGACTAAGAGTGATAGAACATGAAGGCGAAGGAGGAACGTAAACAGAGAGAAAGACAGAGGGAAAGAGGTAGACCACAGATCTTCTGGTCTGGGCCTCTAATGTCTCTACAAGCCCTGATGCTTTACACCAGTGTAAACGTACTCTGTAAGCACAGTACGTGAGGTTTCTCAACCTCTTAAACACTGAAGCTTCTAAAGAGAGTTTTTTCATCTAAAAAAACATGTTTTTATCTCCAACTATCCAGCACTAGATGGGTGGGGAAGGCAATAATTACCAGGCTTGGTTTCATTATTTGTGTTATAATGGAAGTCTAAAATTTCACCTTTCTTCCAAACGTCTGCACCATTATGTAAATGATCTTCAATCGCAGGGTCACCGCGCAGTTTTCCACAGACCACCTTTGTCTCCGTTTTTGGACCGTGTGAAACCCGACAGGAATTACAAGCTTTCCTTCCCTCTTTTTCACATTCCTTGTCACTTTGGGTTTTCACCTCTCCTTTCCCCTGCACAGACCATTTCTGTCAGAGAAAGAAGCAGTTCGCTCTTAGCGACAACATAGAGCCGAATATAAACCTATAATCTTCTGGTAAACCTATCATTCAAACCAAAGCTATATCCTCAGAAAACCCTCAATCACTTGCCATTTCTTCGGAAGTGCAGAACGGACTTCCTGTTGACCCTGGTCATGTGACTGTAAATAGGAAGTTAATGCTGTTAACAGTGCCAGATTGGTTTGGCCTTCATTGACTAAGTGCTGCTGCTATTGTTCCTCTTGGTCCCGCCGGTTTGATTGAATAACGTCCACTGAACACACTGTAATCAGAGGATCCGCTCTGGTCAGGCCTGGCGCAGATTCTCTCAGTGAGTTTACAGAGGAGAGATTGTTTATTTGTTGTGAATGTGGAAGACACTTCTGTGCTTTGGCTTGGAGGGGAAGCAGTTGTCATTTTCCAGGTGGAAGTGGGAGGAGATCCTGTACCTCCTGTCTGTTCTATGGTTTATTTTCTTTGTTTTGCAATCTGCATATATCTGAAATCATACTATATAGAATGGATGTGTTCAACATGGTTGCTAAGTACTGTAGCTATAGGTGATTGATAAGTGGTTAGTGTTAAAGTGGTTGCTAGTCTAGGCTATTTCTAAGGTGTTCTGAGTTGTTGCTAGGCAGATTCTGATTCTTTTTTATTATAATATGCATAAATAACACACCAATATTGGGTTAAAAAATCTATTTTAAAGGGATAGTTCTCCCAAAAATGAAAATTCTGTCAATAATTACTCACCTTCATGTCGTTCAAAACTTGTAAGACTTTCGTTCATCTCCAGAACACAAATGAAGATCTTTATAATGAAATCTGAGAGATTTTTTTGCTGAAGCTCAAATGTGCTGCGTAACACGAGAATGAATAAATTCTCACTAGTAATAACAGTAATATTGTAAAATATTATTACAGTTTAAAATTTTTCAGAAGCCTTTTATGATCAACAAACAATTATCATATTACTGAAGTCTACATTTGAGTTTTCAAATGTAATTTATTCCTGTGATCAAAGCTGAATTTTCAGCATCATTACTTCAGTCTTCAGTGTCACATGATCCTTCAGAAATATTGAAAATATTTATGTTGAAAACAGTTGTTCTGCTTAACATTTCTGTGGAAACGTGATACTTTTTCAAGATTCTTTGAAGAACAGAAATGTCAAAAGAACAGCATTTATTTAAATTTGTAACTTTATACATGTGTTTACTACCACTTTTGATCAATTGAATGCATCCTTGCTGAATAAAGTAATAATTTAATTTTTTTTAAAACATACAGACACCAATCTTTTGAATAGTACACTGTAAAAAAAATCGATATTTTAACGGTGAAAGGCTGTAAAAATACTACCGTAAAAAACTGTTAATTGGTTAACAGAAATTTTCAGTACTATATCCGATGAATAACTGTAATAGATGTAGAAAAGAACCAAGTGCAATAATTAGAAGTGAAAAAGAACAAGTCATTGTATAATTTACAGTGAAAAACGTAAATTTCCCAGAATTCCATGCGACACTTCACATTTGATGTATATTTTCGTTGAAATAACTGTTTCTTCTTAGTTTTTTTGCTTAGTTTTTTCAGTTATGTACATTAGGGTTTCATATTACATCTAATTTTAAATCTAATGTATATTGCATTCATTTAATGTCATGGGTGTTACCATGATGGTGTTTAGTGTTTGTGTGAATGAGACTGTGTGCACCTTCTAAATGTGAAAAAGCTGCTTGTGATGAGCTTTGATCCATCATGTGACTTTCTCATGATCATCACCACTTCATATTTGTGGTTGTCAGTGTATTACAAAGGTACAAAGCAGATATTAGTTTTTCAAAAGGTTGGAAATTTAACATTACATCAGTTTGAAATACATTTTTTTTTTTTTACTGTAAATTTAAGTTAAATCTGTAAAACCTAAAATGTTGCTACCGTATTATTTTACGGCAAATTTCTGGCAACCACAGAAGCCTTTTTTTTCTTTTTTTTTTACAGTGAAACTATCATTTCTTTTGAAATGTTACAATATTTTGTTTTGTGATTTAAATAGTTATTCACTGGCTTTAGGTAATGTCCACATCATTAATTGCCTGTAGTCGAGCATATCCGACTTAAGCACATAACACACAAGTGAAGTGTTGTTCTGTCCTGTAAGCGCTGTTGGTTTGCCGTCTCTTGTGGTCTAGTGCTCGGATCCAGCAGCACATGGACTGTGGAAGAAATCTGGCCAATCAAAGACTTTGTGATAAAGATCTCTGGAAGCTTCAGCTAGTAAACAGCACCATAAAAGTGGCTTTTGGGGTGGAGCGCAAGAGAGAAACTTGAAGCAGTGCCCATCACCAATAAAGCCACAACTTCTACAACAGCTCTCCCCTCCTGTCTCGCTCTCTATTTACTGTTCACGGTTACACTTTCATTCTCTCTGCACACCAATTTTCAGCCCTTGCACTACCGATTTAGAGGTGGGAATCCTTTCTGTAACATTACGTGTGGAAAAGCGCCAGTCGTTGTAAGGAAGTCATCCATGATGGCCACTTACATAATGCCATGAAGAAACCTCAGGGCCTCTGTCTGTGATATTGAGCGCTTTCATATTGGAGCGACTGAAATAGACTGGCAGCTGTATGAAGCCAGACTCAATAGCGCCCCCTAGTGTCTGCCTGCAAAACACAAAAAACGTGCTTTATTAATTTGGATATAGACTGGAGTAGCAACCTACATAACACCCCATCAGTTTTGCACAGACAAGAAAGAACCACTAAATCTAGTTGGATATGTTTTGACATACTGTTTTGAATTAAATTATTTGTGTAATTTGATTTTGCAGACTTAAAAGCAATGAAGTGCACTTAAAAAAAATAAGTTTTTCGGTTCATTTGCTCAGATTTAATTCTTTCCCTCAAAATCTGATTCTGAAATGTCACGCAAATTAAAGACAGAACAGAAAAAACTATATTGTGCAGAAATTAAAGTATTTTTGGAGAGAGTTTTATAGAAATCTCAGGAAGGTTTGATATTTGAGGCCATCTTGCCATAATTAGAGGCTGTTATTGCATCCGCCGCAAATAATAAAGAGAACACTTGATTAATTCCTGTCTTTTTCCACTCATCTTTTCTTATTTAAAGAAGCAACTCGACCGTTTCTTCATCTTGTTTGGTAATACGCAGAATTATGTTATGGTTTGGTGACTATATGATTGGTGATTGAGATTGTGTAGCATTTAATTAGATGAAAGTATGAGAGGAAATTGAAATGAAAGGTCAAATCTTGACGTGCAGATTAAAATCATAAATACAGCAACACATGGACTACGTTTGACCAAAACCCTTGAAGCAATCCAATATAATTAAATTCTAAAGTCATCAAGTCTCTGTACTTCATTGATTCACATGAATTAGTCATTAATTAATTCATAGAACGTCTTCGTTGTTCTGGGTGGTTGCCAGGGGGTTGCTATGCAGTTGTGGTTGAATAAGTAGCCTATAGTAATGAAACATTTAATGAACATTTTAGCTCAAACTGAGTATAATTGTAACGCACATTCCCAAACTCAACAGATTTATACTCAATGAATGGAACTAAATGGTAAAACTCATCTTGATTCAGTGACCATATCAGTTTCACTTGATTTAAAAAAGATCATTCTGAGAAAAACAAAAACATACCAAATAAGAAAGTGATCATCCAAAATGACTGCCATGAAATTACGCTGCATGTAATCAACTAGTATCAACAGAAAATAAATAGACACATATTTCTTCTGTCACATTATGATTTCAAAGCTCATTTCATCTTAGAAAAATCTAACAAAAGCCTTTATTAAAGTTTCTTGTATAACAGCTAGTGTTTCCAACAGAAATGCATAACAGAAGACAAGGCAACACAGTAATGAGGACAATATTTTAGTCATGGGTTTGTACTTTTGGTGAAAGTCTGTGTCCATGAGTACAAAGTGCCACAAAAATCCCATTACATCACCATCTGTCTTTCCATCACTGTCCTGTCCCTGTGACAAATGATTTATGCATTATTTATAGCTTTACTGTAAGGATGAAGGAGGTACAGTATAAAATATATAAGTGAACTACATGATGAGACTTTTGATGATCTTGTATGTATTCCTGACAAAAAATGCATGCTTTCTTGATGTCTTAATGCATGCTTGTCTTAAACTGATCAAGCAATGCTGTGCATGAACATCTTATTTTTAAAGTTACCTTCACCTGTAAGACCCCTTGGAGGTCACTGCTGTTTCAGAAGACATACCTTGTGCATCTGCACTGAAAGACAAAAAAACATCATATTTCTGAAACTCACTATCTAGACAGTCCCAACCAATGGATAGTCATCTAACAGCTTGTCATGCTCCGCGAAGACCAACTCTATCAGATGTGATGCATTTACTTCAAAGACTCTAAAATGCACCAGGAACAAATGAAACTCAGTCTGCCAAAATTGCATTATTTCTACAAATTTAGGCAGAAGAATCGTGCTGTAATCCATTTGTATTAACAGTCTTGGCTCGATGTACTTCCCTTACATCTGGGTATTTCTGTTTCATTACATTGATCATAAGTGACAGTAAAGACATTTACTTTAGATTTATTTTTCAAATAGGCTAAATACTGGTCTTTTGAACTTTCTATTCATTAAAGAATCCTGGAAAAAAAAAAGTATCATGGTTTCCACAAAAAAAAAAAAGCAGCACAACTGTTTTCAACATTGATAATAATAATAAATGTTTCTTACGCAGCAAATCATTATATTAGAATGATTTCTGAAGAATCATGTGATACTGAAGATTTACACAATCTTAACCCATGAATTTGTATGGTATTTGTAAGGATATTAAACAATCAATGTCAATTATGTTAAAAAAATTATAATTGAAAAGTCCATGAAAAAGTGGGTTTTATGTGACTAGAACACAGGGAGTCGAGGTCTATGGTGTTAGTGCACTTACAAACTGACAAACCTCCAGCAATTAGTTTAAAGACTGGGTTAAATAGTTGAAATTAGTGTTTTATTCCATTAACAAAGAAGGAAACATTGTCTGGCTCAGTTCAAAAAGGACAAAATAGCATTCCTATGCAGCGGTACGGTACAAATAAGCAAATAAAATGTATAAAATATATATTAATTCCTATAAAATATAGGAAATTAGAAGGTAGTTGTTATTAATTTCATTATAAATTGAAATAAATAACAATAAATGAGTAAAGATAGATAGATAGATAGATAGATAGATAGATAGATAGATAGATAGATAGATAGATAGATGAGGTCAGTCTGAAATAGAGTTCATTAGAATAACACAGAATAATGAACATGTGCTTCATAATAAGAGTTGCTTTTTAATACCACACTAAAATATGTGAGGAAAAATTGTGGTCACAATTTTTACCAGTGGGATTAAATGGGATAATGATATTTTCAAGAGTTTTCCCTGAATTAGAAGTTTTAGGGGGAAACTCTTGAATCTATGAAGATGTGCTGTATGTGAAGACGAAGAGGAGTGAGAATTACAGGAACACAGACATGTGGATGTTTCAGGTCACCCCTCCCGAGTTATTTCAGTCGGCAGCTTCGGATTTCTGGTTTGCACGTGTAAATTACATGTCGCCAACATTAAATATTAAACCTAATCAGTGCTTAATTATTGATGCCATTGCTTTTTATACAGGAGTGCCATTGGTACTTGAGATATCCAGCAAAGAGCCTTTCTGCATTACTGTATCTTTGAGGTTAAGGTCTCTGGCCACGATTCCCACTCACTTCTCTTTGGTTTTCTTGATTGATGATCACAGGAAGTCTGTAAAAGAGAGAGAAGGAATGGAGAACTAGATCAGGTTGGGCAGTTATGACTGCTCAGAGGACGACTAAGTGCCCGAGTAAACCACAACTGAGTGTTTGATGCGCGTGTGTGTGTTAGCAGAGGGTTCACTCTGGACCTGAGCATCTGTAATGATCGCCCAGGAGTGGTTGGTGATGGAGAAGATGGTTACCCACAATGCTCTGCTGCAGTGGCTCAGGTGGAGATGTCTACACTGGTGTTAATCAATACACTCAAACGTTAGCAAGCCAGAAAGAGTTGTAGACAGTTGTTTTGATGAAAACATCAGAACAGAAAAAGTTAAATACTGTTCAACTGGTTATCAGTGGTCTTTGCTAAGGCAAGCATCACTATTACTATTTCTCATACTAACTGTTTGTTTGTGCTACAATCTTAAAAATAAAGGTTCTTTATTGACATTCTATGGAACCTTTTACATCAGTGGAATCTTTCCATTCCAAAAAAAAGGTTATTTATATTGAAAAAGTTTCTTTAGATTGTTAAAATGTTCGTCACATTCTTTTAAGAATTGTTCACTAAAAGGTTCTTTAGGGAACCAAAAATGGTTCTTCTATGCCATGGTTCTCTTACGAGAGGTTCTCTCGTATTGCGTAAGTAGCTTACGCATCGGGAAAGTCTTCTTTCTTCGAGATCTGAAGCCAAAAAATTATCCTTAATTTTGTATTCATTGTCAACGCAGTGCAGCAGCCGACAGACCTAGGCAGGCTGTATAAGCGTGCTCATTGGCTGCTCGGCTGCAACTGCTTAAGCCTATCGGTGAGCGCTCTGAACGCGGCAACCAATGAGGGCGCTTCGCGCCCTCCACACCCTTCTAACCGTCAGAATGGGCGTGGCCAGCGTGTATATATTCAGCGCTCACAGGCTAAAATTCTGATTTTCTTGTCTTCAGCGAAGCTCTTCGCATCGCTGGATCTGGAGAAGCCGCCGCCGTTGAAACCAGCGACCAGCAAGCCTAGGACAGCGCCTGAAGAAGCCGGCCGCCTTCGCCGCCTTCAGCCTTCCGTGCCTGCTACGCTATCCGGCGTCATATCCTTTTTCACTGCTGTGTGTTCGCCTACTGCAACACACCCTCTTCTCTAAAAGAGCACGGGGCGTTTTTCTTAAAATGCCCCGTTTTTCTTGCGGCTCGTGCCACGCCCCGCTCAGCGACGGAGACCGCCATCTCATCTGCGCTCTCTGCCTGGGCCGCGATCACGCCGCCACCGCACTCTCCACGGGCGGCTGCCCCGAGTGCGAGGAACTTTCAATGTCGACCCTGCGGGCTCGGCTTGAAGTTTTCGATCAGCATGTCTCCCCGCCCGTCCCTGCTGGGCCGCGCAAGAAGAAGCGCCGCTCACAGCGACCGCCGGAGACCAACCAGGCGCACAGAAGCTCGCCGGAGTCTCTCCCTCGAGCTTCTCCCTCGCCTTCCCCGCCCCCCCTCTCGGCCGCGCAGCCGCCGGCTCTCGCCCGCGCCTCCGCCGCTTCAGGGGATGAGGCGGATGACTTTGGTGAACGCGCCGCGGACAGCTGTTCTCTCCTGGCCTCTGACAGTGAGGAATGGTCCACTGCCTCCTCGTCAGTCCAGGATTCAGGCCGATCTCGAGCGGGCGAGGACGCGGAACTCTTACGCCTCCTCACGCTAGCTGTCGAACAGCTGGGCCTTGACTGGTCTTCCCCGGAAGAGCCAGCCCCGAACAGACTCGACGGCTGCTTCCTTCACCACCGCCGCCGACAGCCGGCGTCCAGAAAAGCACCCTTCCTGCCGGAGCTTCACAGCGAGCTCTCGAAGTCGTGGAATGCTCCATTCTCCGCGAGAGTGTCTTCACATGCCTCATCGACGCTCTCACAGGTTGACGGCGCCGCTGAGAAGGGGTATAATTCCATCCCCCCTGTGGAGGAGGCGGTCGCAGCGCACCTTTGCCCGCCCTCTCGTTGGCGCTCAAAGGCTGCCCTCCCGTCCAAAGCATGCAGGACCACTTCAGCCCTCGTCGGCCGCGCTTTCGCCGCCGCGGGGCAGGCCGCATCAGCACTCCACTCTATGGCAGTACTGCAGATTCTCCAGGCTAACCTCCTCCGTGATCTGGACGAGAAGCGCTCGGAGCCTGCTTCCCTTACGGATTTGAGGAGCGCGACGGATCTTTCCCTTCGCGCCACGAAATCCGCTGCCCAGGCCATTGGAAGGTGCATGGCCTCTCTGTCAGTTACAGAGAGGCATCTCTGGCTCACGCTCGCGGACATGAGGGAGTCTGAGCGCGCGGTGTTTCTCAACGCCCCCCTCTCCCCCACCGGCCTGTTCGGCCCAGCGGTTAGCGGGATCGTCGACCGCTTTTCGGAGGTGAAAAAGACTTCTGAGGCAATGAATTTGTTTCTGCCTCGACGCTCCAGACCCGCTGCACGCCGTCCTTCGGACCAGCCTGCACAAAGCTCTGCCCAGCGTCCAGCTCGACCTCCGTCCTCGCAGCGACGACAGGGCGGCCGCCCTCGCTCTCGCTCGACCAGCCGCGCTAGACCGCCGCCTCCCCGGGGACCCCGGCAGAGGATCGCGGTGAAGCCTGAGCCTCCAAAATCCTCCTAGCCCGAGGAGAGAAGCGACGATTGGGTCCCGCCGCGGCCGGACCGTCGTCAAAGCTTCAAGCCCTGTCAGTCCCCGTTGCCACGGTTACTGCAGACACTCATTTCGCAGCCAACGAGCCGGTGAACTCACCCTCTCGCCTGCACACAACCGCCGTTTTCACGGCGACCCAGAGAAATCTCAAAGAGAGTATTATGCCTGGTCGCGCGCCTCGCGCTGTAAGTGTTTCAAATGCAGTAAATGTGCCCACTTATCTGTGTTCACCTCTGCACACAAGCACTGTAAACCCCGTGTCTCTCACAGAGCCCACTCGCATAAAGCTGGCACAAGCCGCTCGAGTGTCAAAAGTAGGTCATGTGTCCACCCAGCTGTGCCCACACCTACCCACTGCCCGCTCTGTTACACAACCCCTCTGTACCGGTCAGGTTATAAACACGGATGCTGTGCCCGCTTCCACGCGCTCACACATCCGCTCTCTTACTTCGCCCCCGACGCCGCCTTCGAGCGTCGTGCTTCACACTGTATGTTCCCCGTCAAAAGCCACCGGGACGCTGTGTGTAAAACGGCCGGTCACCGCTGTGAGCGACCCGCCGTATCTAAGCACCAAGAGCGCGCGCATCACGCCCGCCCCTCCGTTTCGAGCTCTCGAGCCCGCGATCAGCGGCGATCAGAGCCCGGAGGCTATTCTGCCCCTGGCCGCACACGCGAAAGCGTGGGAAGCTATTCCAGGCGCGTCAGAATGGGTGCTGAGCACAGTAAAACGAGGCTATACTCTGCAGTTCGCTCGCCGCCCTCCGCGCTTTCAAGCGCGTGTCGAGACCAGAGTGAATGGGGAAGTAGCACATCTACTTCGAGCAGAAATAGCCACACTTCTGTGCAAAAGGGCAATAGAACCGGTTTCCCCTTCCATGAGCGAGTCGGGCTTTTACAGCCGTTATTTCCTCGTTCCCAAGAAGGACGGAGCTCTCAGACCAATTCTAGATCTGAGACGTTTGAACAAGGCTCTTATGAAAAGACCGTTCAAAATGCTCACAACCAGACAAATCCTCGCGCAAATTCGCCCGAGGGACTGGTTTATATCTCTCGATCTGAAAGACGCATACTTTCAGATCCAGATAATACCCCGTCACAGGCCATTCTTGAGATTCGCCTTCGACGGTCAGGTATATCAGTACACCGTCCTGCCGTTCGGCCTGTCTTTGGCACCTCGCACATTCACGAAGTGCATGGACACGGCTCTCGCTCCCCTGAGGGGTCGGGGAATGCGAATTTTGAACTACTTGGACGATTGGCTGATCCTAGCACAGTCAGAGGCCGAACTCATCGCCCACAGAACAGTGCTTTTAAGCCATCTGGACAGCCTGGGGCTTACGGTCAACTGGACCAAGAGCTCGCTCGTGCCCAGTCAATCAACCTCTTTTCTGGGTTTGGATCTGGACACTGTAGCGATGACAGCCCGCCTGTCGACACAGCGCGCGCGCTGCATTCGACGCCTGGCCGCGTCCCTCCGGCCGGGCAGCACCGTACCTCTCAAAACATTTCAGAGGCTACTGGGTTGTATGGCCTCAGCCGCAGCAGTGCTTCGGCTGGGTCTTTTACGAATGCGCCCGCTACAACGCTGGCTGAATGCCCGAGTGCCTCACAGAGCATGGGCTTCCGGCGGTATTCGCATCAGAGTGACTCAGAGCTGCGTTTCAGCTCTGAAGCCCTGGTTAGCGGCCGACTGGTACCAGCGGGGAGTGACAATGGGAGCTATCTCACACCGCAAAGTTATCTCGACGGACGCTTCCACCTCAGGCTGGGGCGCTCTGTTCGAGGGCAAACCGGCTTTTGGCCTATGGTCAGACCGGGAAAGATGCCTCCATATAAACTGTTTGGAGATGATAGCGGTCGAGAACGCGCTCAGGCGCTTCCTCCCATTCATACGGGATCACCATGTGCTAGTCCGCTCGGACAACATGTCCGTGGTATCCTATGTGAACCGACAGGGCGGTGTCAGATCCAGGAACCTGTGCGGGCTGACAGAACGCCTCCTCGTGTGGGCTTACCGCTCGCTGCGCTCGCTGAGAGCCGCGCACGTGCCGGGCCACCTGAATGTCGGTCCAGACAGACTGTCCAGGGACAACATTCCCCCGGGAGAATGGTCTCTGCACCCCCAGACAGTCCAGTTTCTCTGGCGCCTATTCGGCAGAGCGGAAATCGACCTCTTTGCGTCGAAAGACAATGCTCAATGCCCGAAGTTTTACTCGAAGAGCGAGGACGCGCTGTCCCAGACATGGCCCAGCCTCCCGCTGTATGCTTTTCCTCCAATCTCCCTGTTGCCACAGGTCATTTCGAGGATCAGAGAAACGCACCACTCAGTGCTGCTTATAGCCCCGCGATGGGAAAACCAAACTTGGTACCCAGAGCTAGTGAGGCTGTCGCACTCACCCCCATGGCCGATCCCGGTGAGAAAGGATCTCCTCTCCCAAGCCGCTGGATCGATCTGGCATCCCCATCCAGAGCGCTGGTCGCTGCATGCATGGGTGATCAACGGATACCCGTTGACCTGTCAGAAGGGGTCGTGAACACGATCACGCAGTCTAGAGCCCCCTCCACGAGACGGCTCTACGCGTCTAAATGGTCGGTGTTTTCTAAATGGTGCGCTACTCAAAACCTGGATCCGCGCGCATGCGGGGTCCCGCGGGTGCTCTCCTTCTTGCAAGAGCTGTTGGAAAAGGGCAGATCCCCTTCCACGCTCAAAGTATATGTGGCCGCTATTACAGCGTTCGCTGAGACGACGCTCGGCCGGGCAATGGGAAGGAATGAGCTCATTATCCGCTTCCTCAGAGGAGCTAGACGGATGAACCCCCCGCGGCCCCCCTCGGTTCCCTCGTGGGATCTGTCCTTGGTCCTGGCGGCCCTAAAGGCTTTTCCCTTTGAACCGCTTGAATCCGCGGATCTAAAGTATCTGTCGCTTAAAACCGTTTTTCTGATAGCTCTGTCTTCAGTCAAACGAGTGGGTGATTTGCACGCGCTATCTTTTAGCCCTGCATGTCTCGAGTTCGGGCCGAATGACTCGAAAGTCATTCTCAGACCGAGGCACGGTTACATCCCCAAAGCGATTGGAACCCCGTTTAGGGCACAAGTTATTTCCCTCTCGGCTCTGCCAGCATCCGATAGTGGGGACAGTGATAACCTCCTATGCCCTGTCCGGGCGCTGAGAGTTTACATCACGCGCTCCGCCGCTTTCAGGCGTTCAGAGCAGCTCTTTGTTTCCTTCGGCGGACGCACCAAAGGTCTTGCCGCCTCGAAGCAGAGCTTGTCCAGGTGGATAGTGGACGCGATAGCAGCAGCTTATGCCTCCAAACACCTGCAGTGCCCTCTGGGCATCAGAGCCCATTCCACTAGAGGCATGGCCTCGTCGTGGGCCTGGTCCAGCGGAATTTCTATCCACGACATTTGTACGGCGGCGGGCTGGGCCTCCCCGTCTACATTCGTGAGGTTTTATAACCTGGAAGTTCCTGCCCTACAGGCAAAAATATTGTCGGTATAAGTGACATGTATGCTCTGCCCAGCTCCCGTGTGCAGACTACGTTCATATGCTGGCGCTATTCTGGTAACTACTCAGGGTGAAGTGTTTGACTCAGACCGGCTGTTCCGTTCTGTTTCCTATTTCCCGTTACGCGCTGTTATCGGTGCTGGCCCGCGCTGCTGGCCGCCCGCATTATTTTCTGCCGCACGGGAATTTTTCTCTTCATGTGAGACCGACTATGTCGTTTTCTCCTACCCTTATGAGTGCTTATGTACTGTATGGGCTCGCTCCGCCGGCCCTACTGTTGTACTGCTATGTTTATAGACCGGCCGCGCCGCTCTATTTCATATGCTGCATGAAGTGCATGTACTACGCTGGCCCGTCTCTCGACCGGCCACATTTTCCAGCAGAGTGTTTTCCCCGGTTCCCCTGGGATTCATGGGCTGGATGCTCAGCGCACACGGCGTTGACAAAGGGTTCCCGATGCGTAAGCTACTTACGCAATACGAGAGAACCTCTCGTAAGAGAACGTACTCGGTTACTAACGTAACCTCGGTTCTCTCTAGAAGAGGGAACGAGTATTGCGTAACCTGCCGTGTCGCGCCACGAGCTTTTGCGCTTCAGACTGCGAAAACCAGAATTTTAGCCTGTGAGCGCTGAATATATACACGCTGGCCACGCCCATTCTGACGGTTAGAAGGGTGTGGAGGGCGCGAAGCGCCCTCATTGGTTGCCGCGTTCAGAGCGCTCACCGATAGGCTTAAGCAGTTGCAGCCGAGCAGCCAATGAGCACGCTTATACAGCCTGCCTAGGTCTGTCGGCTGCTGCACTGCGTTGACAATGAATACAAAATTAAGGATAATTTTTTGGCTTCAGATCTCGAAGAAAGAAGACTTTCCCGATGCGTAAGCTACTTACGCAATACTCGTTCCCTCTTCTAGAGAGAACCGAGGTTACGTTAGTAACCGAGTACGTTCTTCACATAACCCCCTTTTAAGGCTATCTACTTCAAAATGTCATGTCTTATAAAATTTCAATTAAAAAGTAAAAAAAATGTTTTCAGAATAAACCTACACCATTTATTTTTCAGTGTATTTTTCTAAAAAACTGCACATACAGTTTTTGCATGGCAGACATTAAAAATGGTGAAAGAAAATCCCATAGACTTACATTGAACCGTATCTAAAGACCAAAGTGAGCTCTTTTGAGAAATGAAACCCCTAGAAACCACTCAAAACATCCTAGCAAACCCACAACAACACCCTAGCTTAATCTTGCAATGCATTCAGTTAGAGAAAACATCCACTCCGGCTGAATAACCATTACTCACATCTAAGGGATCGCTAGAATTATACACAAAGTGACTGATTGGTGGAAATTAGTGCAATAGTATAGATATACACTGGCTGAAATGACGGGAAATGGTTGTTTAAAAACTAATAGTAACTAATAGTGGGTTACTTTGATCAGTCAGATGCAATCAAATCCTGTATCAATCAGGAATACGTCCAAATACAAATGTAAAATGCATTGCGGACATTTCACATTGAGTTTTAAAGACCCCGGTGTGTCTTCATAGCAACAAAACAGAAAAAAGTTCAAACAAAACAGGCAGAAGTGTGAAGAACATGTTTTACAACAATAAAAGAATATTAAACACATTTTTACGAATCTTGAATGCTAATATAATGGTCATTTACAACATACGTGCACTTTTTTTGTATTGGTAAAAACTTGAAAAAGTTGAAAAATGCATGATGCATTCAGATTCATTCAAGTTCACTCAACAATAGTCTTAATTATCCTAAGTATTACTGCTGTTTTATCAACTTTTTGTTCGTTCATTCGTTCGTATGCAAATGCATAATTGCCTCAATGCATGCTGAGAACTCACAAACATAACGCTTCATCAGTATTACTTTGTATTAAATTCTTTGTTCAGACAACTGTGTTTGACTAGTTGGGACAACATTTGGGGAAATTCTGTTGCTCTAACATGGGTTTTTATGTAGTTTCACGAATGTAAATTCATGTTTCTTAGACTTTGTGGTTCAAAAGGTCCAGTAAACTGAAAAATACATGTAGGTGGGTTGTTTTTTTTGTTTTTTTATAGTGAAAAGTCTCACACTCTTCTGTCTTGTCTTATGAAAAGCTCTTTTCTTCTTTACCTTGTATGACCTATGACCTTTCAAAGAGTTTTCAGACATTCAGGGAATTTTTTAATTCTCTTTTATCCGTAACATTTTTGTTCGCTCTGATAAAAATCTCAGAAAGCATTTACATAACATAATTTTTTTATTCTTGCCAGAGCAAGAAAAAAAAAAAAATCGGAAACTTGTCCACATCCCTGTTTAGACTGCTGCCGGTTTCTGTGAGGGGAAAAAAAATGAAGCCAGAAATTTAGGCTGAAAATATCTGAGGTTTCTTCAGGTTTCTGAAGCCGCTCAGTGTCTGACCCCCAACACACACAGACAGAGCCGCATCAGAGAGACACAAATATTAACACAGTTTCTCTGTGTGTGTCAAACCTACCGATTTAGATTGTGGTTATCTGTGTCTCTGTTGTGTGACTGACTGTGTCAGTTTGTGTCTCACGTCCAGGCGGTGTAGACCACCCATACAGAGAATCTGAGTGGGCCACTATTCACTTCTACAGCCCAGTCTCACCACGGCGGCGCCCCCAAAACCAGTCCTGACACACAGCTCACTATGTATGCGTGTGTCCACTCCGAGGCCTGAAAAATAACCATTCATGTCCTCCATTTTTAGAAAATGGAGAGGGATTTTTTCGGTCTTAGATCTACATCAAACAGTTTTTGTAACACATAGTGATTTTCAGTCAGCATAATCACTTCACAATTTGATTCGGTAACACTTTATTTCTATGGTCCACTTCTACTTTCTACTAGTAAGTTTGGAACAACATGTCAACTAGCAGTCATTAGAGTATTAGTAGACTGTCTGCTTAATATCTGCTAACACTTTATTCTGATGCTCCACAACAGACATTCTACTGACTATAAGTAACGTTCATGTCAACTTATTCTACTAACCCTACCAGTCTACTAACAGTTTACTACAGTCTACTAATACACTAATGACTGATAGTGTACATGTAGTTGCAAACTTAGTTAGTAGAGAGTCTAAAGTGGACCATCGAAATCAAGTGTAACCTTTGATTCTACTAGAATTACTCTAGAAAGTCTAGAAAGACTCTCAAAAAGTGAGGTAATTCATTTTATTTTACTATTGTTCTTTTCTTTAAGTTAGTTTGAGGCCAGACGAGGGTTCTCCTTTCACACCGGTCTCAGTGTGGCAGTTACATACACATATACTGAAGTACAGTGTGGTGTGTTTAATCCCGGATGTTTGTGCTTCTGTGGGTTTAAGTCCTCTGTGGAATAACACTAAGAGTAATGGGCATGCATGTGTGTTTGGGAGTGTAACTTCCTCTCTAGTGCTGGTGACAGAGCAAAACGCTCCATGATGTTCACTAACTCGTCTAGCGTGTGTGTGTGAGCCACTTTGTCACACATTAGTCTTCCTGCACATGTGTTTCTACTGACAGTGATTGGAGTCTTTAGGGTCTGGCAAATGTACAGTTGTTCCAGGTTAATAAAACCCCAAACCTGCAAACGTGTGGAGAGAGACCCTAGAGGACCTTTACGGTGTTACTACGCAGCCTCCTTTGATCGGACGTCAACCGGGTGGTCCCGCGGCTTGTGGAACGACATCAGCTGTGGCTAATAAAGCTAACCTGGGGATATGTTTTGGAAAAACCATAAGAGAGTGTACAAGTTAAGTAATAATTGAGAAGAACGTACGATTTACACAACACACCAACAATTCAAAAGAAAACCCGGCCTAAACGTGCCTTTGGCAACATCTCTGCAAAATGATCTTACGTTGCTTCTTGAATGTTTTGCGGCAGTTCGAAATAAAATGTCTGGTGAGTGGCGCTAAAAGGGCATTCAGTTTTATCCGAAACACATGAATGTGAATCTGGCAACGTTTTATTTTGCTGACACTTTTGGACGAGATCTGAACCTAGCTCGATCATGACATAACTGTTTTCTGCAGAGCTGCTGAATTGAACTTCATAATGTCATAATTGATTAACTTTACACAGTTATTGACCCAAACTGAATCAACACTGAACTGACTTCAGATGAATAATGACACTATTGTCTTTTTAAAGGATTAGTTCACTTTCAAAACATTTTTTGCTTATAATTTACTCACCCCGATGTCATCCAAGATATCCATGTCTTTCTTTCTTCAGTCGAAAAGAAATTAAGGTTTTTAAGGAAAACATTCCAGGATTTTTCTACACAGAATGGACTTCAATGGCAACCAACTATACCAATGTTCAAAGAAGGTTCAAATGTCCGTCTCAATGCAGCTTCAAAGTCTCGACACGATCCCAGTCGAGAAATATGGGTCTTATCAAGCGAAATGATCGGTCATTTTCTAAAAAAAAAATATATATATATATATATATATACTTTTTAACCACAAATACCCGTCTTGTACCATCTCTGAGATGCGCCACGTATTACGTCATCACATTGGAAAGGTCACGAAAAAAAAATAAAATTAATAATAATAATAAATTAAAACAAAGATGTCGGCCTTAATTTCTTTTCGACTGAAGAAAGGAAGACATGGATATCTTGGATGACATCGGGGTGAGTAAATTATCAGCAAAAATTTTTTTGAAAGTGAACTAATCCTTTAAAGCTGCTGCTTTACAGCAGAACATTTCAGCTGAATAACAGCCGAAATGCATAATTTTTCTTTTTTTTACTGTAATGCTGCTTTGAAACAATCTGTTTTGAATAAAACGCTATGTAAATAAAGGTGGCTTGACTTGACTTGACTTGACTTGACTTTTTTGACGTATCGCGTCAGTTCAGAAATGAAATGTCCGGTCAGCGGCACTGAAAAGTTAATGCTCTTCACATTTGAAAATAATACACCACCTAAACTAAACCTAAACATACCCGATAGTGTTAACAAAAGCAAACGTGAGATAAAATTGCATTTGCTGAAGCAACCCTGCCATTTTTACTTGCTTCAACAAGTCTTTGAGTACTTTTATCATGACTCGTGTTGCACAGGACTCGTACCTGAGCGCTCCACATTGAAAGTGCAATGCTGTCCCAGGTGAACTACTGAACTGACTACATCAGAAAAGCCCAAATATCTTCCCCTCTCTCTTACAGCGAAATCTCTTCTCTGATGATAGATTTTTATAAAAGTCCCTTTAAGTCATTTCACTCGGCGGCCATCTTTGAAACTCCTCTTGGGGATCTTCAGTATTTCAGTCATGCAAGAACAGCTCCTTTCTCTGGGGAATCAAATTCTCCAAAGCTGTTCACCAAGCTTACGATTAATTTTCATATTTTAAATCACCAATGAAATCTGACAACAACTGTCTCATGTGCAGTCATAAGCTTCTCAGTAGCTGCAGCGACGCAATGACTTTATCAATGAGCGACTGGCTCTTTTATTTAGAAGGTGCAGAGCTATTCTGTCATATTGCCCATTGCACTTTCTCCCATTCATAGTAATATAAGTGCACCGTCTTTGTATATCTAAAGTCTTTGATTTTAATGGAGCTAGAGCAACCTGTCACTCACATAAGACTGACCAATAGCAAACCACATCCATCCAACCAACCAATCAATTGGACAAAATGGACAAAACCAAATCCCGCCCTTTCTTTTTTACACAAATTTCAGTTTGCTACTTCCGTTTTATGCTGACTTTAATCAATAATCTGCTCTAATCATTAAGGATGGGAATTGAAAATCGATTCATATTCTGGAATCGGAAACTTGTTATAAAATAAAAATGTTGATTCCTCTTATCGATTCCTTTGTGTGCATTTTAAAATGACTTTCAAGCCCAAAAAGACTCGCACGCTGTTTACTGTGCTGCGCACACATCCAAAACATGCACACAGAAAGCTGCCTCTCATACTGTATAGTGTGCGATACTGAACTGAGTTCTCTGCCACGTCTTTTTGCACTTGAACAGACGATTAAGGCCTATTTATACTTCTGCGTCGAACTGCCGCCGTAGCTACGTCATAGGCTGTGTGTAGCGCGCGTACCCTACGGCGTACCCTGACGTGCACCTCTCCAAAAATGTAACAACGCGTCAATTCTACGCGGACGCAAGCGCTGTGATTGGTGTGCCAGAACCCCTCCCTCGGGGTTTCACATGCTCCCTAGGTGCGCGTCAACGCGGACAACGACGCAGAAGTATAAATTAAAACCAACACGTTGCCTACGGTGTATAGGCTCCGGCGTAGGTCCGACGCAGAAGTATAATGAGGCCTTTACACACAAAAATGTCAAAATATCCTCGTAAACACAGTCGGTTATGTCTTAAGTGTACGTAAATAGTTGACAAAGAAAACGCATGTGTGACAGTATATTGGATCCGTGCAGCTCTTAAAGTGACAGCAGCCTTATATTCCTGCTGCCATCACTTTAATAACGTTAATCAAACAACAAATGATAAAAAGAAAATTCACTCGCTGTTCTTGACTGAGTAGCTTTTGTAACTGTATTTGTAATGTATATTTTGTGAAAAGTTGGGGGGGATAATATCTTGTTTAAGTGTTCATTAGCCTGTTGATTTTTGTTCATGGTATTCAGCCACAATGAAATGTTTTACAATAAGACTTAAAGAATAAATGTGAATGATATTGACGTTTTTTTTTTTACCTAATTCCGGGGACACACTTAACGACTATCCGAAACATTCTAAGACTGAACTGAACACACTTACAGACCGTTTTCAAGATTTTAAACACCGACTGTGAACCACCGACTGAACGCAACTGTCTCTGACTCGCCGCGTTTGGGCATGATCAGTCGGAAGTATCAAATTACACTCATAATCGGCCTTACAGTCATTAAGTGCATCCCTGGCTTAATTGAAATCGAAATTAGGATTCAATAAGAACCGGAATCGATAAGCAGAATCGGAATTGTTAAAATTCAAACGATTACCCAACCCTAGTAATCATAAAGTGTTCATTTCAGTCAGAAACTCCAGTGATTGTAGGTACATTTTAAGAGTTTTGCAAAAATGTACAGTGAGGAAAATAAGTATTTGAACACCCTGCTATTTTGCAAGTTCTCCCACTTAGAAATCATGGAGGGGTCTGAAATTGTCATCGTAGGTGCATGTCCACTGTGAGAGACATAATCAAAAAAAAAAAAATCCAGAAATCACAATGTATGATTTTTTAACTATTTATTTGTATGATACAGCTGCAAATAAGTATTTGAACACCTGAGAAAATCAATGTTAATATTTGGTACAGTAGCCTTTGTTTGCAATTACAGAGGTCAAACGTTTCCTGTAGTTTTTCACCAGGTTTGCACACACTGCAGGAGGGATTTTGGCCCACTCCTCCACACAGATCTTCTCTAGATCAGTCAGGTTTCTGGGCTGTCGCTGAGAAACACGGAGTTTGAGCTCCCTCCAAAGATTCTCTATTGGGTTTAGGTCTGGAGACTGGCTAGGCCACGCCAGAACCTTGATATGCTTCTTACAGAGCCACTCCTTGGTTATCCTGGCTGTGTGCTTCGGGTCATTGTCATGTTGGAAGACCCATCCTCGACCCATCTTCAATGCTCTAACTGAGGGAAGGAGGTTGTTCCCCAAAATCTCGCAATACATGGCCCCGGTCATCCTCTCCTTAATACAGTGCAGTCGCCCTGTCCCATGTGCAGAAAAACACCCCCAAAGCATGATGCTACCACCCCCATGCTTCACAGTAGGGATGGTGTTCTTGGGATGGTACTCATCATTCTTCTTCCTCCAAACACGTTTAGTGGAATTATGACCAAAAAGTTCTATTTTGGTCTCATCTGACCACATGACTTTCTCCCATGACTCCCCTGGATCATCCAAATGGTCATTGGCAAACTTAAGACGGGCCTTGACATGTGCTGGTTTAAGCAGGGGAACCTTCCGTGCCATGCATGATTTCAAACCATGACGTCTTAGTGTATTACCAACAGTAACCTTGGAAACGGTGGTCCCAGCTCTTTTCAGGTCATTGACCAGCTCCTCCCGTGTAGTTCTGGGCTGATTTCTCACCTTTCTTAGGATCATTGAGACCCCACGAGGTGAGATCTTGCATGGAGCCCCAGTCCGAGGGAGATTGACAGTCATGTTTAGCTTCTTCCATTTTCTAATGATTGCTCCAACAGTGGACCTTTTTTCACCAAGCTGCTTGGCAATTTCCAGCCTTGTGGAGGTGTACAATTTTGTCTCTAGTGTCTTTGGACAGCTCTTTGGTCTTGGTCTCTTTGGTTAGTAGTTGGATTCTTACTGATTGTATGGGGTGGACAGGTGTCTTTATGCAGCTAACGACCTCAAACAGGTGCATCTAATTTAGGATAATAAATGGAGTGGAGATGGACATTTTAAAGGCAGACTAACAGGTCTTTGAGGGTCAGAATTCTAGCTGATAGACAGGTGTTCAAATACTTATTTGCAGCTGTATCATACAAATAAATAGTTAAAAAATCATATATTGTGATTTCTGGATTTTTTTTTATTAGATTATGTCTCTCACAGTGGACATGCACCTACGATGATAATTTCAGACCCCTCCATGATTTCTAAGTGGGAGAACTTGCAAAATAGCAGGGTGTTCAAATACTTATTTTCCTCACTGTATATAGAGACAAGCCTACAGGTTGCAAGAAAAGTCTCCTATCTGGAGATCTCTCATTCATTGACCTCTTTCTCTCTCTCTCTCTCTCTCTCTAGTATGGTTTACTCTGTGACTGGGCCGCCACCATACAAGTGTTAAATTCAAACGGCTAATTAGAGGAGATGTACGGATCAATGAGATGTATTGTAACTGGAATCTGAAATGAATCTGTTTAGGATCAATGTGAAGTAGTGCAGGAAAAAACAGGAAGAGCGGAGAGGACAATAAAGGAGAGTAATGCATATGGGGGGTTGGGAGTTTGACCTTTTCCATGACCTTTTCAAAAAAAACAAATGAATACACATTTAGAAGCTAATATTTGAGTTGAGAAGCACCGAGAAGCATCATGAATGAATGCTGCACAGACACAGTGTTGAACATGTTTATTTCTGCTCTTGTGTATGTCATGCTTCATGACTTATGTTTTTAAACTGCAGGAAAGTATGCTACCATTCAGATCTTTTAATAACTCCCTGTCTCCTGCTTCCTTCACATCTCACTCATATGAAAATGAGAAAACAGCACTGCAAAACTCCACTTATGTTTGTTAAGATTGCTGTCACTGAAAACAAAGGTTGTGTGACCTGCCTACAGAGCTACAAAGTCAGTGGTTTTCTAAGGCAGCATCCTAACTGAAACCGAACCTCATGAGTGAGCGGATCTAGGCAGAAACATGAAGCGCAAGGGAGACAATTGATTTAAGTGAGTCTGGAAAGCACTGTAATACTTTAATACAGGGATTCCTAAACATTTTGTCTGCTCCTAAAATATATACTTGAAAGTTAATATTTCAATAATTTACCAACACTTTTGCATGTTCACGGTCCTCTAATGTCAGTTAAAGGTCACATGACATGAAGGTAAACAAATGAAATATTTAACTTTTTTTGCAAGTATAAACGTATTAAGTATTTATTTTTTATTTTACATTTTTATTTTTTATATTACATATATATATTTGATTTAATAAAGCAATAAGCCCCGCGAAAGCCGTGATTTGCAGTGAATTTAGCTAAGGGGCGTTGTTAGGCACGATGCAGAGTGCCGAAAACCCCCTTAGCTGTTCTAAATTCACTGTAAAACATGGCTTCAAGGTGCTTATTGCTTTTATAAAACGGTTACTCCATAAAAAATATTCATTTTAATAGTTATTTTATTCATAAAATAAACACCAGCAACAAAAAAATATAACATTATAACGCATTATTCCTCCGCCAAGCAATGTAGTTCCAAAGAGGTTGCCAAGCAACACATGCAGCAACAAAGAATCACAAGGACGGAACTATCCGTTTTATAATAAATTATCAGCTTTTCATTAACAAATATGGGGTACATTTTTTTTTTTTTAATTAGATCAAACTAATTTTACCAATACTTTTTGCTGCAGAATTAATTAAATTCATAATAATCAATAAGGTATCAACCAAAATTGATCAAGCAAAATTTGGTATAACCAAAATAAGGTATCACAAAAAACATCATATATTGTGGTGCTTACTTTCTAGAACAGCCTTTGCCAGTAATGTGTCTATGATGCCTTCAGTTCATTAGAATGTGAAAATATTGTATAATATTGTATAATAGTAAGAACAATACAAAAAGGCAACATGGAAAACCTGACTGCAGTAGGCCTGATGGCTGAACCATATGCTAGTTATAAGTGTTGCTAATATATTTTTAATGGCAGTGAGTGATTTCTTTCTGATTTGCTTGAAATTCCTGTGTTCATATCACTTTGATGACTCATGTACATGCCTGATTCATTTCAGTGGAGTTTTTAATGCAGTTCTCTCTTTTTTCTTTATAGTTCATAAAATGAACATATTGAACATGTTAGAGGTCGAGCCCTGTTTTCCTCAAGCCTAAAAAATTGTAGTTGACAGACCAAAACATATTTTTGACATTAAGTGCTAATTGTGTGGGTCACTTCAATGTGGCTCTTATTTAAATGAAGAGTTTTGGTTCTTTGGTTTTGTATCATGTGACACTGAAGACTGGCGTTATAATGCAGAAAATTCTGTTTTTCATCAATAAACTCTATTTTAACATATTAAAGTAGAAAATGCAGACTTGGTGTTTCTATGTATGTACATACACACACACACACACAGAAACACAGTGTCTGACCTTGAGAGATCCGCAATTCCATGTCTGCCTAATGTTAAAGCCATTCACAAACGTAACATTTCTATACATCCTGCACTACAGCCCGGCACAAATCCAAGCATCCTATGGCCACTGTAACCATAATGAACCCAAACAGCAAGATGTGGTGGAGTCATGCTTTAGGTTAACCATGATCTTACATCAGGTTTGTTATTGCAGTCTCAGACCAAAGGCAGGCCAGAAATGAAAGGCTCGTTTGAGATGTGGTGTGATAGTTTAATTGGCTCGGGCTCAATTGTGTTAGCAGGCATGCAGACCAGAGAGTGGGTATATATAACCAGAGACAATAAATGCTCTTGTTAGGACAGAGCCAGCGGCCACCCAGCCACCGCAGACAGGATCCCTTCAGATGAGCACATCTACTGTTGACATACTGTATAGACCAACACACACTCACAGTTTTGCCCTCGATGCACAAGATAATTCTAGAACTACATAGACATTTATTTATACTCAATATGCACACAAACCTGTGCTTCTCTGAAATATTTCTGCATGAATAAATGCATATTTTCTAAGCAGAAACACTAAATAAACATATTTTTGAACTATTACAGTAAATCAATTCTTCAGAATATCAGCAGCAACAGTTAAAGCACATAAATAATTTATATCAGCATAAAAAGCATGCACTGATTAATCTCACACATAAGACCAGGAACATCTATTAAACAGTCCCTCCAGAATTTTGTGATTTAGATTAAGAATTAACTCCACCAACCCTATAAAGCTTGCAATTTTGTCTTATTTCCAAGCATAAAGCATGAACTTGAGGGATAAAGGAAGCGATATCAGCTAATCAATATCCATGAGACCCAGGCCAATCATATCGATCAACATGCTGTTAATGCTGAACTGATCTTCTGCTATTTTGCTGTGAAATTCATTCTGAGCATCACTACAGCACTGATGTTTCATTGACTTAATTAAACAGAGAAAAGGTTTCCACACAATTGCAAACTAAAACTGATCCATATAATTAATAATACTGAACAAACTTAATTGAACTTCTTGTGTAGAAACCTAACTGAAGTAAACGCCAATAAAATTAGACTTAAATAGTTCACCTAAAAAAGATGGAATTGTCATCATTCACCCTCATATTGTTCCAAACCTGTAAGACGTCAGCTCATCTTCACAAATGAACATCTTTTTAATAAAATCTGAGAGCTTTCTGACCCTCCATTGACAGATGTGCAACTGCCACTTTTAAAGTGCACAAAAAGTACATAAAGAGATCGTAAAACTAATCCATATGAATTGAGCGGTTTAGTCAAAATTTTCGAAGATACACGATCGCTTTATATGATGAACAGATTGAATTTGGGCTTTTATATAAACATTGAGCAGTGAATATAAACAGAAGCTCAACAGTATTTGATTAATGTGTATAAGAACAAACCTCGACAAACGTGCTGCGTAACACGAGAATGAACCTCATTGGTTCTTGCAGAAGCTCAAACGTGATGCGTAACACGAGAATGAACCTCATTGGTTCTTGCAGAAGCTCAAACGTGATGCGTAACACGAGAATGAACCTCATTGGTTCTTGCAGAAGCTCAAACGTGATGCGTAACACGAGAATGAACCTCATTGGTTCTTGCAGAAGCTCAAACGTGATGCGTAACACGAGAATGAACCTCATTGGTTCTTGCAGAAGCTCAAACGTGATGCGTAACACGAGAATGAACCTCATTGGTTCTTGCAGAAGCTCAAACGTGATGCGTAACACGAGAATGAACCTCATTGGTTCTTGCAGAAGCTCAAACGTGCTGCGTAACACGAGAATGAACCTCACTGGTTCTTGCAGAAGCTCAAACGTGATGCGTAACACGAGAATGAACCTCACTGGTTCTTGCAGAAGCTCAAACGTGATGCGTAACACGAGAATGAACCTCATTGGTTCTTGCAGAAGCTCAAACGTGATGCGTAACACGAGAATGAACCTCATTGGTTCTTGCAGAAGCTCAAACGTGATGCGTAACACGAGAATGAACCTCATTGGTTCTTGCTGAAGCTCAAACGTGATGCGTAACACGAGAATGAACCTCATTGGTTCTTGCAGAAGCTCAAACGTGATGCGTAACACGAGAATGAAGCTCATTGGTTCTTGCAGAAGCTCAAACGTGATGCGTAACACGAGAATGAACCTCATTGGTTCTTGCTGAAGCTCAAACGTGATGCGTAACACGAGAATGAACCTCATTGGTTCTTGCAGAAGCTCAAACGTGATGCGTAACACGAGAATGAACCTCATTGGTTCTTGCAGAAGCTCAAACGTGATGCGTAACACGAGAATGAACCTCATTGGTTCTTGCAGAAGCTCAAACATGCTGTGTAACACACAAGAATGAAAACTGAAGAATAAACTCTCTCTTAATGATAAACAGTGAGTTCTCTCTGCAAAATAAGATAAAAATGCATGAAAATGTCATCTGAATATGCAGTCATCTTGGCCCACGATGATCTAGTTTCACAAGCTGCTTGTAAAGAGGGTAAATTTAGATTTTAATAGCAGCATATTTTATTACTTTTTTCCAAAGACCAATTTGAAATAAGCCATCCTTCATTATTTCAGATTCACCAATTGAGACGATTTACTTCTTCTGTGTAATGAAGGAACAATTTCCAAGCTCTAATTTTGTCCATTAATAATTAACTGGCTTTTAGCGTATGTGTGTGTGTTTGAAGTATACGGTGACGCCGCGTGTGGCTCCCTGTCACAGAGCAAAGGATTCTGGCCCATTTTAAGATCCGAGGTGCGGTTGAACCACACATCGTTCCGTAGTCATTTTATCCCGGCCACCTGTAGCCCAGCGAGGGAGCAACAGTAAATCACGTGACCGCTTCCCCGAGACGAAACCCTAATCCTGAGCCTGATCGGGCCAGTCCAGGGATGGAGGGGATGGTGAAACTCGAGGCGACAGCTTCACCAATGAAGAGGCGGAAAAGTGGTCCCTGCGCTCGCCTTGTTGTGTCAGCACGGCCCCATTAATGTCACTTTAGTGGCAGCGGCCCCTCCCTCCTCACGTGCTGTAAGTGTGTGTGAGCGAGAGGACAGGAGCAGGAACGAGCGGGAATGTGGGGTGTGTTCCGGCCCCTGGTGATACTCTACACCCTCTTCACGCCTGACGGGCTGTCAGAGGTTATTAGCGTGACCCGGTGACCATCCGCGGGAGAACACGAGATGCGCTCGGAACTGATCTGCACACTGGAGGAAGCAGGTGAATAACATGGGCATGAAAACATGCTTATTTACACAAATATAATCATATTTCATTTGCTCTGTAACAAAAAACCAAGAGCTGCTTATATACGTACATGCATTTTAATGCATCACAGGTTTGAAGGCTAAGGCTGTGGAGTGCAACAGACACTTCAGTTGTGCATATGCACTACTGTTCAAAAGTTTAAGGTCAATTGTTTTTTTAGTTTTTTTTTATTTATAAATCAGCACTTTTATTCAGCAAGAATGCATTAAACTTATTAAATGTGACAGTTAAGACATTTATAATGTTACAAAAGATTTCTATTTCAAATAAATGCTGTTCTATTTTTACTTTCTAGTCATCAAATAATCCTGAAAGAAAATGTATCTACAAAAATACTGAAGTGTCTTCAACATTGAGAATTAATAAATGTTTCTTGAGCAGCACATCAGAATCAAGGAAATTGTTATAATACTTCACAATTTTACTAATTTTGATAAAAACAAATAAAAACAGCCTTGGTGAGGATAAGAAACATTAAAAAAATCTTGCCAACTTCAAACTTTTGAACAGTACTGTATTTTCTCAGCAAACGGTTCAAAATTAGTTGATTCAAATTTTATTACAAATAATAATGATCACATACAAAGTTTATATTTGAAAATATTCAGATAACCAACTTTACGCTATTTGTGTGGCATTTTAGAATTATACTTTTGCATACTATTTTAGTTTAATCACCACTAGATGTCTAATCTGGTTCTTAAAGCAAAACCAGTTGAGAACCACTGCCTTTCAAACCAACACATGAATTTCACATGTGATTTTTATGTGGTTTTGAAAATCTTCCCAAATATTTATATGATAAAGTCACATATGTGCAAATTTCAAGCCGCAAATGCCATCTTCACACAAAAACACATAGATTCAACATGCACATATATGATTAACATGTGTTCACATGTAAAATTCATGTGCATTTTCCACAAGGGTCTGCCACACAAAATATACATAAACAGCTACATGTGAAAAAGCAGACTGACAGCAATTCCCTCTCTCTTTGTGTGAGTTAGGGTGGTAGGCCTGTGTTCTGTTGGTGTGTGGGCTGGTCAGATGGTCTACCGAGTGCCCACATTTGCCACAGATCTATAGCCTCTCTCCCAGTGCAGAATCACCCCTAAACAGCCTGGTGTTCAGCAGCTGATCTCTGACTCTAACCACCAGTTAAACCCCACTCACTGGGGTATTTGGGATCTGGTGAATTACACTTCTCACAAGGCATTCTGCTCAGGGTTTGTGCTAAACCTCTAACCCTGAACATTAAACTTCAGCAATTCATTCAGTCTGAACCGCTTACTGACTCCATTCAAACCTGCCAGATGTTTTAATGGCATCTATGATTTAAACTTCAGCAAAAATGCGCTTGATGTTGGTAAGATTGATTCGTTTCCGTGAATCTTTTTAAACTGTCTTTTCAATTCAGTGATTCATTTGCATAATGACTAAAGTTTTCATAAGTATCAACATTTACATATATGTACACTACTGTTCAAAAGTTTGAGGTTTTTAAATGTTTTAAAAGAAAACTTTAATGCTCACCAAGGCTGTATTCATTTAAGCAAAATTACAGTTAAAAAACAGTATTATTGTGAAATAATATTACAATTTAAAATAACTATTTTTTATTTGAATATATTTTAAAATGTAATTTATTCCTGTGATGCAAAGCTGAATTTTCAGCATTATTACTCCAGTCTTTAGTGTCACATGATCCTTCAGAAATCATTCTAATGCTGATTTGCTGCTCAAAAAATTTTTTTTTGTAATTTATTTTAACATTTACATTTTATATATCAATGTTGAAAACAGTTGTGCTGCCTAATATTTTTGTGGAAACCTTAATTTTTTAGAATGTTCAAAAGAACAGAGTTTATTTACATTATAAATTTATTTACTGTCACTTTTGATCAATTTGAAGTATCCCTGCAGAATAAGAGTATACGTTTATTTTAAAAAAGAATAATAATAATCATACTGACCCCAAACTTTTGAATGGTGTAGGTAGATGATGTTATGTTGGTGTAAATAAATGGTTAAATGATTCACAATCATTCTTGTGTTCAGTAAGTGAATAACAGTTAGATCTGTACTCTATTTTAGTTGCATTAAACATTTTGAATCTAATTGTATTGAAATAATGGTCACATGGAAAAGAAATTTAAGAACAAATACAAAAATATTGAGACATCGGATATCACCAAAAGGCTGAAAAATTAGATAATACATTTATGCCCAACCATAATTTGCAGCAATGCCCTTAAGTATGATTTCAATTCTAAAAACACATCTACACATCTACTAACAGACACACATTTACACGCATCTATTCATCAGAGAAGGTGTGCTCACATGCACACACAGACAGATACAGCTATTCTTTGAATACAAAACACTGGAGGACACTCATATTCTCTCTGCCTCCCTCAGTGCATCAATAAATAAAGCAAACAGCATTAAGCATAACTTGAACTATATGATTGAGGCTCTAATTTAATAGCAATAGTATTAGTGTTTTAAGGTTTGGCCATTTAGGTGAAACTCTAAGCCGATGTGGGAGTAATTTGGCCGTAAGGAAATTGATTCTGACCATCAGGCAGTTTCTCATGTTCAAACAGAGGCTGCAGTTAAACAGGATCATTGCTGTTAAACACATTACCCAGGTACCCCCTCTACTCACAGCCAATGATTATATGTCCACGCTGAGGGATTGAAATTCTGCGCAAATATAGAAATGATCACGGAGCATGACTGGAAGGGAAAATTAAAGCCATCTTTTACGCCGCAGGAGACTATGACGCAGATGTTTCTTGTGTCGAGGATTATTAATGGATCAACACTGTAACATAAGAGTCCATTTTGATGTATGTACACACTTGTCAGCGGACCTTATCATATTTATTCATGCTGAAAAGGCCTACCTGCTGCCTGTTGCTTTAAGGAAGAAGAACGAGAAACTGCTAGTGATGACTTTAAAAAACACGAACGAATACTTAGGCAGAATACCCAAGGTTTGTTAAAAAACCAACACTAAACACATCAACTGTAGAGAATTACAGACCCATCTCCCTCCTACCATTTATTGCAAAGACACTTGAAAGAGCTGTTTTCAACCAAGTAACATCCTTCTTGTCTCGAAACAACCAGCTGGATGTCAACCAATCCGGCTTCAAGAAAGGCCATTCTACTGAGACTGCACTACTATCAGTCACAGAAGCCCTACGGATCGCAAAAGCTGCTTCCAAATCTTCAGTCCTCATTCTCCTGGATCTGTCTGCTGCCTTCGACACTGTGAATCATCAGATCCTTCTGTCCAGCCTCTCATCACTGGGCATCACAGGTACTTCACTCCACTGGTTTGAGTCCTATCTCACAGGTAGGTCCTTCAAGGTCGCATGGAGAGGCGAGCTATCCAGATCGCATCAGCTGACCACAGGGGTTCCCCAGGGTTCAGTTCTTGGACCCCTCCTCTTCTCCATCTACACCACATCACTGGGACACATCATACAAGCGCACGGCTTCTCCTACCACTGCTATGCTGATGACACACAGCTCTTCCTCTCGTTTCAACCAGATGATCCCACAGTAGCTGCACGGGTCTCAAGCTGTCTGGCGGACATCTCGGCATGGATGAAGGAACATCACCTACAGCTCAACCTGCCAAAGACTGAGCTTCTCGTCCTCCCTGCCAATCCGTCTCTACAGCACGACTTCACTATCCAGCTAGATTCATCTTCAATCACCCCATCAAGGACGGTCAGAAATCTTGGAGTAACATTTGATGACCAGCTGACCTTCACAGATCACATTTCAAAGACAGCTCGATCATGCAGGTTTGCACTGCACAACATCAGGAAGATCAGGCCTTTCCTAACTGAGCATGCAACACAACTTCTCGTCCAGGCCCTGGTCATTTCTAGGCTTGACTACTGCAATGCTCTTCTGGCCGGTCTTCCTTCAAGTGCAACTAAACCTCTACAGATGATCCAGAATGCTGCAGCTCGTCTTGTCTTCAACGAGCCCAAGAGGGCCCACGTCACTCCTCTGTTCATCTCTCTGCACTGGCTACCTCTCGCTGCTCGCATCAAGTTCAAGGCATTGACGCTTGCTTACCGATCTATCACAGGCTCAGCTCCCTCCTACTTTAACTCATTCCTACGAGTCTACATCCCTACCAGACGCCTACGATCAGTCAACGAGCGACGTCTCGTGGTTCCATCGCAGAGAGCCACAAAATCACTTTCCAGAACATTCTCATTCACAGTTCCATGCTGGTGGAACACTCTCCCCTCCCTCATCCGGAATGCTGAATCCCTGACAACCTTCAAAAAGCATCTGAAAACCCATCTCTTCCGTGAGCACTTAACCACATAAAAAAAAAAAAAAAAAAAAAAACCCTCCCCTTTCCCTCTAAAAACCTCACTTATCGGGCTTATGCTACTCTGAATAATGCCTGAACTTTGTATCTTGAGCACTCCTTGCGTAGCTTTGGTTTTTGCCTCTTCATGATGATTCGCTTAATCTAGTCCTGCTTTGTAAGTCGCTTTGGATAAAAGCGTCTGCCAAATGACTAAATGTAAATGTAAATGTTTGTCCCCTGTGCAGATAAAGTGGATGGTTATTTACTGCCAAGTTCCAGAAAGCACAAAAAATACCCTAAAATCAAAAAACTAAAAAATTTACTTCAGAGGCTCAGTTTTGTGTGAGAAAATCAGACAAACATCAGCAGGATAACACATAGGACAATAAACATTAACTAAATAACATAAAATGTAGCAAAACACAATGTACATTACTAATAAAAAAAAGATGAAAAATAATCATATGTGATGTGTCACACAGAGACATGTCTTTTACAGTTTTTCCCTAACGCTCAAAATAATTAATTGGTTTGAGTAGGACAAACTTAAATTAAACTAATTAGTTCAGTCAAATTAACTTTTATGAGTATTTAGCACTTTCTTTTTCAAGTTCACAGAACTGATATATTTTAAGTAAATGAACTGAACTGTTTCATTGTTTTGAGTTTTATGAAATGATTTATTTTAATTTAAACAAACTTAAGTTTAACTGAAACGGCTGGGATGTCCCAGCATGCTTTGCCGATGGCACTTGAATGGGAGAGTAAATGCTAAAATTAAGTGTAATATAATGTTTTTTTTGTGCAAGATTAATGTTAAGTGGGAGATTGAGTATTGATTAATGTTTTGTTATGCTAATTTAGAAGAATTTCTGTTAATGTTGGTTTTAGGATAGTTACCATCATGGTGACAAGTGGTGCATGCGGCTTGATTTGAGAGCAAATAAAATCTTTATATTGTTGCACTCATGAAGCAAGTGCTGTATAACATACTATTGTTAGCATGATAACATAATAGTATGTTAGCAAACTAGCTTGTTATAACTATAAGTTAATACTAATGAAAGTGTTCACATTGAGATTACATGAAGGTTTTAAGTTAAATGTATGAAATAGTGTACTCTGATTTTAATTGTTCTTAACTTGAAATGTTTAAGTACAAACTTAAAATCTGCCAGTTCTGCTTATTTAAACTTTGAATTTCAAAACTTAAAAAAATTGAGGCAATCGATTGCCTTAAATTTTTTGAGTTCTGCTAACTTATTTGGGTTTACAGTGTGCATGATAGTTGTTACTTGCAAAAAAACTGCACTATTTTACAGTAAAATTACATATAATGTGAAATTAACATTTTTACTGTATAAGGTAACTTACAAGTTACTAATACTAGTTTACTGTAGCATTTTTACAGTTTTGATCTGCAAAAATTAATTTCAAACATTTTTATATTTTAAATCTCAGTCACTGACACAATGGGCCCTATTTTAACGGTCTGAAACGCAAGTATCAAGCGCGAAACGCAAGTAACTTTGTGGGCGGGTCTTGGGCGCTGTTGCTATTATACCAGCGGGATAAATTACTCTTGCGCCCGACGCAAATCTAAAATGGGTTGGTCTGAAGTAGCTTCATTATTCATAGGTGTGGTTTGGGCGTAACGTGAAATAAACCAATCAGAGCGTCATCTCACATTCCCTTTAAGAGCAGGCGCGCTTGTTCTAAAGCGGATTCCTATTATAACGGCGGATTTGCCAGGCGCGGTTCACAGCCGAGGAGACCGACGTTCTCGTCAGGGCCGTAAAACACAGAGAAGTGACGTTGGGGATGGAGAAACACACCCAAATTAGCTTTGGTTAAACAGGCGTATGATAATTTGGGTAAATGTATAAGCTAGATGTATGCTTTTATAATAAACTATCTATCTATCTATCTATCTATCTATCTATCTATCGTAATAATGTATGATTTGCAAAAATGAAAACTGCTGCTTCTTTGTATATGAGAGAATCAAAGTGTATGCGCGTTGTGCACATGCTACATTGATTATGGCCAAGCATGCGCCCTTAAATAGCATATGAATAACATGCGCAACGCGCCACTGACTTTAAACTAGTTTTTTCCGGTTAGTGGCGGAATTTTTTTCTAAACCTGCAAAATAGCATGAGGGAACGTTTGCGCCGGAACACGCCTCCTCTTTGCGCTGAACCGCCCCCGGGAGCGCAAGTGTATTTCTTAGTTAACCGACATGCGTCTGTGGAGGGAAAAGTCCGCTGTGCGCGGGTGCAAAATAGGAATGATACATGCGTTGGTGTACAAAGTCAATTGCGCTGGGTGCAAGATAGGGCCCAATGACTTTCGACCTCAAATCTCATTCAGTCAATGGTGACATTTGGATTGTTTGTCATACAAAACTATTGTACGGCTTCAGAAGACTAGTTAGCCATTAGTGCATAAGTAATATGAAAACAAACTATGAAACATTGTTATGTAAATGACAAAGGATCAGGGGAAGGTGCTTTTATCCATAATGCATGAAAAATCTGAGTTTCCAGCAATCAAAATAGAGGTCATTTACACACATACAGGGTCTAAATAGTAGCAAAAACAGTCTGTTTAACTCTAATGGTCAAAGAGAGGTTCAAAAGGTCATATAAAACTTATTTATGACTGTTTTTGGAGCAAAAACTTGACCATTTAAGTGGACTTCAGGGGGAAAATAAAGTGCTAGAATGTAGAATATTGCTTTTGCTGGGCATACATATTCTCTTAATGAGGCATAACACGCATACACACTCTCAAATGCATCCTCTCTCTAAAACAAATTGAAGCACACCTCATCTTGACTTGCACATCTCCAGGGTTTCTGTGGCCAATGCTCCCTGCAGTGTGGCTGCCCAACAGGAGGCATTTACCGTACACTCCACCCTTCCCTAAGTACAAACAATCACAAAAGCACTGATGGCAGTAAACAGAACCAAAGCCACAAACCCACTTCCAGCTCCTTCAGTAATGCAACCGACCACAGTCACAGAAATTCAGAGTGCTGCGTCAGGTACATCTGCACACACAACTCACTTTACAATCCTAAGGAAAGTTGTATTGCTCAGCGCTTGGTCTTTTTGGTACCTCAGTCGCGTTCAAAGTTATGTGCCTAAAATTCCTTTGGAGAAATGTGCATAAGAAGAATGCGATGAGCTTCTCCAGTTCATATTGAGATCTCTGACCTTTGATTGCAGTTTTTGGTAATGTATGAAATCACTTCTGAAACTCTAACCCTCAGTTTCACAGACAAGGCTTAAGCCTATTCCCAGACTAAAATGCATGTTTGAGATGTTTTAACTGAAAGCAACTTGCACTGGCATATTTTAAAATAGGTCAGTGCCATTGTTTTGTCTCAAGATGCACATCAGTAATTTTTTTTTTCTAAGGCACATGTATAAAAGCTACTTAAATGTCCTAATTGAAGGCCTACAAAAGGCCTAATCCTGGCTTAATCTAAGCCCTGTCTGCAAAACAGGGCCTAAAGGAGACACATCCCAGACAGCAACATAATGTCGGCCCAGATCCGGCCCACATCTGGTACACATGGATTCCAAACGACCCAGACGTGGGCCGGATCTGGGCCGACACTATGATGCTGTCCAGGATGAGATAACTGGGGACTTTTACTTAGGAGAACATTTGACATGAGGGTGAGGGTCATTATCGTGTGAACCTTAGACTTTTAGGTTGAGCGACGACAAAATGCTGCCAAATGTAGCACCGATAAATGCATTACCCCCCCCCCCCCCCCCCCCCCCCCCCCCCCAAAAAAAAGAATAACACCAAAACATTACAATTTTCAGATGGTTTGTGAAAGCGCAAAATACACTACACTTCAAAAGTTTGGGGATTTTTTTAATGGCTCTTATGCTCACCAAGGTTGCATTTATTTGATCAAAAATACAGTAAAATTGTGAAATATTATTGCAATTTAAAACAACTGTTTTATATTTGAATATATTTTAAAATGTAATTTATTCCTGTGATCAAAGCTGGATTTTCAGCATCATTACTCCAGTCTTCAGTGTCACATGATCCTTCAGAAATCATTCTGATATGATGATTTGCTGCTTAAGAAACATTTATTATTTCTTCTTTGGGGAATAGAATGTTCAAAAGAAGAACAATTATTTGAAATGGGAACCTTTTGTAACATTATAAATGTATTACTGCCACTTTTGATCAATTTAATGCATCTTTGCTGAATAAAAATACTGTCCCCCAAGTCTTTTTAGTGTAATTGTGAACCAGTTTTTCTCCTACTCGTCTTGTTTGTATTTAGATCTATATTTGAGGAACTCTGGTACTAACACACTCCACTTACCCATTTTCTGTACCTCTCTTTTCCGTTCCTCGAGTCATTCATGGGTAACGCTGGCATCGCTACAGAGGGCTGACATTAAAGTGACTGACTGTAATAAGATATAAAGACTGAAATTATTAGATTTTATTGAAACCGCAGTCATTGGCGCAGTAACGCAGTGCTATTCAACTGTGAACGCACAAGGAAAGAGCCAAGACAGCAAGAAATGGCCCTGATTATACTGCACCAACCCACCACAAATATCTAACATCCCTACACAGACCTACAGCAATGCCAACAAACTGAGAGGTATGAAGATTCTGAATGCATAAAGTCAAACAGTGCCAGTTACAGGGGGTCTGAGGTCTCCAAATGAAGTCAAAACAAAAGGTTTGGAAAATCTTAAAGGTACAGCATGTTACTTTTTGGCCCTCTAGCGGTAAAAAAACAAACAAAACTACATGCATTTTGCGGAAGAACATTGTTTTGGTTGTGCTTCGGCTCTGCGTGACTCTGCGGATGAATATGGTTACCCTACTGCTCATAAGAGGCTTAAGAGATATAACCAGTTTAGATGGAAAGGATCTCAAGCTGACTAGGAGACGTTATTGTTACCTATTAATAGACACGGTACTTCCTTGAAAATGAATTCAAGTACAGCGCTACAACAACCATAATGAAATGATCTTCACAATAGATAATGCTTTACAATGAACTCTGTTAGAGAGCGACATATGGCAATTTATCTGTTCAATAAAATAACGTACTCACCTGTTGTATAATAAAAACGCCATCTTCATCATTTACAACATTTCAAATCCCTCAGTTCTCGCCATCTCAAAAAAGCCAAGCCAATGTTGATTCTTGTTTTATTACAAGATCTGTCGCTTTCTATTTTTGCCAGCAGACTCTCCTTTAGATTTAGATGTTATCGGTCACTTGAAATTTTTGACTTGGGGATGTAATTTTTTTTTACAGTGTACCATAGTGAATCAGGGTAAGAAGAAAGCACATTTTGGAAGAAGGATGATGATGTATTGAGTCATTATTTAACTTTAATTAATTAAAAAAGAAGTTAGTTTAGTGTAAGTAGTTTTAATTATGTATATTACAATAGGAATTATAGTAATCACAAATTTAGAATGAAATGCATCTTCACTGCCCTCTAAGATACATGCAGTATTCCATGATCCATGCATTGCACCCAGTTTAAGGATTTAAAAAAACAAAACAAATTAAACATACTTTAACAAAAAAAAGTGTTAAAAAAAAATATTTGTGTATGCTGAAAACAATGCCAAAAGACAATTTGGGTCACTCAGGTCGAACCTCAACAGGTACCTTAAACATACAAAATTATTATGTGTATGTAGCATTGCATGGAAGAATAAGAATACTGGGCATATTGTATAATACTGATAAAACTATGCATTTATCAAAAGTACAGAATGTTTAGTCTTCAATGAACATGATGGAAAAGCATTTGCTGAATGAATGGAAGTCCTTGTCTCTTCCTGTGTGTTTGTGTGTGGTGTGTGTGTAGACGGTTTCTCCACCACCTCATTGGCTTTGGGTTTCAAACTCGGTGGCCGCAGCGGTGGCCTGCGCGAGACTCTTTACCCGTCTGGTCTGGAGTGATCTGTAGCTGTGCTCAGTGTATCTGGGCAGGAAAATACCACCAAGCCAACAGCGGCCGCGGTCGTCCAGACCTACACGTGGTCGCAGCATTAAAATAACCATGACAGGAGGCCACACATGATCCTCAGGTTGGTATGAGGTTACGCCATTGGGCTATAGGAAAAAAGTGACTTCCGGACGATATTGTGTATCCAATCAGAAGACTTTGAGGTGCTGCCTATTTCTAGTGGAAATTACCAATATAGCTTGCTTACAGCACATTTAAAGGGTTAGTTCAACACTCTCTCTCAAGCCATCCTTGGTGTATATGACTTTATAAATTATAATCGCTGGCTTCCGGTAACGGCCGTACGCAAGTCTAGTTATGGTGGAAGAGTGACCTCTGACCCGACGCATGACAACATTCCAAGGCAACATTTCTTACTTCATTTAGTTACTAAAAATAACTCAAACTGAAATTAAAAATATATTAAAAAAAATACAAAAACACAACAAAATTACTAAAACTTTAATGAAAATTAAAATTGAAATTAAAAAAATATTAATAAAAACTATAATAGTGTGTTTTTGAGTTCAATCTACGAGTCTGTCATATTTATTCCATGTTTCTCTCAACAGCATCCACATTATTTCATGGAAAGAGACTGTAAATAAAAGGTCATAAGTTCTGCCTCTTGTCTAGATTCTTCTGGAACGGCAATAAAACAGAAGAGGAAAATACTGGGCAGGGTCTTCTGGATCAGATCACCGTGTTCGTGGATTTGGAAAGCATGTTACTGCAGTAATTCTGTCATGTCACCAGAATTTTGAAGTTTCTTAAAAGCCGTTCCATTATGGATCTCTAATGATCCAACTTTGCTGCTGAAGATCAATTTTCCTGAACGAAAGATTTGTCGAATGCGGTTATCATCCAAATCATAGCACATTTGTTTCAAATCACGTTCAGATTTGTAATTCAGTAATATGTGTTTTACTTGCGCAAGCATTACATTTTGTCATCAATTCTGATTCAGCGTCAGCGTTCTCCAACACGATGCCCGTTGGGAAGCTTTTTCCATGATTCTTACATGGCATGAAGGATTCCATATATTCTTTCACATAATATATGTGAAAAATATATCAATATATTTCCTGCATTTTCATGCACAAAATAATCCCAATGTTAAAATATGTATGTTTATGTTTATATACGCATATACATGATCATGTGACACTGAACACTGGAGTAATGATGCTGAAATTCAGCTTTGCATCAAAGGAATAAATTGCATTTTAAAATATATTCAAATAGAAAAATAGTTATTTTAAATTGTACAAATATTTCACAATATTAATGTTTTTACTCTATTTTATTTATCAAATAAATGCAGCCTGGGTGAGCATAAGAGACTTCTCTCAAAAACATAAAAAAAATTGTGTCTATTTTTGCGCATGTAAATTTAGTCTTGAGACTGCAGCTCACAGAAAATGAATGATGTACAGTGTAACCGGAACAGATCTGTACACGCAACAGTGAGAGAATATGAGCTGATGAGAAACTAGTGTAGATGATCACTTCTGATAAACTGATCAATAACTGGAATGAATCTGACGTGAGATTGAATATTCATTTCACTGATTCTAAATCAATGGATCCTGTCAAAGCTCAAAAACCTGTCATGCTGAACAGGGCACACACACACACACCACACAGGGCATGTACACACAGTCGGTCTTAGTGTTGGCTTCAGATGAGAGCTGGTTTGGTTAGCAGGTGTGTGTGAGCCAGACAAAACTCTTCTGGCGCCACTCACGCATTTCCAGTGTGTGACTGCCAACCCCCCCTCCCCACTTCCTCTCCTGTCAATCATCAACCACCACACACTAGTACATACTCAAATAGACACACACACTCTGATCCAACGAAAACTCTTCGAGCAGAAGGGTATGTGCATATAGAGCTAGTAAAACCGGGCATGCGTCAAATGTCAGTTATAAAAAAAATAATTAAAACTATCTGCATTTTTTTGTGTGTGTGTGTGTCTAGTTTGGCCTGTTGATCCTATTGTTACAGGTGAAGTGTGTCATTTAGTCAATATTAAAATAACTATATCACAGCTTCATATACAGAGAGGATTTGTAGGTCGAGCATCTAACTCACACTCACAGATGAACGTTGTGCACCATTCAGAATTGGGAAAACATGCAGAATTTCAGTTCAATTCCTGAATATGAACAAAATTTTAATTGAGGTGGAAAACAAGATGCAGCGAATGTTGCAAACAGAAAATCTGAATGTTCTTCTGTAATGCAAAATTACAATGAACTGAATTCAAATCAATTCTGAATCTTGCCGTTGCCTTGTTCTGAAGAAAGTTTGAAAAGTCTTTTAATTTGAAGGATTATAGGCCTGATATACAGACAGATATGTATAAGCAGAATGTATTACCTATGCTGAATTTATTTGCATTACAATTTAGAAAATTCCTCTTCCTCTCAATGCAATTCAACTTCTGGTGGGGTGTGGCCAATTCAATTCAAATTCACACTCATGAATTCATCATTTTTGCACAATATTGGTACGTACTTTACACTAAGTAGTCTATCATGAGGAACTACCTCTGCTTTCAATTGGTTATTTCCTTAGGTCATGTGACAACAATAGCTAGTCTCATCATATATTAAGGATGTGGTTTTATCATGGAGAAAGACAAATCTCAGTTACCACAGTTACCAGATTAAGAGAAACTGAAGCAAAATTTCGGACACACGTTAGATTTGGTTCAATTCTCACAATAAACTACTTTTGCCTCAAAAAAGGTAGTTGTTAAGTTTAGGTATTGGGTAGGAATAGGATTAAGGGATATAGAATATGGTCATGCACAATAAGGCATTAATATGTGCTTTATAAGTACTAATAAACAGCCAATATCCTAGTAAATATGCAGGCTAATAAGCAACTAGTTAATAATAGTGAGAATTGGACCCAAAACTAAAGTGTTTCAAAACACTTAAACACTTAAAAACATTTAAACAAAAATTTCTAATAGATTTGGCTGTTTTTAGAAAGAAACATGCCTAAACATTGTTGTGGAACTGAATAAAAAATAAAATAAAAGAAGACTGCAGTGGACACAAGCAATTCAAAAACTGTTACCCATCATCATTATGATTTCAAATGCTTTCTGCAGCTTGTGTGTGTGTGTGTGTGTGTGTGTGTGTGCGTGTGTGCGTGCGTGCGTGCGTGTGTGTGTGTGAGAGAGAGAGTTTGGAAATGTACTCCATTCAATCCATGCGTTAAAATAGAAAAGTGAAAAAAAGGGATAGAGGATGGAGAACGTTCTGACCGCATGCAGGCGTCTGGCTTCCTACTTAGACACTGTGTTTAAACCATCGCTCCATAAAGAACAGAGGCCTACAAAGTCATTGGCTTCCCATTGGGCCACAAATCGTCACAGCAATCGGTGGCCAATCTTAAACCGCTATGACCTAGCAGGGGAAGTGAGATCATACGCCACAGCTTGGCACGGTTCATCCGAATCCCCCTCGCCACGCACATGTGGGCCTGTTAAACATGGTGGGCGGGACAGAGTCCTTCAGCGAACCACAGCGCTCCTTAATGCATCCCAGAAAGCCCTCAGCCTGTACGAAGCCTTTTAAAAACTCCCGTCTCTTTCAGTTATGGCTGCTTACTTACTGCGGTTAATACTCGCATCCAACTCCAGCAAGCTCTGATTCAGCTCTCAGAAGCTTGATTTTCCGTGCCGCTTCATCCTGATTCAGGATGTTTCCACACAGATGAAAGAGCGTGAGCTTCAGCAGAGATGATATAATCGTTTCCAGCTCCCGCTGGAAGGATATCCTATGATCACACAGACAAAAGGAAGAGAAGGAAGAAAGACGTGACAAGTGAGCATTAAGACAAACAGATACATGGTTCATTGGCATGCTGAGCTCCTCTCTGGCAGCGTGTTTATTCATTTACATCATCTAAGAAGGTGAACCAAAACCTCGTCCACGTGGCCTTGAGTTGAGAGAGGTGGGTTGAAAGGTCAAATGTGTGTCTGTTTGTCTGATGAAGATGATCTATAGCAGCAACTGTGTGCAATATAAATGTTGCAACCCGAGACTTGACTCACAATTGATTTCAACAGTGTTTGCCGATAATATGTTGCTAATCTAAACCTGTGATACTCTAATAAAAATACATAGTATAAAGAAATATAAGTGAATAAGTCCATCGCAGACAATCAATGCACTATGGGATTGCCATCAACAATAAAGATACTGCAGTGCCTTTTAATAATAATGTCCAATGATAAAATGCCTGTTGGGAAATCGAGCTAGTTCGTTTAAGTTGGTTTAACCTTGTCAAACTTTGTCAAGCATGGATGGTAGACCATCTTGGATCTGGTATGACCAGGTTTTCCAACTAAGTATGTATTTATATCTTTTAAAAGTTTAATTTGTACCCATAAAAGATGGAATATACAAGGCCAGTGTGTTTAACAAAATGGACTGTTTCAAAGCAGAATGTCAAACAGAATAATAAGGTCTTGGGATTTGAGGAGCACATGTTCACCATTCATTGATGTCTTCGGAGCATTTGGAGAAGAACATGTGATAACAGTGCGCAAGTTTGTTCAGTGCATTTATGAGTGATTCTTTAATATTTAACAGTCAAACATTTTTAACAAAATATTTTTATATTTCAATATCCTGGAATAAATATTTCAACCAAACACAACAGCAAAAGTATTTTTTATAAATAATTAACAGGTTTCCTGTCTATGGTCAATGGGGCAGATTTTTATTTTATTATTTGAAGAAATAGTTTTATTAAGCAAGGATGTTTTAAATTGATCAAAACAGTGACAGAAAGACCTATAAGGTTAAAATAGATTTCTCTTTCAAATAAATGCTGTTCTTTTGAACTTTCTATTCATCAAAGAATGCTGAAAAAAAAGTAACATGATTTCCATAAAAATATGAAGCAGCACAACTGTTTTCAACATTGATAATAATCAGAAATGTTTCTTGAGCAGCAAATCATCATATTGATTTCTGAAGGATCATGTGACACTGAAGACTGGAGTAATGATGCTGAAAATTCAGCTTTGATCACAGGAATAAGTTACATTTTAAAATATATTCTATTAGGAAACAGTTGTTTTAAATTTTAATAATATCTCATTATATTACTGTATGTTTTTTGATTAAATAAATGCAGCCTTGGTGAACACAAGAGACTTCTTTCAAAAACATTTTTACCGAACCCAAACTTTTGAGCTGTTTTGCAAATGATTTTTCAGACTGGAACTTGAGAAGTGTGTTGCAGGCCTTTAGCTGAAGTTAGCTGAGCATCACAGTCTCAATCTTTGGTCTGTGTTGTGCTCGTCTTGTGTTGAAATCTAAGACAGAGCCTCATGCTTCTTTTGTTAAAGATTAAGGGATCAGAGAATGTAATTATTTCCAGCTGATGAGCTGAGCTGAATGAAATCTGAAATCAAAGCCCATGGCAATGCCTTCAACTGTCCTTACGATGGAAAAACAGCAGCACACACACGCACACACACAAAATCAAAATCTTTTTCTGCTTGATTCTGCTATTGATGTTACATGGCGCCCCCTATTGACACGCACCTTAGAGCAATTTTTGAGTGACAACAGGACATTGAATGAATAAATGAACGAACAAGGCATTTAGATAGCGCTTTCATATGTACTACTGTACAATCATATCAGGGGATCTCTCCTCAACCACCACCAGTGTGCAGCATCCACTTGGATGAGGCGACGACAGCCACAGTACAACAGCGCCAGTGCGCTCACCACACACCAGCTATAGGTGGAGAGGAGAGAGAGTGATAGAGCCAATTCAGTGGATGGGGATTATTAGGAGGCCATGATTGGCAAGGGCCAATGGGTGGAGTGTGGCCAGGGCACCGGGGATACACCCCTGTATACTCTTTACGAGAAGTGTCATGGGATTTTTAATGACCACAGAGACATCGGTTTAACGTCTCATCCGAAGGACGGACATTCCCATAATTCTTTTACAATTATGAGTAAAATCAGGGTCTAAACATCACAAACTGAGCTCTTGCTACAATACAAACACACTGTAGGTGCTGTAAGAAAGTGTAGTTTTTTTTTCTTACATCTTACATTTGTTTTTGGAGTTACTCATTTTAGGGATAATTATGAAAATATCCATCAGCCTGTTGTGCTCATGAGTGCCCCTAGGATACAAGTAATGACAGTTTACTTCCGAAGCATAAAATCAGTCCAGAGAATTACGTCTGATCAGATAAGTAGCATATGATTACTGACGCTTGAGTTCCCAGACTGCTGACACGAGATGTGCGTGTGATTCAGCTCCTGTTGTGTCACAATGTGGTGTGTGTTTGTTTCTACAGCAGAACTTTCTACTTTCTCCTTCCATCTGGAGACATCGATTTTGCAGAGATGTGGATGTATGCAAAGTTATTACATTTTGTCATCATAATGGTTTATGAAATGTTTGCAGAAACAGGTGCGCAAAACAGGGTAAAATTAATTCTGGGATTTTCTGGTATCTTTTACTCACAAAGACTACGTTTATTTGATAAAAAAATATAGTAAAACAGTAATATTGTGAAATATTATTACAATTTAAAATAACTGTTTTCTATTTGAATATATTTTGAAATGTAATTTATTCCTGTGATCAAAGCTGAATTTTCAGCATCATTACTCCAGTCTTCAGTGTCACATGATCCTTCAGAAATCATTCTAATATGCTGATTTGATGCTCAAGAAACATTTATCATTATATTCATATATGTTGTTGAAAACAGTTGAGCTGCCTAATATTTTTGTGTAAACCGTGATAAAAAAAAAAAATTCAGGATTCTTAATTGGATAAAAAGGGAGTTCGAGCATTTATTTAAAATAGAAATAGTTTGTAACAAATGTTTTTATTTTCACTTTGAACAATTTATTGCGACCTTGGTGAATAAAAGAAGTGTTCTTTTTTTTTTTAAATCTGATTGACCTCAAACTTATGAATCATAGTGTATAGGCTATAAAATAAACAAATTTCTATAGGTGCATTTTAAACATATTTATGCATCTATCAGTAAGACATACGTGTAAACATGTTTCAGAACTTTGTCAAGCCAAAATTCAGTTTATGCTTTTCAAGTTTAAAAAGACAGCTGAATTTCTTTAAACTTCCTTACATTCAAATATAGAATTCTGCTTCCTGTTTGCTACCATAATTCAAATTAAGGAATTTAATCATTCATTAAGCATTCTCAATTCAGAATAGCATTTTTAAAACTTCCAGGGCTAAGGCTGAAAAAGTAAGCGGTCACTGTTGAATTCGTCTGCAGTAGCTGTTCCAGGTATTATTTTTTATTAACATCCACAAATCATGGCATCATCAGTCTGATGCTTGATAAGCAGGCCACCTGACAATACTCTGTGCTGCATCTGAAATTGCATACTTCCCTACTATATAGTAGGCAAATAAACATTATGTGCATACGATGGACGCTTTACTATCCCATGAGGCCACGGGAGAGGATTTATGAATGGCAGTGAAGCGACGTAACTGATGCTGACAGGTCACATGATAATGAGAGCATAGCATAGTAGTGCGTCTGGATTACATTCATACTACTCACACTCATACTATATAGAACATACTTTTTAGCGGTCGTGAAGAAATTACTTATTCAAAATAAGTACCTACTCAAGACAAGAGAGTACATACGCGATTTCGGAGGCAGCCATTGTGTGCATGTTTGGACCCTCCCTTGCTGGGTAACTGAGCTGGTGGAGTCAAAGCTTTGTTTGGTTTGGCCTGTTCAAGCTCCTGCTCATGGTCAGCGGAAATGAAAGAAATAGTAATTAGGGAAATGGAATGATTTTATTGGCTGTGTTTTCTATACCAGTTACAACCCAGATGTCATGCAGCTGAACACACTGGAGCTAGCTGGTCTGAGCCATGAAACAAAATGGAGGATGCATCAATTTATCAAACAACACTACAGTTTAGGTAGTTTGCTGATGGAATCCAGCTGAATGACCTCCTACATTGAAAACCTGCTCAGACAGGAATCGGATATCATACTATTTTCTGAATACTGTAAATATACACAATATTCCGTACCCAATATTTAAAACTATATATATTAAGGGAAACAGCATTTGGCCTTATTTTAATACATTTTTGTGCATATGTAATTTGACAGCCTGATCAAATCAAGAAAATTCATAATACCTTGAGAAAGCTATCTGTTAGTATCATCTGAAGGGCAGATGCTTGACAGCGTGTCCTTCCTGGATGTATGACTTGAAATATCCCAGAACATTTTGAGTCAGACACTTGAGCTGTACATGCCATGTGACTAATCACTCTGAAGATTAATGGTTGAAGGTTAGCTAGTTGCCTAGTTAGCTTGGTTCATTTAGCCCCTGCTGGTAGATTCTGGAACTATACACACCACCTGACTACAAAGAGAATCATTCTCCATTTACAATATTCATAAAAAATGACACGATGACTGAATAAATTATTTTCCTGATGTGGAATATATGAAATATCATAAAAAGCAATCACTTGATGTTAAGTCTTGTGTTTGAGGGTGGTTTGGTTTTTGTACCATCTGGATTGCAGAACAAGCACATCAGTTCATTAGTGTAGCTTCTGATCTAGAGGTTGCTTTAATCTAAAATTGTAAACTCTAGTTAATTACATCCTCTTAAAAAGAACTTAATTATACATAATCAGAGCAGATGAGCAGTGCAGTTTATGTTAATGGCACATAGCAGATGAGTCGAGATGAGTTGCCATTGTGTTTGAACTGCAACTTCATTCACCCTGTTAAGACATCAGGTTAAGGTTAATATACAGTACATCTACAGAGAGAGGGGTATTATTATACTTGATTCAAAACCGTTTCCCCTCACATTATTTAATATTATTATATATATTATATATTATATACTGTTAAGAAAGCGGAACTACTTATTAAGTGTTTAGTTCTCGGTCGAACTGAATTGTGTGACGTACTTCCTCTTTAAGAGAAGCAACATGGCCACTAGCGCAGAGGTAAACAAAATACGAGATTCCAAATACTTTGAGTGTTAATCTAACAGACGTCTTTATTGTTTATTTATATATTTATTATGTTGTTGAATAATTATTATAACCGTGGAATTATCGGTTATCTGTTGTCAGAACACTGTTCTTATTGTCATGGCTAATAATGCTAACATCAGTCTCGGATGTTCAGTATCTGAGATTTCAGTGATATTATTAAGCCCTGAATGCGGTTCATTGCTGTCTTCCCCGTTCAGGTTGTTGCTCCCAGCAGTGAAGAGGAATCCGCAGAGTCTCCAGCAGCGCTGAAGAGGGAAGAGAGACTCAGAAAGTTCAGAGAGCTTCATTTCAAGAGGGTAACTAACGTTACTAGTGATGTAGCACTCGAGTCCGGTCTCGAGACCGATTTCTGCTTTCTCGGACTCGACTCGGACTTGTTCCTTCAAAGACTCGGTCTTGACTCGGACTCGGCATAGGCGGTCTCGTCCCCATCACTAGTCCACTAGAATACATACCACTTGAAAATTTTAATTTGCTCTGCATGTCCTAACTATGATTAAAAAAGTCAGGGTGGGCTTAACATGTTGATGACAGAGCAGCACTGTTGAAGCAGTTTAGAAAAATAGGCAGAAGATGATTTATGTGGTAGGGATTTTTTTAATGATAGTAAAAGCATAGTCCATATTAAGACGTTAAGACTGCTCCTCTAAACAATTCCCAATCTAGCTTAGTCTGTAGGCCTAACTGTTGATTATTAACTGGGGTGATATTAAATCATGAATATGAAAACTGACATGTTTTTATGGTCTTGGTCTCGACTCCTAAAGACTCGGTCTCGACTCGGACTCGACCCTTCAAAGACTCGGTCTTGACTCGGACTCGGTATAGGCGGTCTCGTCCCCATCACTAGTAACTACGTCACATTTTTCCTCATATCAGTGAAATAATTAAACCGAGACCATTTATTATAGCCAATGCCCAGTTTAAATCTGTCATTAACATCTGTCTTGGGTGATTGATAATATCACTTTCACAAGTGGTCAGGTGTGACCGCTTACACCTGGTAGCAACATTTGTCTCCTGTAGTCACTTGTAATTGGATTTTATGGCAAAATACTTTCAGACGAACAAAAAAACAAAACACATTTAAGTGTTTCTTTTTTTCACACTTTTTATTAAATGTGCTTCTGAAGATTTAAATTACAATGCATATCTTTAAAGGCTGTTTTCTCTAAATGAGTTTTTTCTTATGTACTAAATCATAAATCTCCTCTTCCAAACAAAGGTTTGGTCATATATCAGTCGTCTGGTTTATGTAACATTTAATTGGAAATTAATGCAAATTGGTTCATATTTAATTAGATAATGCAGTGGTTCTCAAAACTGTCCTGGGATACCACCACCAGCCCTGCACATTTTGTATGTCTCCCTGTATTTCTCACACCCATTTCAGGTCTTGCAGTCTCTACTAAGAAGCTCATGAGTTGAATTTGGTGTGATAGATGAGGGAGACATACAAAATGGTTGGAGAACCACTGAGATAATGCATTAATTGCAGGTTTTAATTTTAATATGTTTTAATGTACTGTGATTAATCAACTGAGGAAGTATATTGAGATCTATTAGTTATGATTTTCTACCCTATTCACTTGCAATCCCTTGTCTTAAAGGTGCAGTAATCGATTTCTGAAAAACACTGTTGATATTTGAAATTACACAAACACACTCTTCCCTTCATTCCCCCGCCCCCAAAATGCACGAACACGCAATGCAAGAGTGGATGTCTCTTTATCATAGCTGAAGCGAAGCAAAATACTGCTTCACAAGCAATAAAGCGAAGATGACGAGTGAACGGCAAGGAAGAACAAAAAATGAACATGCAGTACACAAGAGTATATACAAGCAAGAGTTGGTTATTAGTCGCCAACAGCACTCCAGCTCCAGACAAACAACGACACTCAAAAGTTAACTGTCCTGTTACTGTAGCTAACATTACAACAACAGCTTGGTTCTGTGAAATGACAAAACCAATGTTACTCAGGTATGGAGCAGAAACAACGCAACCTCTGCTTCCATTATCAGGTCTTCCTGCTTGGGTCTCTCCAGCGCTGATCATTTCGCCTGATCATAACACTTCTTTTTCCAGTGATATTCCTCTGACCTTTTCTCTTTTGTAATGTCTCTCAGCCATCTCTCTTTCTACAGTCTTCAAATCTCCCTCTTGCTCACTCTCTCTCTCTATGCCCCATCATGAGTGGACACACCCCTTAATTCTGATTGGCCACAAGTGTGTTGTGGTGCTCGGTCTGATCTACTTTCAACAGTGTTTCTCAGAAATCGCTTACTGCACCTTTAAGAGGAGAGTCTTAGTCAAAATGGCGCATGATGCCTGCTTTGTGAGGCAAGTGTTGCATCCCTGATGTAAGTCATGTGTAAGGACCTTTAGTGTAGATCGAGAGCAAACTCTGTACTGTTGTTGCTTTGGGTGAAAACTGTTGACACGGGACAGCAGAACCTGCTCTATTACATCCGTATGAAATGTGATTGTGTTCTGTTGGTAGAATGAGGCCCGTAAGCTGAATCATCAGGAGGTGGTGGAGGAGGACAAGAGACTGAAGCTGCCCTCTAACTGGGAGGCCAAGAAAGCTCGTCTAGAGTATGAACTCGTGGTGGACCAAAAGAAGAAGGTACAGGACTTGGATTCAGATCTGCAATGTGGTGTTTCTGCTCCATCAAACGGAGCTGCAATAATAATGACAACACAAACACTCACGCTATTTGCAAATGATCATATAGTTACCAAACTCACTATAAAGTTCATTATACTAAGACATACTGTAATCTGAATGATTTCTTGTCTGTCTTTGATTTGAATCTCTTATGTCATCAGCAAGGGTCAGACTGTTACTCAGCGCTGGTCCCTAACAGCAATTTTTGAATTTGAATCGGTGACTTTTGAATAAATATTGTGTAAAATAAGTGTTCATTTAATTTCCAATTTTTTTCTGTACATACACTGATAAATAAATGTGAATTGAATTTGATGAAAAAAAAAATAAAGATTAAAAGAATAGAATTTATTTGAAATAGAAATCTTTTGTAACATTATAAATGTCTTTACTGCCACTTTTAGTCAATATAATGCACTGTTACTGAAAAAATATATTTTTTTTATTTTTATTTTTTATTTAATTTTTTATTTTTATTAAGGATTTTCAAATAATACAAACAACGAAAACAAAGACAGATAAGCAAACAAACCCCAAGCGCTGCAAGTTAAATAAAATGTGCAATATACAAATGTGTCTGTTTACAGAAAACATAAATCAAAACAAGAGAAGCCAAAACTTTCTTAAAATAAAAAATTCAAGATTTGTGTAGAAAGGATTGGAGAGGATCCCAAAGACTCCTGAATTTGTCCTGTTTATGGCTGAGGTCTATTTTTAATTTTTAATTAATTTATTTTTATTTAATCTCACTGACCCCAACCAGTCGTGTTATTTGCTGTCATCAATCAAGCACTGATTCTGTTTATGCAGTCTGTGAGGACGAGTGTGTAACGCAGTGATTTCTGTCTGTGTGTCAGGAGTGTGCGGAGCGTGGCGAGGACTACAACCGCGTGAAGCTCCTGGAGATCAGCGCTGAAGATGCAGAGAGATGGGAGAGAAAGAAAAAGAAGAGAAACCCTGATCCAGGGTTCTCCGGTATAAAACACTCATCTCAGTTACATCATGAATATTATTAGGCAATCTTGATTGATTGGCTGAGAGAAAGAGGGAATGTGGCTGCCATGTGTGATGCTAAAAATGTGAAAATGAAAACATGCAGAGCTTGTGTTTCACGCCTGGTTATCATTGGTTCTGGCAATTATTATAATTTTCCTTCTGCTTCTCCTTGCAAGACCCTTTTTCCAGACCCCTACAGCTGGATATGTGTTTTTATTCATGTGTGTTTGTGTGTGTAGGGTACGCTGAGGCCCAGTTGAGACAGTACCAGAGACTGACAAGGCAGATCAAGCCAGATATGGACAACTATGAGAGACAGAGAGAGGAGTGGTGAGACTTCATTTATTCTCATTCATCCTCTGAAATATGCACACACTCTATCGAGACTCTAATTCAACACTGAAATCACAATGTGGATTAGTGCAATCGTCAAATCGCAAAGCCTGCAGTGTAATTAAACAAATATATTCTGCATGTTTTAGAGTGAAGAGCTTCTTTTACACAGTGTTCTTTTTGCAGTTTTACTGTAAAATGTTATTATTATAGTCATATTGATATCACTTTTTTTTTTTTATTAAATTGTGCAGCCCAGCAAATCTGGAGCTTTTTTTAAAGCCACATTTTAAGTCACATCTTTTCCCAAATTTTGCAGCCCTATTTAAGAATATGGATTGATACTGGAATCCTTGAGCAATAACTGTTTTATTTTTTGTCTCATAAAATATAATAGTGTTTTTTTGCATTATAATGAAAGTGAATGGAGACTGATATTTGTCAGCCCTCCAAAATGACATTTTTAAAAGTCCCTATGCACTATATTCCAAGTCTTCTGAAGTCTTTTAATTATGAGGCATTCATACCAGTGAATATGCATTTAATGACATTACATCTGGTGTGGCGCATCTTCAAAAGTGAATTAGGAAGTCTAATGAAGATTAGAAAGTGAGTCAAAGGTCAAATTTTGTGTCTGTTCTGCTGATGCTAGTGGTACATAAACTACACACTATATAAGAAGTTGATGATTTTGTATGATTTCATTTACTCCTAGTGGAGAAGATTTCCACCCCACCTCCAACAGTCTGATTCACGGCACTCACGTTCCCTCTAAAGAGAGCATCGACCGCATGGTGGACGACGTGGAGAAACAGTAAGAATCTGTGTTTGTTTTTCCGCAGGGAATCTGCTCTGTTTCGGCAGAAGCACCTGGTGAGCAGATCTGTTACACACACCTCACAGACACAGCAGATAGCGGCTCTTTTCAATGTGATGTTTGAGAGCTCAGCCTCCTGGTGTGTGTTTGTTCCTCGCTCCAGATGTGTTTGTGCCGTTGCGTGCCTGTCGCACATGCATGTGTGCGCCGCCGAGGGTTTGTTTATGCGTGAGAAGGCATTCTTCTATTTTGGAGGAGCTGCTTTTAGCTTCTGAGAAACATTAGACAGGGCTACGGCTGCCAGATTGTGACGCACAAACACTCTTTGAAGATGTTTGAAGAAACGTCTGTGTGTGTGTGTGCGTGGGGGGGGGGGGCGTGCGAGTCTCTTTGATGGACTAAACTGACATTGTCTGTTGAAGCATCAAACTTTTAGAAATGAATGGCTAAAGAGTATAACTGGGTAATATATCAGATGTGTGGTGCTTCTGTGATGATTTTGATGGTCAAATTGTAAAGTGCTTTTTTTTACTGTTTCCTAAAGACAGTGTTATTTTTGTATAATTTATATACTATTATAGAGTATTTATCAATATTTTGTAGTATTTCATTTAATATTTTTTTTAAAGAGGGTTTTTTTGTGTGATTTGTCTCATTTTTTGGGATGCAGATGTATCGATGCCAATAATCAGTATCAGCCGATAAAAGCAATTATTTTCAATATGGACTGATTACATCCTGTCAATCAAAAAGGGGCAGAAGAATGTGTCTGTTAAGTGAAGTGAATACTGTGTGTAAAGAAATCCTCTCTTGTGTTGAATTTAGGGCGCGACATAAGTTAAAACTCTATTTGACCCTATGAATCACCCGTAGTTCAAGCCAGGGATGCCAGATCCGTGTTTTTTCCCTACACCAAACATTATTTGTAGCGCACCTTCCATCCAATAATCGTGAAGAGCTTTTTACTTCTGATAAGAAATTCTGCCCATTTTATCACGAAATTCAAACAATAGCGTTTTGACGCTCTTAAATGTGACGTGACAGATCGCTGTAGCGCCTCAGTTCAAGCAGCAGTGCAGAACACATGTTATAGCATGATAAAAACATGCATGAACATCAAAAGGTATTTTGAAAGCTACAATGTACAACTTGCCAAAATGAATCATGTCTCGTGCAATCACTCAATCTGTGTTTCAACCGCAGAAAGACGGAAATAAAACAGCTCATGTACAGTGTCACGTAACGTTGCATGTACCTCAGGAAAGTTCTGCAGTGTTCACAGTTTTCTTAAGCTATTAAAGAAACACTAGAGAGGAGATCATTTACTGTTAATTGTGTATGTATGATATTTGCTTGTTTGCATAAACTTGCCATAAAGACAAGTAATTATGAAAACTACTATGTTCAACTGGGTTACAGTAAGTTATACAAATATTTATTTTATTTTATAGTTCATATTTGAGTGTAATTATTATATCTGAAAATAAATAGCAGTTGAGTATAATAGCTCTGTTGTTAATTGTAACCTCTAATAATGTAAGTAATGTACCAAATGAGAGGGTTTCCTTTATAGTTTACAGCATAAGTTGGGAAAGATCTTTTTCCTTAAGTAAATCAAACTATAGGTATCGGTATCGGCAGATTTTCGGAATAATCTGATATCGGTATTGGCAGAGAAATTTAGTATCGGTGCATCTCTAGTACTTAACTTCGGTGCATCTCTAGTACTTAACTCTTAACTTCACCTATTTTATTTCAATTAGTTGCCGAGGCATCTTTTTTTTTTTTTCATCGAATATTTGTAATATTAGATGAAATATTAATCTCTGATTTAAACTTCAGTATCAAAAACAGCGATTCAATTCAAAGTTTGTTTTTTGTGAATCAGTTTAAACCATTCGTTTTAATGAATCGATTACTGATTAATCGGTAACTAATCGTTTTAATGATTTGTTTACTGAAAAACAGTGTGGATTATTTGTAACTAGGTTTTTGTGTTTTAGTTCTTTCATTCTGGTTCTTCAGATTGTTTTTTTTCTTCTATTTTCCAACTCTTTTTAGAGGGTTTTCAAATATATGTGCATGTTATCTCCATTTAATGTGTTCTTGTGTGTTTAGGATTGAAAAGCGCTCGAAATACAGTCGCCGCAGGGCCTACAACGACGATGCTGACATCGATTACATCAACGAGAGGAACGCCAAGTTCAACAAGAAGGCTGAACGTTTCTACGGGAAATACACCGCAGAGATCAAACAGAACCTGGAGAGAGGAACAGCCGTGTAGAGACTGTTACTATCGACTCCAAGCCTCCATCCGCTAAGAAGTCATTCGCAAATATTTTTAAGATGTGCTCCATTGAGGATTTTCTCTACGGTGGTACTTTTTTTTTCCGTTTTCCTCTTCATATTGTATTTTAGAAAGGTTTTCATTCCGCCAAAATGATTTACCTGCAGTGGGAAAGCAGATGTCTACCTGTAAGAGTTTCGCTTTAGTGTGTGTAAATTCAGTAATTTCCGCAGCAGTTGATATTTACTTCAATAAAGCAATTTCATATCAAACACAATTGACTTTAATGGGGCTTTATGATGTTTGGTGATTGGTTGATTCTGGTTGGTTGCAAAGTTGTTGTTCAACAAAATTTAATTTCGTTTCAAGACGGTATCTGGACATCACTCATATGCAAAGTGATGTTCACATGAAAACTTACTATTGTTTGAAACGTTCATGATAGAATAATGCCTACTGAAGGTTTTAAATCACAATATTTGGCAGTATTATAGTATATACTGTTCAGTATTCATTTAGTAGTAAGTATTCAGTTCTAAATGCCTGACAATAGCTGAATTATATAATTGAATTAAGCTGAAATAAAATATAAATACTAGGTGAAAAACTTCTACTTAAAAAAAAACGTATACGAGAAGCTTTGGCAAATAAGTTTGTTAAAGTACTAAAATGACAAAATAAAAACAAAGCTATTTAGAAAAATCATAAAAATTACAATTACTAAATCTAAATTTAAATGATAAAAATCAAAGCTAATTCAAAATATGAAGAAATACTATAATATTTTATAAATAATACTAAAATAATAATGCACCATGTTCTTTCTGTACTAGTTATAGCTGTTTATTGCTTCACCGGTGGAATAAAGAAGTTGTTCTAAACAAAAGTGCATTTTAGGAATGAAAACATGTTCATTTGTTAACCGTGTACTAATTAAAGGAAATTGACTCCAGACTGTTTTATTTAGCATTATTAGAATATCATTGAACACTTGAGGTGTAAGAGCCACATTGACCACCAGGGGTGTGTATTCATTTGCAAGCATGCATACATCGGGGAAAGAGAGAGCGATTTAAGCGGCTACATCAGTGAGTGTGAGAACTCGATGTGGTCGTTTATCTTTTATTGAAGATTCCTTCAACATCAAAGTGTCAATTATTGTGTTATCTCCATCATCGTTGCCCTTAAGCGTCGCGAGATAAGAGAAGAGGCTTGTGACCTGAACCAACTTCAAAGCGAATCACAGATCTTTCCAGACTGTTGTAACTGTCTGTTACTGTAAATCATATCAATAATAAAGCGTCATCACAGCACTTTCTAGTATGATTTAAAGTAAACGGTTCATCAAATTTGCATTCATCAAGGCCCCGTTCAAATCCACAAGTAAAATCATAGGACTGAACATGTATCGGAGATCTCTGGCATCTGCATAAATTAATATGTTATGAATTATCCCTGTGGGGGGAGCAGGGGTAATTGTCTTTGGGCGGCTGCTTTCAAAGCTCAGTGTGTTGAGAATTAGAGCCATGCGTGTTTATGATTTCCCGCTTTTGTTCTCAGTGGCAGTATTGGCTGCGGGTGATTAGATGAAGGGGGCCACACAAATCAAACCCTTTGATATCTGAGCTGCTCATTGGGCAACTTTGACTTGAGTTCTTCATAGACCTCTTTTTTCAAATATGGAGAAATCGGCCTTCCATTGTGAGAAAGAATGCCATTCAATAGTTTCTCCTCAAAACCATGTGTCACAATCCACAAGAGTTCATGACTGAAACAGTGCTGGGGGTGTTTTTACTGGTTACCTCAGAGTGACAAATGTCTGCCAAAGGCTCGTTATGTCCGACTGGTGCCTGCTTTACGATCCCAATGGCCCTTCCCAATCACAGGAAGGAAGTCTTGATCTGTTTCTGGAGGATTGGACCGATTATATGTATTAACCTTTAGATTTATCTGTCGCTCTGTGGTATATATATACAGAGAGAGAGAGAGAGATTTTTGTATTAAAGGCAGGGTAGGTAGGATTTTTCTAAAAAAAAAAAAAAACATTACAAATTTGTTTAAACTGTCTTTATATACCAATACATAATTAAAATATAAGTACTCTGAAAAACAGAGTATAAAAATCGAGTGTCTGTAGACCTCTCACGACTGTTGTAAAAACAGCTAATTATTTCCATTCACTCCACCCCCTCCCTTCTGAGCTCCTTCCAAAGCCACGCCCCCAAAACACATGAACGCGCGACGCCAAATGCTCAGGCTCAGGAAGACGCATTTATTTACCTGAGATGAGTGGAGAGGAAGGAGCTCAGTGCATGCAGTGACATCATGTCAGAATCACATGTAATAAAATACCTAACTTTATCACTATAAATATAAACAAATAAGATGGATTTTTAGTACTCACTATCAAGCTAGCATATCGATACTGGTAAAGTTTAAAATATATTTTGTTTGATTCGGTAACGAGCTATATTTATAGGTAACAAGCTATATTTATAAGGCAAAGCTAAAAACAGGTTGCATTGATACATGTTTTTCCATTACCATCAGTTAAACTGTGATGAAGGTGAATTTCGTGTAAGAGTCATAACATATACGGTGTTTTGCATGTAAGAGTTTCCATGATGAAAACATTGTTGACTCTGATGAGGACTAACGTTACACTCCGGAGACAAGTACCGCATCACGCTGGAGACGTAAGAGCTGTGTGTGTAAACCTCACACCCCTGGCGTCAAGAGGCGCACTAGCAACTGATGCTAGCGGCTGCTGTTTCAACTTGAGCTCACGATGTGATTGGCTCAAATTGTGATAGAGTGATTGGCTCAAATCTACCTGTTCTTCAGCCTCCAGGTATTATGTAGGCCTATAGACCTCCTTAGTCCACTTCTTTATAGAGCTGTTTCACTTTCATATAAGAGTTTAAGGATCAGTCGAATGGTTCTTTTAAGCGAAATGCAGATGAGACAGATTCAGTTATTTCAGGAGTTTTCAGACCTGTCTGTGTGCCAGAGATTGATGGATACTGAATGAGTTTCCTTTGCAGACTTGTCTGATGATGGATGTTTCGGGAGAAAATCAGTGTGTAGGCGCCGCGAGATTACACTCATGTGATGAGCGCAAATAACCGCCTGGCATCCGTGGCATCACAGAAAGCAAATTAAACATCAAATACCGTTTGCCTGCAAGGGCTTACATGTACCATTTTTCTCAAACTGAAATGAAAAGGCGTCTTGTGTGTGGCGAACAATGGCTTTCTTTATCTGCATCTTTATATACTTTTTTTTCCCCCCAACTGTATTTCTCTCTGTGTTCATCTGGACTCCTCTGTGAATGTGCCAGGGCTTTCCAGACTTGAGGCCTGTGGTGTCTCCCATTGGCAAACTGCAAGTGCACATCAGAACGAGTGAGGAATAGCTGGAAATCTGAGTGAATACAAAAGAGTCAGACAGATCTTTGTATGTGCGCACCTTTGATTTTAGTGCATCTCTTATCAAGTGATCCGTATTCCGATTGTTACTTCATCCATAATAACCGTGTCCATCCCTGAGGCAGCGGGACATCTGATCTGTGATCAGGAACAGCTGTAGGATCGTGGCACAGCTGACAGCACTGAGGAGAATAAACCTTATGCTAGATTACTTCATCTGGCAAATGCCAATTCTGCTTTGAAAATATGATTAAAATAACACCATGTAACTTTTTTTCTTCAAAATTAACAAAATTTAAATGAGTCAACACATCATCTATCTTTCTTCCAAAACGTGTTTTTTTCTTCACTATGGTAAGCTTATTATAAGTGTTCATATTTTAGACCTTTCAGGATGGTTTTCGTGGGAAATTGCATCACTTGTCCATGTCTTGTCAGTCATCATATCCATAAATATAGATTTTATTAAACAGATAAATTGCCATATGTAGCTCTCTAGAGTTCGTTGTAAAGCATTGTCTATTGTGAAGGGTCATTTCATTAATGTATTATTGGAATTTATTGTTTGAATTTATTTTCAAGTAGCCTTCTGTGTCTATTAATGGGTGTAGTTTATAGAACTTAATCCTTTAGTGTAGGTGAGTCTTGAAATTATGTTGACCTCTGGTTGAGTAGTGCACTGTAAAAAATTTACTGTAAAATTTACAGTAACTTACTGGCAACTTTGGTTGCCAGTAAGACTGTAAAATTTACAGGAGTCCTGTAAATCATTAACTACAATTGTACTGTAAAATTTACAGTAACTTACTGGCAACTTTGGTTGCCAGTAAGACTGTAAAATTTCCAAGAGTACTGTATATCATTAACTACAATTGTACCGTAAAAAACACAGCACAATGCCTTATATATGCTGTAAAAACATTCCAGCTGTAACTAAAATTCCAGTCGAAATAATGTTTATGAATGCAAGTGAAATTACAAGAGCAACAATGAACTTACATGTACTGCTATACATTTTACAGTAAATTAGAGCATTTGCTGTGGAGTTCAATTCACTAACTACATTTGAGATTTTTCACTGCTGTGTGTATACATTCGCTTTAAGTTTAAAACTTTTTGTCAAATAAAACTCACAATAACAGGTTTTCATTAATATAACACATTTATTGAGCAATAATATCTATTTAACATAAGCACCAGATTCCCAAATATATTTGGAGAAACAAAAATAAAGATTGCACAATACATGAAAGGCTTTAGCCTTAGAAAGAACCACTGAGAACAGCAGCACTTAAAGGATTAGTTCACCTCAAAATGAAAATTTCCTGATAATTAACTCACCCCAATGCCATCCAAAATGTTCATGTCTTTCTTTCTTCAGTGGAAAATAAATAAAGTTTTTTGACTAAAACATTTCAGGATTTGTATCCACACAATGGATTTCAATCGCAACCAACATGTTGAAGTCCAAATCAATGCAGTTTCAAAGGGCTTTGAAGTGCTTCAAATGGCTCTGCATGATCCCAGCTGAGGAATAGGGTCTTATCTAGCAAAATGATCGGTCATAAAAAAAAACAAAAAAAAAAAACATATATTATATTTACTTTTTAACCACAAATGCCTGTCTTGTACCATCTCCGAGATGCGCTACGTATTACTTCATCACGTTGGAAAGGTCACGAAAAAACTAAAACAAAGATTTCTGACGATTTTTAAGTTGGAGGAGAAAATTAGATTAATTTTTCGCCCTTCCCTACCTTTTTTAACCGGAATACACAGACAAATAACTTAGACCGATGACGTGACCCGTGACCTTCCCAACGTGATGACGTAATGCCTGGCGCATCACAGACCAGCACAAGACGAACAATTGTGGTTAAAAAGTATATACATTGTTTTTTTGTTTTTATGACCGATCGTTTTGCTAGATAAGACCCTATTCCTCAGCTGGGATCATGCAGAGCCGTTTGAAGCACTTCAAAGCCCTTTGAAACTGCATTGATTTGGACTTAAACATGTTGGTTGCAATTAAAATCCATTGTGTGAATACAAATCCTGAAATGTTTTCCTCAAACTTTATTTTCCCCTGAAGAAAGAAAGACATGAACATTTTGGATGGCATTGGGGTGAGTAAATTATCAGGAAATTTTCATTTTGAGGTGAACTAATCCTTTAAGTATCAACTATACAGGGCACACAAGTGTGACTGAACTTCAGTCATAAACAAAAGAAATGATCTGAACTGTGCCTACCTTTAATTTGCCAAATCCAAAAAAGGCAAGAATGAATATTAACTTGAACAATTATGAACTTGGAAATCAGGTCAGAGTCTCTTGTATCAATTCCATTGGAATACTTTTGTTTAAATGGCAAGCCATTCAAAGTCCATTAGTTTCCGTAACAGTGTGCATACATGTGGGTTCATTCCATGCATTTTCTTTTTTCCAGCAGCAACTTTTGATCCAGTTTCTGGGTTAATGCCCACAAGTCCTCTGTGAAAAAAACACAACATCCAATTATCAAAAAAACAAATACAAAATGTGTCAGACAACTCATAAATTACATTTAATTTCAATTAATAAAGAATTAGGGTCATTTAATTTTATCCAAAATTTTAATATAAAAATATTTAGCCTTCCATGTTTACAATAAACAAAATGTACAGATTATATCATTATTATACAGATTTAGTTTTAGTAATTTTAGATTTAGTTATTCATGCAGTGAATAAAATAATTCTCTATTCAGTGTGTGGTTAGCAATTTTTTGTTGTTCATTTGAAAACTTTTCCATAAAATATCTAATCCTGATAAACTATCCTAAATTGAAAACCTAAAAAAAAAAGTCAAGAAAATTTGAAAGTCTTTAGTAAATATCGAGTAAGATTTTATGCTCTGAAATACCTCTGAATAAATTCCAGCGTGCATGCAGCGTCATCCTGATAAGCGAGATTTAAGTTGTAATAGGTCGCAAACAATGCTGCCAGGCCCTCAACAAATGCCTCTGAAAATGGGCCCAGGACAACTTCCCTTTCGACTGACAACATCCACTTGCTTGGGGTCATGGATTCGCCTGTAAAAAATAGAAAAAATATGGCAGGGCATAGATTAATAAGTGTTGTAAAAGTATGGTTCATGGGTAGCTCATGTTAAAGGGACAGTCTGAAAAGAATGAAATGAAGTGAAAATTACCATGATTTACTCACGACATCCTATGAGTAAATTATTTTCTTCTTTCAGACAAATACAATCGGAGTTATATTAAAAAATGTTTTAAAGGAATACTCCACCGTCTTTTCATATTAAACTATGTTATTCCCTTAACTAAGACGAGTTGATACATACCTCTCTCATCTCAGTGCGTGCACTCAATCGCTCTGTCTTGCGGCGAAACTTTGTTAGCACTTAGCTTAGCCCAGTTCATTCAATATGGGCCAAGCAGAGAAGCTACCAAACACCTCCACGTTTTCCCTATTTAAATACAGTTACTCACGTAGTGTAACTCGACCTAGGACGGTGACACAAAACAAAACGTTGCGCTTTTCTAAGCATGTAAAATGGATAACTATATTGTATGGTGGAATACCATAGCAAGTGCTTATGAGCACTTCGTCTTGGCGGAGTAATATCTTCACCAGAGGGAGCGGGGGCCGGTGAGAGGATTTTTCACGAGTGAAGATATTACTGCGCCAAGACGAAGTGCTCATAAGCACTTGCTATGGTATTCCGCCATACAATATAGTTATCCATTTTACACGCTTAGAAAAGCGCAACGTTTTGTTTTGTGTCACCGTCCTAGGTCGAGTTACACTACGTGAGTAACTGTATTTAAATAGGGAAAACGTGGAGGTGTTTGGTAGCTTCTCTGCTTGGCCCATATTGAATGAACTGGGCTAAGCTAAGTGCTAACAAAGTTTCGCCACAAGACAGAGCGATTTAGTGCACGCACTGAGACGAGAGAGGTATGTATCAACTCGTCTTAGTTAAGGGAATAACATAGTTTAATATGAAAGAACGGTGGAGTATCCCTTTAAAGACAAATTTCTGAGGATTTCGATATATGAGAAGACCTTGAGTTTTTTTACACAGCCCTATTTGTTTGAACCACCAGAGGCGTTAAAGCTTACACTGCTCCTACGTCATACATCATGTCAGGAGTTACTTTCTTTAGGCATAAGTCGACTTTAGTTTAATAATGTATATTTTACTTACACAAACACATCGCTTCGCTTCAGAGGGCCTTTATTTACCCCCTGGAGTTACTTTTTACTGGATTACTTTTATGATGGATGATGCACTTTTTAGAGCTTTAAAATCTCATCCTCCATTCACTGCCATTATAAAGCTTTGGAGAGCCAGGACATTTTTTAAAATAACTTCGACTGTATTCGTCTAAAAGAAGAATGTCATACACCTTGGATGGCTTGTGGGTGAGTAAATCATGATGTAATTTTTGATTTTTAGATAAAGACACTATAAACTATGGATTTATAATGAAGATCAATGTTACTAATAAGGATTTGTGTTACTAAGGAGAGAGAATGGTTCAGAGATAAAAAAAAAAACAGGGCACAGAGAGAGCTAACTATGGAAGGAATATAGGAATGAGAATAGAATTGTGAAATAGAATACAGGAACAGAGGTAGCAAAATTGTATTTTTAAAATGGCCATTACAGTGAGAAGAAAAAAAACATTACAGGACAAACAGTTATCCATTTAAAAGCTAGAGAGCAAAGAAAAGTGTATATGATGGAGACACAGACACAAAGTAAAGCAACAAACCTTGGATGATCAGTGCGGGTGAATCCGGTAATCCCTCTCTTTCCATGTCGGCTGCAGTTGCTGCTGCCTAAGAAAAACAAAAATGAATTTAGTATTACAATTAAATCTTTAAGACATTAAAAATCTAAATTTTATACTTACATCAGCTTCAATTAGAAGGGATTCTGTTCTCTCTTTAAAATGGGCCATTAAGAGTTGCAAGATGCACAGGACCAGAGAATTTCCCTCTTGATACTTCGACAGAACAGCACACACCTCATTGTTTGTTGGCTTTTCTTAAAAATCTTAGAATCCTCTTTCCTTTCCCTTCAATGCTCTCCATGATTTTGTGTAGCAGTGAGATGTCAGTAAGCAATTGGAAATGTAAAAAGATCCCCTTCAGACAAAACAGGTAAGGCCATGAGTTCTTTAGTTCAGACAGTGGCGGAGGTGGAGTGGCGTTTATATCACGGCGCTGACGGTAATATGTGACCTCCATCAATTTGTGAAGTTCTCCTCTATCGGCTCCAGACATTCCTTCAGTAGAATGAAGCAGTACCATTTGCTTGCGCTTCTCTTCTAGAGTGTCATCATTTTCTCCTGCAGGAAACTCCTCTGGCTGCCAACTGACACAACCATATTGATCAGCCAGCCTTCTTGAGCTCTGGCTTATGGTTCTACACGATGATCGTAGTCGTTCTTTTCTCCGACGAGCTAATGTGTTGTTCCTGTTTACATGTTCAACACGGGTTTTAACTTGCAAGAGCAAAGAGGCATACCCACTACCTATTTTTGTTCCATCAGACAAAACATCAGCAAAGCTGTCCGGGTACTGCTTAACAATATTCTGCACTACAATCTGACACTGTGCCTTTGATGGGTTTACTTCATGTTTTTGCATGTTATCCACTAACATTCTAACTAGCTTCCTTCGATCAGCTGGTGATGGTCTTTTTTTATTTGCAATAGCCAGTTTAATTCCAGAAGGCATGACTTCCCAAGGCACCTTAAATGTTTCAGCCCAGGCGCAAGATGCTGAAAAGCAAGCCGTAGAACGAGATGGTGTAGAACTTGAACTGTCTGATCCTGGGCTTGATATATCAGAAAGAACTTGACGCGATGAGCGTTGGGGAGTCGAGCAGCTGGATTGTTCTAACACAAATAGCCAATTAAAAATATGAAATTTGAACATGAAACATTGTGCAATATTTGTCAAATGGACATTAGTCATTTTAAATAAAATTAAATAAAAAAATACCTTCATTTTTCCATGCACTCAGTAGTTTGCGGCATTGTATAGGCCTGAGGAATTCCATGAGGTCTTCTTCTTTGACATACTGGAGGTCATCTTTTGTCTCAACACCAATAGCAGAGAGCCCATGGATAAAATTTTGAAGCGTTTCATCAGAGAGGCCAGGTAACGAAGAGGAGATGGCAAGTTTTATTTCCTCTAAATTAGACATACCTTAAAAAGATGGAAAAGAGTGGTGTAACACAATCACAGACAAGCCACATGTGTTATACTCCTGGAGAGGGTAATAATCTAATAGCTCCTCTTGAAGTACACAGACATTCCTTGGGTCCTCATCTGTTATGCAGTATACACCCAAATCCACCAACTTCACAGCACGCCGTTTCTCAGACACAAAGTAAACCACTGAATTCTGGTGAACAAGAATTAGTTTAATTCTGCCAACCTCCAAACCCTCCTCATTACTGGCCAAAAGAACAACCATGCCTTTCCTGTACTTTGTTCCTTTCAAAGTGATTTCAGTAGCTACTAATGTATTGCCTGGCTGAAAATCAAAATGATCAACTGATTCCCTGATTGCTTCGTTAAAATCATAAGAATAAAATTCAGAGCATTTTTCAACTTGCAGAGAAAGCTGGAAGAGGTTTCCAGCACTTAAATAGGCTTGGAGAAGCTGGTGCCTTTCTGCAAGTGTTGCGCATACATTTTTGAAGTTGTGCAATTTTCTAGCACATTGTTTAAAATAGGTATGTTTGCTCTCAAACCGCATAGTCCATAAGCGAATGAGTGGTCCAAATTGTTTTATAAGCTCTGGGTAATGGCACAAGTAGTGATGTTTAGGCTTGAGAGGCTTAGAAGGGAAAGTCACACACCTAAAATGAATGTACTCATCAATGAGCACTTTCAGATAAGCGATCTGATCTGCCAGTATTGCTGGTGCACAAATTAGGTCTACAATTTGTCTGAGGAGTAGAACGAGCTGCCACACTTCTGATTCTGGATCCTTAATTCGGTGTCCAACAATGACTGGTAAAAGTCTTAGAAGACACCAGTTCTGAACAGCGTGACCACAAAGCTTCTCACTCCCCGAGTTAACCTCAGCTGGTTTATCGGCAGCATCATTTCCTGTGTACTTAAACTGTTTAATATAGCGATTTAGCTCTGTGAAAGTAAAGCATTTCTCTTGATTTACCAAGTAATCAATGTACAACTTAAGATCAGATGCCACAACACCCTCAAAGAGGTCGTGTCCAAGGCAGGGGGGCAAGCCAGGCTGACAAACATGAAAAGAATTCAGCTGATTAAAAGGAGAGTTAAATTTGACTCCATCAACTACATTATCGCCAATGGTAGCAAGTTCCTGAATGTTTCTCTCATAAGACTCTACAGTTCGCTTCATAGCAGGTTCTAAAGGTGTGGCATGGAATGAGTCTCTCTCAATGGTGCAATACCTGCAGAAATGTAGGCTTCGGCTAAAGTTCTCGACAAAACCACCAATCATGTGGGATCCCAGGTTGTCGCCTACGATGGAACACAAAGAAGCTTTCAAAGTTTTGCCATCATTCACAACAACTCCATTCTCCTCGAGATCTTTGAGATCTTCAATTAGTGATCTAAAAACATGAGCTGGTCCAAAGTGCTTAAAATCTTGCTCATTACACAAAAGAACAAGTTGCATGTGGTCTATGTTTGACCTGTTGTGAGGTAAAATATCAGACAAGGTAAGATAAACTGCCAGTAATTTGTGTTTTTTTCTAGCTGAGCCTAAAGGATTTACCACCTCAAATGAATCCTGGTAAATGATCAAACCTAGAGATGATGGATCAGTTTGAAAGAGAGAATTTTCAGAAAAATTCGTACCATCCTTTACATCCCGAAACAGATCATTTTCAGCTGTTTGTGAGTGCACCTGTTCATATTGATCCCTCACAGACTGGCACTGAAACAGAGCGCTGATGGTCTGCTTAACTGGGACATATTGAGCAAAGCACTCTTTCCCATTTCTTTCACTGACTCCTAATAAAATAGGGACTGGCTCAACATAGTTGAAATCTTGCTTGAAAGTAGTCTTTCTCCTCTGTGCTGTACTTAGAACTCCACTATTACAAGCTGTCAGCAAATCCTCCCTAGACAACTGATCAATCACATCATTAATCCTTTCCTCTGGTAATTCAAGCAAAGCAAGCTTTTCCCTCAGTTTGCTAAGAAAATATGACTGCCCAATGTCATGGATGTTTTGAAATTCTTCAACAATGCCTTGAATGGTAGACTCAGGCAAAAGCAATTTAGCTTGCAGTTTCAGATAGAAGAGGGTTAAATTTCTTAGAAAAAGAGATTCATCCACAACTTCAGGAAAATTTTGCTCTACAACTTCTGATCTCTCGCTCTCAGACACGACATCTGAATCTGGAGTTTCCATGGTCATAGCAGGCTCTATCAGATGGTTTACAGAGCACATTTTATGTGTCCGTGATACATGTGATGCAAATGTAGATCTCACCTTAAATGTCCTGTTGCAACCAAATGGGCACCGGATCTCCAGACCGGACTGAATATGGCTCTTTAAATGAGACAAAAGCTGTGTTAGGGTCCCACATTGAACTTCACAAAAGTCTACATGGCATTTAATTGTTTTATCACACATCTGAGCCTGATGCTCTTTAGCAGCAGACCGGTGATGTTCCCTGTGATTTCTGTATATGTGAGACTTCAATGAAGAAAACTTAGTGAAAATATGTGGGCAATCAGGTACACCACATCTAAACCCTGATTTAGGCACATTTCTATGCAATTTCATATGCTGCACAAAACTCAGGATTGTACTGCTCTCATTATTACAAAAGTGACAGATAAACATGTTCAACTGCAAACAAATCAAAACTTCACAAGCTAATAAATGCACAGCAATAAAGCATGTGCACAGCAAATACCAATGTACTTTCTATTTAACAACTAAATTACAAATATGAATACCAAGCACCACTTACAAGTAATATTAACATAAAACTAAAACAAAAAATACTTCATTACACCATTTTAAATCGAACAAAAACGTAATTAGCTAACGTTAATGGCTTGGCAGTCAAGTTAAACACTTATTTGCATAAAACCTACACAATTTAAATGCAATATTTAAAAACTTACATGTCTATATTATTATGGTACATTTATACTATACAGTTATCAAAAATGTAGTAGTAAAATGGCAGCCCGGCCACACTTTCACGGTGAAGAAAATATAGCCAGCTAATCGTTCATCTGTGACTGCACTCATTAAGCAAAGTCATAAAATTGGACAAATAATCTAGATGATCCATTTTGCAACGTCACAAAATAAAAATAATAGTTAAGATATTGTGGATGTAACAGGATTTCACGTTTACACACCTCGTCGTCTCACTCTCATTCGAGGTCTTCCTCCGGTAATCGTAGCGCGCATGAGGTGAGCGCGAAAATTGAGTGGTGATGATGATGCAGCAGCGCCGAGCGCGCGGAAAGTCCCAAAATGTCCACTGAAGATGACGATTGACGAAATGACATCACACGCACTGCGCTACGCCGATGTCGTTGTTTAATCATGAGAGTTTTTAAAAGACAACAGTTTTAAAGTACTAGATGTGTACGTTATATAATCAAATGTCAGAGTTTAAATGGTGTAAATAATTCGCTAAAAATGCTGTATTTATTACAGTTGACTATTATTGACTTGTGAAGCGCCAAAACTTTCTTAAAAAAAACTTTTTCTTAAAATAAATTACAATGGTAAGCATGATAACCAGTAGCATTTACTGCATAGCCTAATCATGTTTCCAGAAGTCATAGTAACATGCAATAACAGTGGTAACTTAAAAAAAAACACACACTATCTTATTGGACCTCTAGAATTCACCACAATTATGCATGCTCCCACATGGCAAAATACAGTAATACTGTAAATTTAAAAATACAGTAGTCTATTGTAAATATTTACTGTAAAAACTACAGCAATTTTTTACAGTGTGGTAAATTTGGCCAAAATATCAGTTATAAAAAATTGCAATGTTTGACCATATCAGACTGATAACTTGAGTAACGTCATTACTTAAAAAATATCAGTGTTTCCAATTAGTCAAAACAACAGCCTAATATATTGGATTTACATGCTCAGATTACATTATTTTTAGATTTCCATATGTTCACAGGTGCCGCGAACCATATTCATTTATTCAGAGGGTATGAACAATTGTTTTCCATATCCATTTTCTTGAAAAGGGGCTTAACTTGTCAAACAGTGGTGGATTGTTCTGGACCTCGGCGATTAACTTCTTCACAATGTCGTCTGCCATTTTAAAAGCGCGAGGCCATTCAATTCGAGTGGATTCTGATTGGTTTTATCGTTCGACAGCTGGAATAAAATCGTTTTGAAAGTGATCCCAACAATATTGTTCCTCATATCTTTATCGTTATAGTTGTGGTGTGAACTCTGCTATTCTTTAATATGGAGAACAATTTTTAGAACTATATCTTTATCGTTATCTTTATAGTTATAGTCCTTGGTGTGAACGGGCCTTTAGACAGACGTCAGTCACAGAGAGCCGCAAACCAACAGCAGCCGCCTTTTACAGTTCCTCCTGAACCAAAACAGCCAGAACTACTGTAATTTGTAAGAGATGGAAACCTGTGACGTTATACTCTGCAGTTTGGCAACACTATCAACGCCGAAATGAATCTGCAGCAGTCAGGTGGTACAGGTCAGAGCTCTTTAAGTTATTTACGTTCAGTATTCTTGTAATGTTATCTGCTATGAGACATGAGATAGTTTAACGGCGCCTCTTGTGACACTTTTCATGTGTTTTGAAGGAGGCGTGGCTTTGGAGACGCTCTGAAGGGTGGGATCTCATGCTCTCAAAGCTAGCTTGCTATTGCTAGCCGCTCTGAAAATTGCCTTTAATTTTAAAGTGTTTAATTGTTTTCATGCTAAAATACTTTTCCTATAACAGCTTAATATACAGGGACATCTATAAATAAGTGATTTTCATAAACACTGTGGTGCTATTCACACCTTTATCTGTTTGGTTGATCATCATGTATCGATAGACACTGCTTTACATGATCTAATCAATTCCTGAAGGACATCAAGTCCCACCTTACCCCATCTCATTGATCATGTTTCACTCTGAAATACACCATATCGCTGATTTAAAATGTCTTAAAGGTAGGGTAGGTAATTTCGGAGAGGCTAGCAATACAGAGCTAGTGTTGAAAGCATGAGATCCCACCTTCCCTTCAGAGCGTCTCTAAAGCCACACCTCCTTTAAAACACATGAACGCGCAAAGCATCACGAGAGAGAGATGGCGTTAAACTACCTCATGTCTCAAACATTACAATAATAACAACTTACAGAGCTACTTGTAACACCTGACTGCTGCAGATTCATATGGGCATTGATAGCGTTGAGCGAAACGCATAAATCTGAGTCTGAGGACGTGAAGAGCTCCGGGGCAGAACATCACGGGTTGCCATCTCTTAATTACGGTTAGGACATGGTGTGAACACAGCATATGCTGGTTGTTTTGGTTCAGGAGGAACTGTGAAAGATAGCTTTTTGTGCATATGTTGTGCAAATGCATATGTTGACAGGCAAGTAGGCCATTGTATCATTGTATTCGTACCAAATGCAATGATTGGACAAACATTTTTTTTTTTTTAATCCTGAGACTTCCACAGAAGATGTAATTTAAAAAAAATATTTAGACCACTTATATTATTGATTGCTATCAGGATGTGAAGAGAGTTTAAACCAGTATAACAAGAAGTGTTTATATATATAAAATAATAATAATAATGAAGAATTTAGCACAAAGAAACTAGCATGACCGTTATTAAAATTATGGGTAATTCCGATAAGAGCTCATTTTATGTTCAATACAAAGCAATTACATTTAACAGTGTTAAATTATTAGTTACATCATTTTGTAAATATATTTAAATAGAAAGTAGTTATTTTAAATTGTAATATTTCACAATATTACTGTTTTTACTGCATTTTTTTTTTTTTTTTTTAAATGCAGCCTTGGTGAGCAAATGAGACTTCTTTCAAAACCATTAAAGAATCTTACCGACGACCCCAAACGGCATTAGATGATGGCAAAGATAATCTAAATATAAAAATAGAGGAAATGAGCATTTACAATTAAATAAATAGTACAATATATAATGATAATAAACATATTGCTCAATAAACAATGTGATACTGATATATTGTGCAACCCAAAATTATGTTTAATTTAATACTGTAATGTATTAAGTCTGAAATGAGTTCACATTTCAGACCACTTTACTTTTATGGTGCAATGTGTTTACAAGTGAAACAGGGCATTAAAAAAGTTCAGGACTTGATTGTATCCATCAGGAATTGATTGGATTGGGAAAAGTGGCCGTTACAAAAGAATGCATTCAGGTTGTTGGAAGGGATTGAAATCAAGAGGGATTGGCGACTGCTGAGAAGAAAAGTCATTTCAGCATTTGGAAATAACTTTAGATTAGAACAATGTGCACTGATGAATCATGCACAATAAAGAGCATTAAAGTGCTTTAACTAAAGTAAAAAGTGTTGATTTTGCTCCATGTTGACTTCAAATGTAAATTCACAGATAAATCTGCTTGCAACGATTTCAAGTATTCCCAACTAGTCTGTTTTGTTCTTGAATTTGCATATATATTAGCTAGACACCTGTGGAACGCCGTGTGTCAGTGAATGTCTGAGAGATGTTTCATTCCGATCTTATCAGCACACAGCAAAAACAAAAGACACAGATTCTTCAGAACGATAATGTCTCTTCCTGTGCTCCAAAACATGCTTCATCAGATTCTGTGGTGAGTTGCACAACACTGACTTCAATTTATTCGTGCACAAACAAATGTCACATAATCACCGCCATGGCCAGAGAGTTTTATGAAATGTTTTATATTCTCTGCATTAGGGCGGAGAGTAAACAGACGTGCTCATGCAAACCTGCATATGCTCACATCTAGGGAACAGAAGAGACTTGAGAGGTAATAACTAAACCTTTTAATCACCATCAGTTTAGGCATACGATAAAAGGTGTGTGGTATTTACAATCCTCCCTCCTTCGTTCCAGCTAGAACAATCGCACAAAAATCATCAGCTCTTCTGCAGAGTTGATGCCATGTGGAGTCAAGAGTGAACATGTTGAAAAGAGCAGCACAACAATAGGCGTTTTGGCACGAGCTCTCAGAAAACAGGCTAAAACACACAGGCCTACAGAGACGGCAAGGGGAGGAACAGAGACCTTGACTTGTGCTCGTGCCAAACCAAGCTTCTCTAGACACGGTGTGCTGAATACAGCTACTGGATCATGTACAGAAGTCTTTACACCGCAATTTATCAGACTAAAATCATTAATTTAAACCACCAAATCACCTGAGGGAAGAGTGTGGGTGGGAATGAGCGAGAGAACATTCCAGCTCATTAACTGTGTTGCGGAGGAGTATTCCTCGGTCTACAACATGTCGGCACACATCAAATACTCTTTCTGTGCCAGCAAATGACAGTTTGATTGAACGACTTGATTTGACAGTTTAAGGATAAAAACAACAGGCCGCCGTTTTCTGTGCTATTAGTGTCGCCAAGCGGTGATTGTTTTAATTGTGCCGAAAGTTGCTGTTGGTGTTTGGGATGTTCAAACAACTTGCTTTGACTCAGTCATTTAGTTTTCTGTCATGCAAATTTAGCTATCGTTGGATACTGATTTTTTTTGTGTGTGTGTGTGTGGGGTGGGGGGGGGCAGTCTAACATTGTTTTACTCTTATTTCATGAGCAGTTATGTAATGTTATTCTGATTTGTAATAACTACTGTAAAATATTTTTTGGGAAAACTTGGATGTTTTGATGTCTGCAGGCCTCATCAACAACTAATGTGCAAGTGCAACAGCGCCACCCAGAGTTCAGAACATGATCAGGTTGTTTTCATGGATAAGATCTCATTCTCTTCCAGAAAAATACCCTCTTCATATTGCAAACATTAAGATACTAAGAATGTTTAACTGGGAGTTAATCCTACGAAAATATGTACAGGTCACATTTCACATCAGAATATATATATATGATTTTTTGACAATTTAGAAAATCATTCGAAATGTGCTTGAAATTAATATCAAGCCTTACAATAGCCTTCATGTTCTTATAAATAAATCATGTATAATACATGTTTAAATTTTGGTGTAAAATTACTCCAGGCATGTTCTACGTTTTGTCCAAGTCACTTACCCTGCATTTTAGATCTAAACTTTGTGCTAAAAGCAAGTGAGCAATTCTGTAAATACTGTACCAGGTGATATTAATCTAGTGGTTTGTCAAAATGCATCTCTACTTTACATGTCATGAGTGTATTGTTTTTGAACTGTAACTTTCAACTAAATTGGAAAGTCATTCATAACCTAAGGTAAAATTTATTACAATTTCTGGAGAGAAAAAACAAAAGTGCACACCAGGAATTTTTTTGCATTCTTTATTCAGAAACATCCACAGTACAGCACAAAAACACCAATATGTACAATATTTCCCACCTGTTTGACATCTTGCCTTCTTCCAATAAAACCAACTTTATATCTGAAAGAAAACATTTATGATGAATTCAGATGCTCCCACGTCCCAACTTACCCACCCCGACCCCAAGTGTTCACTACACAAACTATTTACAATATTTACAGTCTTTTTACACCACTGTTGAATCTCAGTGTTTATTATTTTTAGAAGAGTATTTGCCGAAGGGGACCCACTGTCCATATGGCTTCCTGTCCGCCACACTGTCGGCTCTTGATGTTACCTTACTGTCATGAAGCGTCGGGCTGTTAGAAGGTTTGGCAACGGCATTCTGTGAATATAAAGAGGTATGATCAACTTCAATATTTCAGTATGTTCTAACAATCATCATTTTTGTCTGAGGTTTCATGAACTTACATTGAGGCTGAAGGTAATTGGCTTCATCTTGGGTGATGTCTGAGAAGTCTCTGCCTCACCATCATTATTGGCAACACCGTTTACCTACAGGCAAAGAAAAAGGGAAAAGGATATTGACCACACTGTTGTCTTGATATAAACCTCACTTCAGTGTCACATGATTTTCAGTTCTAAATGAGACGCCCTCACCCTGGGCTCAAGTCATGCAAAAGCAGCAAACTGAAGAGACTGTAATGCCAGTGCTGCCCTTCTAATCAGTCTGACATCAAAAACACCATTCATCATGGCGTAACACCCGTTTACATTTTCAATAGTATTTTTACAAGCAAAAATGAAAATCTATACACAAGGCTTTGTTCACACTGCACCCATGTCCAATGAATGTTTCATAAATCTGCATAGTCATTTTGCAAGTAATGCAAATTTATTCACACTTCATGTGATTAAAAAAACTAAAAAAAACTGAATTAAACCAAAAAGCAAACAAAAACAAAGTAAAATTTTACACATTGATGCCTTTGTAAAAAATTTATTTATTACTACACTTTTTGCATTATACAAGCCACTAAACGGCTCTGAATCGGTCAAAGAAATAATAATAATTTGGATTTTTGCTGCTTATGAACAAAGCCAAAAAATGATTAAATGATGAGAGTATATATTTCCAAACCCCCATCCATCATCGTAGAATGAGCTGTCTGGTCTTCACGCACAGTGAACAGAGGAAGATTCTGGAAAATGACAACCCAGTTCAACCATCAACAGATAAGTCATTTCCTGTAGTTCTAATAGCGGTAAAATACACTTCTGGACAAAAGTTTGGGGTCGGTACGATTTTTTTTAATGTTTTTGAAAATAAAGCTGCGTTTATTTTGATTTAAAAAAAAAGTGAAATATTACTACAAATTTAAAATAATTGCTTTCTATTCTAATATACTTTAAAATATAACTTATTCCTGTGATGATTAGGTGCTCAAGAAACATTTCTGGTTATCATCAACGTTGTGCTGCTTAATATTTTTGTGGAAACTGTGATGCATTTTTTCAAGATTCTTTGATGAATAGAAAATTCAAAAGAACAGCAATTACTTGAATCAGAAATCTTTTGTAACATTATAAATGTCTTTACTGTCACTACTGATCAATTTAATGCATCCTTGCTAATTTCGAAGAAGAAAAAAAACTTCTACTGACCACAAACTTTTTGTACACGTGTTGTATGGTGGCTGAAAGTGGCTCAGCTCTATGTGAGGTCAATTAATGCAATTGGTCTGTTTTTGTTCAACACAAGGCTACCGCTGACATCATACACGGTTACTTAACCTTCGCAGTTGTGCATATAAGACTTAAAGCTGGTGTCATTCAAGTCATGTGACCTCCCTCTTTGTCCAAAGGGTGGAGGAGTTTCAGCTCTACAGGAACAGAAACGATATAAAAAAACAATGCAATTGAAGCTAAATGCAGCTCCTCAATACAGTGAGAGGAATAATAGCCATGAGCTCATTCATTCACACACATACACACTCACACGCACAGTAGTACATACTCTTTAACGTGTACCGTTACCTAATCCGGACATGAGCTGTTCATCATTCCATTAAATCCATCAGGCAAAATCATTCATGTCTGAGGAGACAGATTACATGGTGACCCAGGTTGGGCAAGTACAGCGCGCAATCACAGTTTAAACAGACGCGTTTCAATGGGTTAGTCAACGTCCCAAGATCAGATTTAACAAAGTACAGATGAGAATCTTACTGGAGAAATTAGCTGGAATTCCGTTCGGGACGTTCATGCAACATTACAGAATTCTAACAAACACTGTGTGTGTGTTAGTAACACAGTCGTGTGTGTGTGAGGCTCACCTGTGCTAGTGTCTTCTGAGGTGCCAGGTCAGCCCTCAACCTTTCCTCTTTATCTGATGAAGATCTCCTCTTCTCCTCCTCCTTCAGACTAGCTGGCAGCTCTAAGTTCTGCACTCCAAGAATCCTGGCAGCATTTGCTTTGGCGACATCCAACAGATACTTCTTCTCTGTGGGAGATTTTAGGATGCCAATTAATATATATATAGATAGATAGATAGATAGATAGATAGGAGATTATATTACATATATAATAAAAAAAACAACAGATTATAAATGTATATAATTTGTATAATAGTAATAGTTATTATAAAGTATACAGAATAAAAAATAAAAAAAAAGATATATATTTTTATTTATACTACCATTATTCTTTCAAAAGGTCATCCATTCTAAAACTAAATGATGGAACAGTACTGATATTTAGGTTATTAACAGCTGTGGAGACCATGAACAGTTATGTATGGAAAAGAGCTCGCTAAAAATATTCTAATCCTGCTTTTGTCTTCCATGTAGCATAATTTTAAAAAGATGTGAAACTGATCTTACCCTCAAGGCTCAGGCGAATGGCAGAGCGTTCAGGGCTGCGAGACCGGCTTCTGTTTGCTCTGGGGTTGTAGGGTGAGCGGGAGAAACGGCATCGGTATCGCCCCACAAACCTACTTCCCCTCCAGTAGACTGGTGAACGGCTGCGAGAGTGGGATCGGGAACGGGAACGCCTGGAGCGTCTGGAGTAGCTGTAGGGAGATGGAGAAGGACTGTGGCGACGGTAGCGTCTGCGGGAGGAACCCTGGGGAGTAGGGCTGTATGAGCGAGAGCGAGCACGGTAGCGGCGAGGAGGAGAATGGTGTCTGTGGCGGCAGCGTGAGCGGCCCGAGCAGCGTGGATGAGAGCGGGAACGGGATCGGGAACGTGAGCGTGAGGAAGAGTCACTGTCGGAGGATGAGCTCCGTGACCTGCGAGAGGAACGGCTTCCTCTGCTGCTGGAATACGAGCTGTCGCTGTCACTGCTGATGCTGGAGCGAGAGGAGCTGCGACCCGATGGAGCTTCCTGATCAAAGATGGACTTCACACGCTCACGCCTAGGGCTGGCTTCCTGCTTCATGATCAAACCTATGAACACAAAGCATTACACGTTACTCATGAACTAACAGTTAAATCAATCAGTTCACATTCAGTGATGAATGCATCCATTAATGCTCAATTTTGCATAAATCTACATGTGAATTTGGTTGACCTGGAACCATGATTTTTTTCCCAACCTGGAAATCACAATTTTGAAATTCCCTGCTTTTTCATGTTTTTATGATGCGAGAACCTTGATGCATGTAAATAAATAAAAGAAAAGTCTTTAAAGGCTGCACCAAACTAATCAGGGTTAATTCATATATATATATACACATATATTTTTTTTTTTTTTTTTTTTTTTTCCTGAAGGTTTTTACAGAGTGGCTTGTTCAAATATCATTTGCCTGGTTTATATAGCATTTATTCCTAAAAAGAGAAGGTGATTTTATTTTTAAGACTGTTGACAGCAATTTCTGATATATGGAATAAGAAAAATAAAATCTCCAAAATCGCCTCTCTAAAACCATTCAACTCAACAAAATGAAACAAGAATTGCGAACCTGGCTTTATCTAATGTTCAGATTTCTGTTTTGGAAATTTATGCAAATTACTGCATATGCCTTATGCTTACTTCAGAAAACATATAATACAAAATAATTGTCTTAAAGTGACTAATCAACTGGGGCGTATGGTGATATATATTCGTTAAACGTATATTCAAATCATAATATAGGACATTTATTTTCTAAAATAAAAGTTGACGACGATAACAAAGAAATCAGAAATGAGCAACGTCGAATGAGAATGTTCTGGAACTGAAAGTAGGTCAGGTGATGTCCCCGCCCCCCTCCTGTCAATCAAATTACACAATCGCGAATCTAGAACATTCCGTAAGAAATTTTCACTTGTTTCTTTCAGGTGATCAAATCAAATTTCATATCACTTTGACAGAATACAAATGTCACAATCCATATATCAATCAATCTGTTCCGGTAATGAGCCGTTCACTATCTAATGTTTACTGTTATAAAGGTTACCGTATTGCTAATTCAGTGGGGACAGTAGATATATAACGTTTTTTTGTTTAAGGTGCTTTGAATAAATATCATTAATTAAATAGATATACTATAAGCAACATTTAGCTGTAACTTACCGTCAAAATGACTTGATCCAACAGTAAGACTCTATGAGGAGAACTCTTTACGTTAGGTAACGTTATATCACGCGATTCGCCTCGAGCGAGTTCAAAACTGAGAGAATTTTAACTCCAACACAAAAAGCTGTGAAATAAACAAATGTTTATTCCCTCGTATGTGTCCTTTTTAGTGAAAGGGCAATTTCTCGAAACAAAGGATCTGGATACTGTATCAACCGTCGATGATTTCTCGCGAGTGGTTCAGCGTGAAGTGGCTCGTGTGCAGAGAGACCGTTTTTTCAAACGAAACCCACTGACGTCATCGGGGATTTTGGAAAATTCGAGAAGCACCACTTGGGAAATCCATAGACATAATAAAGTTTGTTTATTTTTTATTTATTTTTACTTTAGTAAGATTTTGGTTTATTCTTCTTTCAGAATAGTGGAAAGAAAACATCCATAAAACACATTTAAGTATTTATTTTATCACACTTGAGTAACGTTACAGATTAAGACTTGAGTAATTTAAGACTGTGATTAGGAAATACTTTCATATATAGTGTTTTTTGTCGTGTTTTTATTTTATTTTTATAAATTCATAAGCAACGTTATATTAAATTGTCTCTCTCGAGAGCTCGCGTTTTATCGCGAGATTTACCTGGTGCTCCAGGCAGGGGCACTCGCCTTTAACACAAATATATCACGGTTACGTGAGCTGCGTGATAGAGCATTTTTTCCCCACTTCAAATAAAAGGAGACTATCTTGTGCTTGAGGAGACAGGTCCTGACTATTGCATTGGAAAATGGCGATTGAGAACTTGCTTCCGGCCAACTTTGGCTATGCGATTTTTACATATTTGTATAGTTTTGTCATGTTAACCTATCTCGGGCTACAGGTTGGTGCTGCAAGAAAGAAGTATGGGATAAAGGTACGATACGGCTTCGCATGCAATGCATACTATTAGATTGGCCAAAAAGATAATGATGCGTAGTTAACTTTGATTTCTGATTTATGCATGTTTTATGACAGATGCTTCGGTTTAATGTGTTTTTCTGCGCTCGTGTTTTGTGTACAGTATCCCACCATGTACAGCGATAAGGAGCCACTTTTCAACTGCATTCAGAGAGCGCACCAGAACACACTGGAGGTGTATCCACAGTGGCTGGTCTTCCAGACTATTGCTGCATTAGAGTATCCTGTGAGTATCAGAAATGTGTGCCATTGAGAATGCAAATTCAAAGAAACCCATACAACTACTGTAAATCTGATTTTTAATATTGCATTAATGTGTTCAGTTTAAATTACTTATAAAATGTTATCATATAGCACATGGGGTATTTCCTGAAACATGACATGACATTAAAAAAAATACATTTTAAAGAAGTTGTGAAGAACATTAATGTTGCAGAATACCTCAGATTTTTATGTCATCTCAAACATTCTGGTGTGCATTTTGTTAAATCTGTTTTGATGAGGTTGTGTTGACAGTATTGAACTCAGTTTAAAGCAATAAAAACTTGCATATCAGAGAAGAAATAGGCAGAATTAGTCTAAATGAATCATGTTTTGTTGAAAGATTTGTTTGTGAGTTCATAACATTTATTTTAATCGTAATTCAGGAAGTGCCTCTTCCTGCTATTCCTATTCAAATCCAGTTTAAAGTGGAGGTAGTCAATTCAAATTCACACTAAATTGGGCTTGTAACTGAAATGTTGTTTGTTTAAACTCCACAAGGGTTTATAATCTATCATCATTATGCCTTTGATCAAAACACTTGACCTTTATCAAGGATGTAGCAGAAGGAAGTGTGTTAAAAGTGCACTGTAAATCATGTTCATTTAGTCTCTTTTCATGTGCTCTCCTTCTCTCATGAAAACCCTCTCACCCAGTTCACTTCTGTTTATCTTGCATGTTTTATCTCCCATATCAGCTTGTTGCCTCGGTGTTAGGAGTCATCTGGGTTACGAGCAGATTCTCTTATGCCTGGGGTTACTACACGGGTGGTAAGTCTTTGCAATGCACATATAGAAGCCTGTAGCAATTCTCAGATGTTTCTCAGAAGTTATCGCAAATGCAAAAGCACATTCACATCTGTTTCTGAATCAGAGTACAGATGTGAAAAGCAGAGCTTTTATTTGTGCATTAAATTATAGATTTAAATGACATGTATATCCATGCATTTTGAATCGCTGTACATACATACATACATACATACATACATACATACATATATATATATATAAAACTGACTGTTAGAGACTAAATAAATATAATTTCTATTTAGAAGAAAAGTGTTTTTGTAAAACTGTTACATAAAACAATAAAGTCTGTGTCTGCAAACTTTTTGGAGGTTACACCAGTATATAGTTCAGTGTTTAGGTCAGTTAGTGGTATTGAAATAGCAGATTGGCTTGGTTCCATCTGGCGCCATTTTACCATTTTTACAGTTTAAAATGAGCAGCGCGTCAAAACAACAACGGAGCGGTTCACACCACAAACACTCTGGGTCGTTTGTTATGATTTTTCGGAGAGATTTATCTAGAGCCAAACACGCTTCATTCAAGCCCTTTCCACTCCATGCGCGTTGCTCCCTAACCCTAACCCTAACAAAGGTTTGTGACAATGTCTTTAGACATTTAGTTTTTTTCCCCTTATACATTTAGCATTATTAATCAGCATATTAAGAGCATTTCATAATAAACAATGTTATAATTTGGAAATGTATTTGGAGATAGCTAGGGTAGACAAAAAACTTTGAAATTACTAGTTAACTTTGTTTTGTTCTCATGATGAGAGCTTTGATTATTAGATTATGTACATTGTTTGTTTTTAGTAGTTTATTACTTTGCTATTACTGAGCAAAATATAAAAATGGTCCACCTGCACCCCCTGTGTCTTCAATGTGCCATATACGTAAGTGTCTAAATGTAAAAAATAAATAAATAACAATAGATAAATATAAAATATCTGATCTAACCTTTTTATATTCATATCCAGTTGGGAGAAATAATACCAATATTTTTTTGGTAACTATTGGTAAAAAAAAATGTACCAATCGGGCGTAAGGTTCCCATCTGTGAAGACTATTTTGAGTGTTTAGGAATTTTTCTTTTACAAAGTATTGCGGCTGCCCTGATGGAAATGTATAACTGTTCCAAAAAAGTATTGTCTGGACTTCTTGGAACTTTAATTGAATACCCCTGGTTCTTTCGAACATTATATGAGTATTATCCCTCTTCATCAGTTTTGTTTCTCTGTTTCAGATCCTGCTAAGAGGATGCGTGGTGTATACGGATACATCGGGCTGTTCGGAGTCATGCTGCTCTCCATCTATGTGGCTCTCAAACTGATTGGAGTCCTTTAAGGGAACAACATACCACATAAAACCAATCCTTGCCACTAAATGTAGTCTTTTTTTCACTTTTTTACTCTGTTTTTAAATTGCATTGTTCCATCCTGTAATTTATTTATTTTATTTTTTTACAAATTATAGAATATATTAATCACATTTAATCAACATTTTAGACTTTCATACTCAAGCTTTATGCTGTATTTCTCAGATTTCAATTAGAGTGACCAGTTAATCATTTGATGATGGTGTTTATGTGCAGACGACCTGGGTTTGAGTCCAGTTTAGGTCATTTTCGCTTGTTGATCACTGTCTGACTCTGAACAGGATATTTCAGGTGCAAATATTCAACAATATTATTGATTTGACTGCACTGACACAATTGGATGAGAACTGAACTGGGCGATGACAGTTTTCTCCAGAGCTACTGTATAGACAAAATAACTAAATGAATAAGTAGTGATTTTTACAATGGAAATGAATCAATGCTGAACTTACTTAGGCACTATTTTCTTCTAGAGCTGCTGTTCAGCCAAAACAAATTATGTTGCATTATTTTCCTGATATCACTGTAAAGCTGCTTTGAAACAATCTGCATTGTAAAAGCGCTATATAAATAAAGGTGACTAAACTTGACTTGTAAAACTGATAACTATCAGAGCATATCAGAGGCTGTCCTGATTTGATTGGCATGTATGGTCATTGGTCACCCTATGTTATATCAATAGATTCAGAGAAATGAATAATAAAATGTCAGTGTAAGATTCAAATAAACCATGTGTGAGTGCTTGATTGATTTAAAGTGAGAAAATGTATGGTGATGATCATACTTCATACTCATTTTAGCAGTGGAACATGCTCTGTCATTTCTGAAATCACTGAGAGGAGATTACAAAAGGTCCTTTATTTGTGAAAAATGAAATTAATTACATGATTCTGATCACTATGGTAATATTTAAAGTAGCATATGGCTGGGCTTTGGGACAACTGGAGCGTTAAATCATTTATAAACAGACCCTAGAGTGTTACTATGATGCTATGGTGTTGTGTGTGGTTACTATGATATCCTTATCACTCCAAAATCAGTTTTCCTTTTTTTGTGGTTATTTTTTGAGACAGTCTTATAGATAAGAAAAGCATTAGCACCCCTCTCCTCAGCAAACTACACGATTTCACATGTCATTTATCACACACAAGCAACGTGGCCAAGTTTAATATTTAGAGTTAGGAGTTTTATCAGAACACTATGAACAATAGTAATGCAAGCGGCACTAATAAACACAGATATTATAAAGAATTTACCGTAGTTTGAAAAGGCTAAAAGTTTTATTGTCTTTACAATTTTAGTTTAGCATTTCCAGGTTTGAAAATGGTATCTTTATATATATTGCAAAAGAGCCATTTTCTGTTCTCTTCACACTTTCTGATGTGTTTATGTGTTTTAAGTGTTGGATGGAAACATTTCACGGTGCAATTCTGTGTGATGTTTTTAGTTTGCTTGATTTGTTTTAATTTTATTTTATGTTTATGCTTTGTAAAGCACCTTGATCACTAACTGTAGCAGTGTTGAGTGTAACTCATTACTAAGTAATTAATTACTGTAATTTAATTACTTTTCCCTTGAAAAGTAAAGTAAACGATTACTCTTAATTTTTCTGTAATTAAATTACAGTTACTTCTGAGGTAATTGCATTGAAAACTGTACAGACTATAAAACAATTCTATATAAAACAGTAGTGGACTTAATTTTAATGTACCCTTCCTTTATATACAGACCCTTTCCAAAAAATTAGAATATCATGGAAAAGTTTATTTATTTCCATAATTCCATTCAAAATGTCCCCTCCTTGAACTGCCACCTTACTGTGGTGGAGGGGTTTGAGTACCCGAATGACCCTAGGAGCTATATTGTCTGGGGCTATATGCCCCTGGTAGGGTCTCCCAAGGCAAACAGGTCCTAGGCGACGGGTCAGACTAAGAGCGGTTCAAAACCCCTTATGATGAAGAAAAAACAGAGGACCGTGACGTCGCCCGGTATGGCGCAGCCGGGGCCCCACCCTGGAGCCAGGCCCGGGGTTGGGGCTCGTATGCGAGCGCCTGGTGGTCGGGCCTCTCCCCATGGGGTCCGGCCGGGCTCAGCCCGAAGGAGCGACGTGGGGCCACCCTCCCGTGGACCCACCACCTGCAGGAGGGACCGTAAGGGGCCGGTGCTAAGTGGATCGGGCGGCAGTCGAAGGCGGGGGCCTAGACAACCCGATCCCTGGATGTCCTAGGACACGCTGGAGAGACTATGTCTCCCGGCTGGCCTGGGAACGCCTCGGTGTCCCCCCGGAAGAGCTGGAGGAAGTGTCGAGGGAGAGGGAAGTCTGGGCATCCCTGCTTAGACTGCTGCCCTCGCGACCCGGCCCCGGATAAGCGGTAGAAGATGGATGGATGGCATTCAAAATGTTAAACTTCCATAGATTATAGATTCAGGGCCCACAACTTAAACGATTTCACGTATTTAGTTGTTTATTTGTACATAATTTGGGCTTCCAGCTCATAAAACCCATGAAACAGGATTTTAAAAAATTCGAATATTACATGAAATCACACAGTAATTACACAGTGATACCATGGTCACTGAACCAGGTTTTGGTTCTTTTGGCAGTGTGGGGCAGGTGCAAATCCTGCTGGAAAATGAAGGAAGCATGAAGTGCTCTGAAAATGTCCTGGTAGACGGCTGCGTTTAATAAAGCACAGTGGACCAAAGTCCTCTTTTCTGATGAGAGCAAATTTTGCATCTCATTTGGAAACCAAGGTCCCAGAGTCTGGAGGAAGAATGGAGAGGCACTTTATGGAGACAAACCCTAACCCTCCTTCATTTTCCAGCAGGATTTGCACCTGCCCACACTGCCAAAATAACCAAAACCTGGTTCAATGACCATGGTATCACTGTGTAATTACTGTGTGATTTCATGTAATATTCAAATTTTTTGAAATCCTGTTTTCGTGGGTTTTATGAGCTGGAAGCCCAAATTATGTACAAATAAACAACTAAATACTTGAAATCGTTTAAGTTCTGGGCCCTGAATCTATAATCTATGGAAGTTTAACGTTTTGAATGGAATTATGGAAATAAATAAGCTTTTCCATGATATTCTAATTTTTTGGAAAGGGTCTGTATTTTGGTCTGCTTATGCAATATATATATATTTGTTGTTGAAAGAACAGTTTCATATTTATCCTTGTATGGTTCAGCTGGTTGAGGACGTTGAAATGGGATTTAGAAAGTAATAAGTAATTTTTTAGAGACAGTAATTAGTACAGTAATATAATTACTCTGTTGAAACTAGTAATTAATTACTTTTTAGAGTAACTTACTCAAAACTGGATATTGCAGGACACAGCTGGTCATGTGATGTCAACATAGGCGCCTTCAGGGGGCGACCCGCTTCTTGTAGAATAACCTTTTCTAAAACCTTTCTTTAAAAATAAAATAAAAATCTCTTTTCTTGTAATTTTATCAGACGTGCTGTTCACATATTTAGGTGTAAAAGCTTTAGTTGGTGCACATTTTGTTTGATAGGATGTGCTCAGTGTGATGGAAAGCTCACTGCGCATGTGCGGCTCAGAGCCACTGTTTGAGACGGAAGACTGCGGAGTCTATCTCCACTTACTGCGAACCACAAGAAAAACTCAAGAAAAGTGCAGGTAAAAATGTATTGTGCTATAGAGCATGAGTCATTGTGATCATTCATGAGGTATTCTCCAACACTGTGCTTGTATTTATCCTCGATACTTTATATAAACAGTGATGTAGCAAATATGGGTTAGAAATCATCCGGACATACGAGATCAATCATGTTTACAGCATTAACACTCGACGTCTTCGTCCGAAAATGAGCGGAAACGTAATTTTGAACTATTGTGTTAAATATCGCTAATGTTAATATTCAGATTTTGGTCGCAAACATGACAAATGGAAATCCTTTTGTGTGCTATTTGTGTTTGGTTTCGGGATGATCATGTGTGCTCTGCGTGTGCGCAGTCAGTGATGCTGCGCCGCATTTGCGCAGTAACAGTGGAATTTATTACATTTATTAATATGATTGCTGCTAAAATGAGTTTGTGAACACTCACTTCCCCCTGAGTTTTTAAAAATGTTTTTGAAATAAGTCTCTTATGCTCACCAGTCACCAAGCATACAGTCACCATTGTGAAATATAATTACAATTTAACTGTTTGCCATTTCAGTATATTTTAAAATGTAAGTTCTTACTGAATAGAAAGTTGAAATGAACAGCATGAATTTGAAACATAATCTTTTGTAACATAAATATCTTTACTGGCACGTTTGATGAATTTAATGCAACCTTTCTGAATAAAACTATTAATTTGTTTTATTTACCTCAAACTTTTGAATGGTACTGCATCATGGTTTACATAAAAATACTAAGCAGCAAAAAACTCATATATATATATATATATATATATATAATATAATATATAACTAAAAGCATAAGCAGCAGATAGATAGATATGGGGGATAGTGTTTTGAAATTAAATATATATTTATTTGTGCAAGATTGTCACTGTAATACATGTTATTCACTTTGGATAAAAGCCTAAGCTGAATGTTAAAAAGTTCATTACGCAATATGAATAAGTATCTTTAGTTGGAAAACCAGCACAACATCTCAAAAGAACCGTATTTCTTTGAATGATCAGGTGAAATCAGCAGCATGTCGGGGTTTCTGGATGGGATCAGATGTGGCGATTGCGAGTGTAATGTGGATTGGGGTGAGAAGAGAAACACCATCGCCTCCATCGCAGCCGGAGTTCTGGTACGTCTGCCTAATGACATCAAATAAATCTCAAAAATCCAGTGATTCCCAAACTAATGATCTTTCTTCTCACACTGTGCACACGTGCAGTTTTTCACAGGCTGGTGGATCATCATCGACGCAGCGATAATGTACCCTAAAGAGGAAGAGTTCCACCACGCATATCATACCTGTGGGGTTATCGCGACTATAGCCTTCCTCATGTGAGTCACACTTGTACAGATTCTCTCTTGGCTTCCTCTAATGAAGGGAACAGTTGTTTTTAAAGTGTCCAGCCCGACAGACTGTCCCAGATGTTTCTTCCTGTTGTTTAGCCTTGATTTAACTGCAGGGTTGTGCAATGACTACCGTCACCATGACTGCATTGTTTAACTCCCTGTTGAGTTTCACTTTCTGTGGATTTCAAAGTCTTTAGATATACAAAGACGGTGCACTTATATTACAATGAATGGGGGAAAGTGCTTTGAGACGCGCTTATGACTTCAAATGCAGTTTTTTTGTCAGGATTTCAGACAGTTGTTGTCAGATTTCATTGATTTTAAATTTAATCGTAAAGCTTGGTGAACAGGTTTAGAGATGTTTCCCCATTCAAAGAGAAAGGAGCTGTACTTGATGACTGAAATACTGAAGCTGCCCGAGAGGAGTTGGCCAAGATGGCCGTCGAGTGGAATGACTTGCTTTATAGGGTCTTTGTTTGATTGCAGGATCAACGCAGTGTCAAATGGCCAGGTGAGGGGAGACAGCTACAGCGAGGGCTGCTTGGGACAGACTGGTAAGTGCTGCATTCGCATCATGAGTTTTTTGTAATACTACAGGACTGAAAAGTGCCTTTAGGGTGTTCTTCTCTTGGTTCTTTTGGTCTGGACCAAAAAATAAAATAATACATATATTCCTGGTTCGCTTGGTCTTCATACTGTCATTTTTAAGACTGGACCTAAAGATTAAAAGAAAAGAAAAAGGGGCGGGGCTACATAAGGTCTATATGTGATGGTATTTCGACCAGCTGAGAACCCGTGGAGAGATTATAACGTGTGTAAAGGAGTCAAAACAGCAGCAGGAATCCCTCCGTCACACACACAGATGAAGATCTGCTGCGAGGAGACGCGGTTCTGATGCCTGTACCAAACTGTGATGGGCATCATCACGACTATGATGAGAAAAATGCGTGAGCATTCTGTCCTTTTTAGGGTTGCATCTTGTGACATCATGTCCTGTTTTTGGTTCGTTTACATGTCTTTGGTCTGTGTTACGTTCATATTTCAGTCGAACCACACCAGAGTTGGTTTGGAGGCGGATTGAGACTCATCTTTTCAGCGTCTCGGTCCACTTGTTTGGTGCACACCAGGGTTCAGATGGCAGCATTCACACTTATTCAAATGAACCACACTAACAGAGCAATCACACTGTCTGATTTAATCGAACCAAACATGCCAAGTGTGAACACACTCTTTTTAAATAAATAAAAAAAAAGAAAGAAAAAAAAAAAAAGTAAAAAATTGCATATACTGCGTTAGACTAAGCTGGGAAGGGTCACAGCTGTCCTATTGTTAATTTAATTGCTTCTATTGCTCTCCTCATTTGTAAGTCGCTTTGGATAAAAGTGTCTATTAAATGTAAAGGTAATGCGTGTCTGTGTAGGTGCCAGAGTTTGGCTCTTCATCGGGTTCATGTTGGCGTTCGGGTCTCTTATCGCCTCTATGTGGATTCTGTTTGGTGGTTTTGTTGTGACCGGTAAGAGAAAGATTTTGCTTTCTTTTTTCTTTTTATAGAAAAAGATGTTTCAGGTTTCTGCTTGTGTATAGTTTCTAATTAAGTTTTTCTTTTTTCTTTTCATGAATGAACAGACAAGAAGGATCTGTCAGTGTATCCTGGTATTGCAGTTTTCTTCCAAAATGCATTCATCTTCTTTGGGTAAGTTTGAATCTCACATCAGAAGAGGTTTGATATGTCACTGCATTACCCGTAGGCCAGGTATATAGATATATAAGCTTGTTTATTTAAGTTCAGTAATTTCACTTAAATGACAATTAATAGGTCATTTGCATTGCCATTTAAGTGAATTTACTGAACTTAAATATACAAGCTTGATAAAAATGATCATTCTAGAAGAAAATTTCAGATGGCATTTAGAGGCTTTTGCATCTGAACTCTTCATATATAAAATATATTATATTATATAATATATAAACTTTACAAAAGTTTGGGGTCGGTAAGATTTTTTAAATGTTTTCGAAAGAGGTCTTTATTGTTCACCAATGCTGCATTTATTTGATCAAAAATACAGTAAAAACTAATATTGTTAAATAATGTTATTTATTCCTGTGATCAAAGCTGAATTTTCTGCATCATTACTTCAGTCTTCAGTGTCACATGATCCTTCAGAAATCATTTTAATATGCTGATTTGCTGCTCAAGAAACATTAATTATTATTATCAATGTTGAAAACAATAATATTTTGATGATTTTTCACTGAGTAGCATTTATTTAAAATAGAAATCTTTGTATCATTATAAATGTCTTTACTGCCACCTTTGATCAATTAAATGCGTCCTTCCTGAATAAAAGTGGAAATTTCTTTAAATAAATAAATTCAGAATGTTTAATGCAAGAAGTAAATACAGTACAAACTTGAACTTGTTTTTCTACCATGTTTTCACCAAATGACCACAGGGATGTTTAATAAATTATGTGCAATATTATACCTATATTGTAGTTTTATTACCTATAAAACCTTTTACCTTTTGCTAAAACAATTTACTGTATGTAATTGCTATGTGGAGATAATTATATTTAAGTGATTGATTACACAAATGAGTTGTTAAATTGAATTTTCCATAAATCTATTGGAATGGACAATATTATCTGATTCAAACTGAATGAAACTGAAAATGAAAGAGAAATATTTTTTTCTACTGATGCTATTAAAGCAACACTATGTATTTTTTCAACCTTCATAATATATTTCCAAGACCCTTGTGATGGTACATCGACTGACAATAGGTTGAATGACACGTCTGCCATAGCCTGACCGTCTGTATCGCTTTTACTGGCACTACGTAACTTCGGGGTTCGGGTAGTAACCCGAGCACAAAAAGAACTACAAAATTTGACTGCTTTACGGCATACGTCACTTCCCCCAACACTTCCTCAAATTCGGACGTGAGAGAGGCCAACCAGCGTTTGTTTTCCGGCTTTCGCGCGCATGTTTTTGTCATGGCCAAAGCAGCAATCATAGACTGTAAAAAAATATGGACGTAGTGTCCGTGACGTCACCCGTAGGTTTCTGAAGACCGTTTTTGAAGCCTAAAGTGGGCGTGGCCGACCGTCGCCATCATCTCAGCGCGTCACTCCCAAATTTATTTATTTTTACAGTCATACAATGAGCTGAGGTAACGTGACGGCTAACAGACAGCAGACAAATGGCTAATGATGACTAATGACCACAGCAGAGGGAATCCACCTGTCACTCAAAAGTGGACACACCTTTAATTATGCAGAAATTTAAGGCTTAATATAATGTAAACGGATGAGTTATAAAAAAAATCACCCCCCTCACAGTTGTCATGAAGGGGAAAATAAGCTATATAGACCAAAGCCACTTTTTGCACCAGGCTGTAAAGGTGTTTTTTTCTGCTGTAAAGTTGGCCATTTTAACATGGGGGAGATGCAGATTTGACTCACTTCTGCACCCAGCCTCAAGCGGCCAGTCGATGAATTACCGTTGAATTCACTTCCGTGTTGGTTTCAAGAGAGAGACAGGGAGGTTGTCGCTTGGCAGCAACGGACAAAAAAAAGTCCGAAGTAAGCCTATGTCTAAACGGCATGTACAAGTTTGGTAGGGGCTACATTATATAATAGTAAATAATAGATGATTACTAGCCTATGACTGCAGGCTGATAGTCATGTTTGTTTATTTATTTTTCTGGTGAAAGTGTCTTGCCTCAGGCTATAATGCAAATCGATTTTTCAACTTTGCAGATTCATCTATGGTAGCTTGATATTATAATATTGACGATATATGGCTATTACCTACCACACAAACATTGAATTGAATTAGCATTCTGTAAAACAGGCTACTATAATGACGCTGGCTTGTAAACGTGAGCTACGCGATCTTTTGGCGTTAAAAAAAAATAAAACCCATGAAATTATATTCATGACATGCTGAAATATATGCCACTGTACCTGGGAAGAAGACATTTCACACGCAACGCAGGCAGTCTGCCCAAGACATGAGAACTCCTTCTGCAGAGTTCGGGGGTATCGGCTTGTCAACAAATGCACGTGTATCCCCTGGTGTTACCATGACAGATTTTACGACAGTAGTAGAAAACAATACTGTTTCCCAACTGTAGGGGGACCCCGAGAGCAAAAGTTACTTGGTGTTGCTTTAAATATCTGTTAGTCGCAAGACATTTAAATGACCTTCAGAATACTTTTTAGGAAGCCTAATGCCCCGTTAAAAGTGCATTAAAATAATTTTGAACATATCATGAATATATGAACTATCGCCCCGGCCTGTAATTACCTGCGCCAGAGATCTAAGATTTTGAGTATTCGTGCAAATCATAATAAATTACTCTGCAAATTCTGAAAACAATATGATAATTTGATTGAGCTCTGATTTGTGATTCTCCTTCACTCTTGCAGTGGTCTGGTGTTCAAGTTTGGCCGAACTGAGGACCTCTGGCAGTGAAGCTTCATTTCCTTCAATCAAATCCCACAGTCCATCAACACACAATTCCTCTGTACTTATTGCTGCTTATTTGCACTCGCTATTTCTTTCTCTCCTCTTTTCAACCCCTCAGACGTTCTTAAATATATTCCTTCTTCCTTTCTTTGTCTTGTTTCCTGTGTGGCCACAATGGGTGCACACAAGAAATGCAAATCAAATCCAGACTCTGCAGTCAAAATGGACACGTTTTGACCTCACTCTGCATTAAAAAAAATTACATATATGCAATAGAATTTCAATGACATTACATATAGAAATTGTAGAATTCTCAGATTAAAAGTGCACAATAAGAGCTAATATCTTCAGCCTAGCGTTTCCAGAGATCTCAAAAGGAAAGAAAACATTGATTCGCAAAATATAGTAACGTGATTTTATGTGATTGCAGCAGGGAGAGTTTTTGAGCAGAATCGTTTATAAACCAAAATGAGTGATTCACTGTGTTTCTATTTTTAATGTGTCGTCATTTGAATAAGTTTGCTTTTTTTACATAAGCCACCAGATTTGTATCTGTCAGATCACTTTCATGCATAATCTCTTGAAATTTCATCATATTAGCTCAACCTTCTGTCAGTTGACATCACTACAACATCGTTTTATTCAATGTTTTACTTTTGGAAGATTTTTATATATTATGTTATACGGATTCCCATACTCTTTTCAGTCATTCATTATTACAGATTTAAAAAAATTATTTTACAGAGATTGCACTGAGCAAGAGCAGTTTCTTAGAGCTGAGCTTTAGCAGAAACATGTACATTCACTGTCAACTTTTTTTTTTTTTTTTTAAAGACGTGTTTAATTTCTGTGCAACTAGTAAAACCAAACAGCATATTTTCCTTGACTGTGGGAACCCTGGTTATATATTTTGTGTTCTGGAGCATCAAAGTCACTCTCTATGTGTATGCTTGGGCATGTGGGAGTTGTATAAAAATGTTAATGTTTTTAAAAAAGCACAATTTCTTATTATTTCAGTGGTTATGGGTGAATAAGGTGACGCAAGTCAGAGATTTTGACTCGTCTATCAACTGACAAATTAAAGATTCTGTGATTTCTACATGCTAAAAGAATGTAACATTTTAATGTAATCCATGTCTCTCTTTCTGACAAAAAGCTAAACTTCATTCAACTGTGGGTTTCAAATGAATAAAATTATTGTAAATATGTACAGAGCCAGTGTTTTTTTCTTTCACTATGTTCAAATACAGATGAATAACGGGTTTATGGACTACAGTCAATGTACTGACTGACATCAGGTTATTTTTAGATATTAAGTTAGTTGGTGGTGTGGTTTATCAGCTCGCCATCATGAAACAAACTCTTCTCTGTGTGTCTTGCTTCCACTGAAGTAATTTAATCCAGCCACGGGCTTGGAAAAGTCTTTGCGAGATGATTTTTCAGTTAGAAAACATACTGATTTCCATTTAAGGACATTTTATATTGTAAATTGTTTACTTAAGCAACCTCTGACTTCTCAAACACACATATATTTTGTGTTAATTGCATTTATGCCTGGAGTTTTCTTTGATGTGTCCACAAGTTCTTCATACACGTACCGCCAAATTTGGAAACTACATGAGAAAGAAATACATAATTAGCAGTGATAAACATGTTTGGAAATATAAGTTAAGTACATTTTTCTAAATAAGTATGTCATTAATTCCACTTTAAATGAAAAAGATGAATGCAAACACAGAAAGAGTAAGAATTGGCATTTAATCCACTGTATTTATATTGTTGTGAATGAACAAAACCATTTACCTCCCAGAATGCCTGGTCATCAAAGCACTTCCTGTCCTGCTGGGGTCTCCAGAAACTCCATTTAAGGAAAAGTCCTGCAAATTTATTTAAGTTGTATGTATAGTCTGCCTCAGTAAACTAAAACACAAAACTTATCAGTAAGGGTTATGGAAAAACACAACACTTTATTTTGATGGTCCACCAGTAGACATTCTACGATAACTTTGCAACTACATGTCAACTAACTCTCATTAGACTATTAGTGTAGTGGAGTGTTAGATTAGGTCAGGGTTAGCAGAATAAGTTGACGTACTTGCAAAGTCACTTATAGTCAGTAGAATGTCTGTTGAGGAGCATCTGAATAAAGTGTTAGCAGACAGTCTACTAATACTCTAATGACAGTTAGTTGACATGTAGTTACTTAAAGGGATGGTTCGGAGTAATTTCAACCTAGGGTCCTTTGCACCATGACCTCGAGCCAAACACCCCCCCAGAAGCTTTTTTTCCCCTTGGTTGAACATTATTAAAGTTAGAGCTTATTTAGAGATATCAGCCGAATGGCTTAGTGCAGGTGCTAATGGATCCAAGGATGTATCTCGTAAATTACCCCACTAATAATGCCCAGAATGGCACCACACTTCTACAGTAGTACAAATAGGTTCTGTACTCATAAAACGAGGCATTGGAAAGTTTGTAAGTACATCAGGAGTTTATTTATATAACACTTTCCTGACGGCTCATGCTACCGCTAACCCAGACGTCGAGGTCACTTCCGTGATTTGGGAAAAGCCCATAAAAGTCCTGGCAGAAAGCGATGCGTAAGGATGTAGTGTAACGACGCCCAGTTCCAAGAATGCACTAATATTTTGTTGGTAGTACCAGTTTGCAACAATTATTAGTTAACACTAAGTTGTCAACACTTTGGAAAAAATAAATTTCAATGAAGTGTTAAATTCACTAGCTTGTGAGTTTTGCAAAGGACATTTACGGACTTTTCCCAAATCACGGAAGTAACCTCGACGTCCGGGTTAGCGGTAGGGAAAAAAGGCTTCTGGGGGGGTGTTTGGCTCGAGGTCATGGTGCAAAGGACCCTAGGTTGAAATTACTCCGAACCATCCCTTTAACTTACTTATAGTTAGTAGAATGTCTAAAGTGCACCATCAGTCTTACTTTTTTTTTCTTTTCTTTTCTTTTCTGTTTTTTTTTATTTATTTTTTTAGAAAGAATCTGAATCTATTACAAATTAGCTCACAGACAGAAATGCACAGGGAAAACTGTTTAAAACAGCCTAAGGTGCTTTGCTGATCTTATTCATAACACAAGGAAATGAAATATGACTGTCAAATGATCTTCATCAGTGGTGTACCTGTAGCTGTTCCCATCACCAGACTCATGCACACCGTTATGAGGAAAACACAGATGTGATTCACAGCAAACCGCACAGCTCTGAGAACACAAATACAACACAGTCAGCATTAAAAGATCTGAAAAACATCTAAAGCTCAGACATTTTATGCCTGTAGTCATTGCTTTTACTGTTATTCTATGGTTAATTAATGCAATTTATTGGATGCACACGTCATATGATTGACTAAAAGTGAAAATCACTTTACATTGTGCTTTCACTACTGGCCAGCTGTATAAATAAATGAGCGAACCATCCCAGGATTCCCGGTATGGCGTGCACGTTGAGGACGCCGCAGGTGTCGTGACACTCAAAAGCAAACAACATGTGATCCTGAATGAAAGTGAAAAAGTTATAGTTATAGTTATTTTAGTACTTCAACTTTAAACAAAAATGACAAATACTGAAATACAATAAGTTTAATTTAAGCTTAAAGGGATACTCCACTTTTTTTGGAAATAGGCTCGTTTTACAACTCCCCCAGAGTTAAACAGTTGAGTTTTACCGTTTTCGAATCCATTCAGCCAATCTCTGGGTCTGGCGGTACCACTTTTAGCATAGCTCAGCATAGATCATTGAATCGGACAAGACCATTAGCATCTCTTTTTTTAAAAAAAGACCATTTTCAGGCGCTGCGTCATATCATTACACCTGCTGGACTCATGGTACGGCAGCAAAGTTTCTTGATTATTACGCAGGAATGAGAGTATAGTTCCTAGCCATATCAGCCTAGAAAATCACAACTTTTCATTTTCCATCGGTCTTAGTACACGATGTAACTACAGAAGAGTCAAGTTTTAAATAGGAAAAATATCGAAACTCTTTGGTCATTTTTTTTGAGAGAGATGCTAATGGTCTTGTCCGATTCAATGATCTATGCTAAGCTATGCTAAAAGTGGTACCGCCAGACCCGGAGTTCGGCTGAATGGATTCGAAAACGGTAAAACTCAACTGTTTAACTCTGGGGGAGTTGTAAAATGAGCCTATTTCCAAAAAAAGTGGAGTATCCCTTTAATGTTTTATTTCAATTAATGTTTTTTTAGTTAACGACCCTGACTTATGGGGGGAGATCAGGAAAATTTGAGTTTTCCATTTTGTGATGGATGTGGCTTGACCTTCATGTACTGGAATCCCAGGGCTGATAAGAGAGCGGCACAGAAGCCAATCATCATAGCGATCCATGGCTCGTGGACTGCCGTCATGGCAACACTAATGGCAACACCACCAGACAGGGCAGAGCTCTGGAAATGAACCTGCAAAACATGATACTCTTCATCATGTGTCCATTTTCTGAAAAACTGGATCCTAACAAAGTCAACATGAAATGGAGTTCACGACCCATTATACTTTCATGATGTGTCAGATTTCAGAGTATTATGTTATGATTGTTTTCAACTCTGTGAGGGAGTTTGCTATGTGGGAATGTTCTTACTACAGTCGCTCACCATGTTCATCTTTCCTTTGGAGCTGGTGAGCATAGAAACAGACATCGCCATGACAACACTGACGGCCAGAGACAGATACGTCCCATATATCACAGTGAGTTTCAGTTCTTTCTCCCTCCTTTGAGGCACCAGTGCCGAGTTAAAACTGGGCCAGAACATCCACAGAAACAGTGTTCCTGTGAGAAAGAGAGAAAGGGAGGCAGTTCCCGTGCATGATTTAATTAAAATATAGAGATAAAATAATTACACTTCGGTCCTTGAATCTGATTGGATGAGCATCGTTCAAAAGGGCCGTGATATCCAGCAGCACTGGGACTTTTCACTGTTTCGTTCGTCTTTCTTTGTTCCAGACAGACTGTCAGAGTTGGGGATTTTCAGTGACTCTTTCTGCAGGTTACACAGTTACACCAGTAGGTGGCGACAAATTACTGTCTTTGTAAATGACTCACTGAATCATTCATTGAGCCTATTGAACCGATTCGTTCACAACTTTCAGGATTAATTTAGGATCTAAACGTTGAGTTATGAATATAACTACTGTTCCCAGAAGGAGGGAAATGAGGTACAACACATGACTATGGGATATCGCGCTCTAGCGCCATCTGCTGAAGACACCTTTATTCACGCCTGAAAGGCTAATGACGCATGACGACGTGGGCGGTGCCACATGCCCACAGCATATAAATGCAGTCGTATGCGTCATTCCCCTTTGTTCAGTCCAGCTCTTCACCGAGCCTCCGACTGCGCGGGGCCCAGAGGTGTTGTACCTCGTTTCCCTCCTTCTGGGAACAGTAGTTATATTCATAACTCAACGTTCCCATTCAGTCGGTCAACTCGGTACAACACATGACTATGGGACATGTATTCACGCCCTGCCGAGTTGCTGAACTAAACGTAAGAGGCCAGCACCGCCACATGACCCTTTTTCAAGAGAGTGATGGTCCTTGGTCTGAAGTCCCTGCAGTAAGCACGGACGAGCTACTGTTAAAGCAGTGACATCTAGTCGGTAAAACCGAACAAATGTGTGTGGTGATGTCCAACTGGCTGCCGCACAAATATCTTCTACTGACACCCCTCTAAACAACGCCCATGACGTTGCCATGCCTCTTGTAGAATGCGCCCGCACCCCTGTCGGTGGATCTAACCCTTTACTCCTGTATGCAATTGAAATCGCCTCCACGATCCAATGTGAAAGACGCTGTTTAGACAGCGGTTTCCCACAAACAGGGTTGGTAAACCACACAAAAAGCTGATCGGACGAACGCACTGCCTGCGTCTGCTCGATATACCTGCGTAAAATTCGTACAGGGCATAACGCGTGGAGTCTCCTGTCTTCCTCTGAGTCAATCGAGAGATTTGACAGAGCTGGTAGCTCGAACGAGAGCAAACTATATGCCCCTGACATGACTTTTGGTGTATACGCAGCGTTCGGGCGCAACACCACTCTAGACCCATCCAGTGCAAACTGGATGAATGAGGGATGCACTGACAGCGCATGGAGATCACCAATACGCTTTGCTGATGCCAGCGCGAGCAATAGGGCTGTTTTATAAGACAGCATCTTCAGATTCAATGATTCTAAGGGCTCGAATGGAGGTTCACACATAGCCTCCAAAACCACAGTTAGGTCCCATGATGGTACCATCGACTTTGCAACGGGTCTCAGTCGCTTCGCTCCTTTAAGGAACCGCACGGCCAGCGGGTGCGCGCTCGGCGCGGCCCCATTAATACCCTCGTGACAGGCCGAAATGGCCGCTAATTAAACTTTTAGTGTGGAATGTGATCGACCCTCTTCGAACAATTCCTGCAGAAACGTTAATATTCCCGCGATCGGGCACTGAAATGGCGATAAAGACTTTTGCCCGCACCACTGTTCAAATATGCGCCATTTCGACGCGTAGAGCCCCCTTGTTGATGGTGCCCTAGCACTCTGTATTGTGGCTACGACATTAATCGGGAGCCCTGCTGCCACTAAATTCACCCTCTCAGCGGGTAAACCCATAGATTCCACAGTTCCGGCCGGGGGTGTAGAACCTGTCCTTCTGCCTGGGACAGCAGGTCCCTGCATTGGGGAAGACACCACGGTGTCCCGGCCAGCAGCGTCATGATACATGCGTACCATGTTTTCGTTGGCCAGCGCGGGGCCACTAAAATTAGTGACAGACCCTCCTGACGCACCCTGTCCAGAGTGGGCTGTATCAGTTCTACCGGGGGAAACGCATGCAGTAGAGTTTTGGGCCATGCATGAGACAGCGCATCCACCCCCAGCGGGGCGCTGCTGTTTATTATCGAGAAAAACAGCGGGCAGTGCGTGTTTTCCCTGGATGCAAAAAGATCGACCTCGGCCCTGCCGAACCGATCCCAAATCTGCGCCACTATTCTCGGGTGCAAACGCCATTCCCTGACCTGTGGTCCTCCCCGGGATAGCAGGTCTGCCCCGCCATTCAGGTGACCCGGGACATGCACTGCCCTAAACGACGCTAAGTGTTCGCTGGCCCATATTAGGAGTGTTAGTTGCAGCAGTGGAAGAGAGCGTGTGCCCCCTTGTCTGTTTATATATGACATTACTGTCGTGTTGTCCGTTCTGACTAATGCATGTTCGCCGTGCAGATGCTGCACAAAGTGTTTCAGTGCCAGAAGAACTGCCTGCAACTCAAAATAATTTATATGACGCTCCTTCATCGTTGATGACCATTCTCCTCTTACAGAACTCCCCTGGCATAGGGCTCCCCACCCATGTAGGGATGCATCTGTCGTCACTACTATACGTGACGTAACTCTGCCTAGGGGGATTCCCTCTGTCAACAGACTCGGGGATTCCCAGGGAACCAGAGCCCGAACGCACGCTGGCGTTATCGTCACTTGTCTGTTTAAATGCCGTGTGACATTCAGACCAGTGCTCAGCGCCCATCTCTGGAACGCACGCATAAAGAGGAGACCGAGCCGAACGACCGTTATTATTGAGGCCATCAACCCCAGCAGCCTCAACACTGTGTGAAAACGCACTCGCTTTCCCAGTCGAAACCGACTCAGGCAGCTGCAAAAATTCTCGGCTCTTTGAAGCGACAGCATAGCTGTGTTCTTTATCGAATCTATCTCTAAACCGAGATACGAAATCCGCTGACACGGAACCAGGGAGCTCTTCTTGAGATTTATTAAAAATCCCAGATCTCATAGGTGGGAGACAAGGGTCTGTGTTTGCAATACTGCTTGTTCCCTGGTGTCTGTGGCCAGGAGTAGGTCGTCCAAATAGGCGAACACTCTCATGCCTTGATGACGCAGCAGAGTCAGTGCCGCTTCTGCACACTTCGTGAATGTGCGCGGCGCTAGGGACAACCCGAACGGCAGGACTTGAAATTCGTATGCAGTCCCCTCGAAGGAGAACCTCAGAAATTTTCTGTGGTCCGGGTGAATTGTGACATGAAAATACGCATCGGTCAAATCCACCGATGTGTACCATTCCCGGGGACGCAGAGAGGATAGTAGATGACGCACTGTGAGCATTTTGAATTTGTAACGTCTGAGGTGTTTGTTCAACTGCCGTAAATCCAGAATCGGGCGTAAGCCCCCACTTTTCTTTGGGAGGAGGAAGTAACGGCTGTAAAACCCTTCCTCCGTTTTTCCCTGTGGAACCACCTGTATTGCAGCCTTGCTGAGAAGAACCTGAATTTCTTTCCTTAATACTGGGGAAGCCTCCCCCGACACCGACGTCGTAATTACCGAAACAGGGGGGGCATGAGAGGAACTGCAGCCGATAACCGCACTGAACTGTGCGAAAAACCCATGGTGTTGGTGCGCATGCGTGCCACCGTTCCAGGCTGACAGCAAGGATTCCCGGCATCACCGGGGAAACCCCCACCTCTCTTATTGAGCATTGTTGGACATTGGATGTCCCTGTGTTTACCCCCTTTGACAACACATGGTTTATTTGTGAGTTTGGTGGTTTTAATACATCCTGATTGTTCTGACAAATCAATACATGAGGCATTGCATGATTGTTTTGACAAATCATAACGAGGCATTGAATGCTGAACACAAAGTTTCTTTATTGAAATTGAACTCAAAACTGAACCCACTCTCTTGCAAGGTTTCTTTTCCACTGAGAGAAGAAAGCGGCTGCCTCTGGGCCGATGATCCTCCCTCGATTGCGAGCTAGGAATTTGCCCGTGCCCTCCTCTCTGTGGAGAAAAATTTCCCTTTCGCTGCGGGCGGGTCTTTCTTTCCCGACCCTGCCTGCTGTTTAGGTTGTGGATAAGCTCGCCTAGGTCTAGTCTCCCAAGCATTGGGTCTCGGCGCTGCCACTGCAGCAGCCGGCCTCTTGGCTGGTGGGGGTCGAGTCGACCCCCTAAACCGTGGCTGAGCAGGTGATTGTGTTGGTTTGTTAAACCTTCTAGGCATTGAACCCCTGAGAGATTCTGCCTGCCTTGAATTTTCAAATCGCGCTTGAAACGCGTCAAGACCCTCTCCAAATAGACCCGTCGTAGAGATTGGTGCTCCGAGGAACGCATTCCGATCTCGTTCCGGCAGGTTCGCCAGAGTCAACCACAGATGGCGCTGAGCCACCACCGTACTGGCCATTGCATGACCTAACAATACCAACGCGCAACGTGTTGTACGCAGTATATAATCAGCTGTGGATCTCACCTCCCCCATAAGTTCGTCACACGATCTTCCCTCTGACACGGCATCGCTTAGTTCCCCCAAGCAAATAGCCTGATATGTTTGTAGCAGGGACATTGTGCTCAAGGCTCTAGCCGTGCAGGCTTGATCACTATAAATCCTGCTAAGCTGTCTGTACGAGAACCTACACGGTCCCGACGGGAGAGTGGGGATGCCCGCGATACCGCTATTTTGCATTGGAGCCAAGTAAGTCGCAAGCGAATGCTCCACTGGCGGAGCTGATATTAACCCTGCTTCCTGTGCTCCTTCGAGATCAGTGAACTTACTCATTCCCGGCACCGGGGAAGGAGAAGACATGGGTTTTGACCATGAAGCTGTAAGCTCTGCCATACAGTCTGGGTAAATCGGCAGATGTGTCCTTACCACAGTTTGAACCTGAGACAAATAGAACCCGCCGAAACGTGAGCTTTTTTGAACCGGGGGAGGGGCAGGCCATTCCACCGACAGCTTTGCTGCCGCCCTTCGATATAGTTCAAAGAAGGGCTCCTCCATGAACTCACTTCCTCCCATCGTCTCGGAGAGGGAGGGGGAAGCCGTGACCTGCTCCGGCTGAAAATTATCTTCAAAGAATTCCTCACCTGCTTCCAGCGAGACAGAGTCCTCCTCCCGACACTCCAACGAAGCCATCAGGGGAACATTATTAAAATCATTCATAACCTCCCCGGCTTCCATACGGTCGCTCCAAGTACCTGCCTCAAAACCGGCTAGTGCCGTATCTGGAGCAGCACCTGAGGACAGAAGCGGGCCGTGTCTGTCCGCTGTATTCTCGAGTACTCGTTCAACAAATGCTATGCGTCGCTCGAGTGTCGAACGACGAAGCTGTCGGCAGTGTATACATGTTCCCGTGTCGGAGAGAGCCAGCTTAGCATGGACAATCCCCAGACACACCGGGCAGTGCTCGTGTGTATCTTTTTCAGACAACAGGTACCCACATGCCATTGGGCATGAGCGAGAATTCTTGTTGTGAGACTTATTATCTTTTAGTTAGCAACGCTAAAGCTTTTAATTTCTCTGTTTGTGCCTTTCAATAGGAATCACCACCGTGGGTTTTTCCAATGAAGATTGTGGCGTGATGGCGTTCTAGCAGCACGGTGAAGAGCTGAAGAACAAAGGGGAATGACGCATACGACTGCATTTATATGCTGTGGGCATGTGGCACCGCCCACGTCGTCATGCGTCATTAGCCTTTCAGGCGTGAATAAAGGTGTCTTCAGCAGATGGCGCTAGAGCGCGATATCCCATAGTCATGTGTTGTACCGAGTTGACCGACTGAATGGGAACAAGTGACTGGCTGTGTCTGAAATCGCCCCCTATACTTTTAAATAGGGCACTATTTGAGAAGTCAGCCATTTGTAGTGGTGTCCGAAAACATAGTGAACGTTATCGAGTGCACTCATTCAATCCCATAATGTACTGCAATAACGAGTGTATAACCGAAGTACACTCAACGGCTACAGAATACCCATAATGCACTGTGAGAGTCATGTGCTGAATAAATTCCTGCGTCTGACCAGAAGATGGCGCCCGCAGAAGGAATCATCCATCCATCCATTTTCCAAACCGCTGGTCCATTGTGGCTACAGCGTAATATTATAGGCTACACATATACATTCCTTCTTAATTGATTATTTAATTGTTTAACTAAGGTTTAAACATAGGCTGTGTCTGAAATTGTCCCCTATACTCTTAAATAGGGCACTACTTGAGGGAACAGCCATATGTAGTGGTGTCCGAAACCATAGAGGACATTATCGAGTGTACTTGTTCAGTCACACAATGCACTGTGAGAGTCTGCTGAATGAATTTCTGCATTTCGTCAGAAAAGCTGAATCATCCATCCATCCAGTTCCAATGTGGCTATAGCGTAATATCATACATATATATCCCTTTTTGATTGATTATTAAATTGTTTAAAAATGTTTATTCATACAGGTTTCCTTGACAGAGTTCAAGATAAATCTTTTCATCGTTACTGGAGCTGCCAGTTTGCTATTACTTTCAAATGATTATTAAACAGCAAGCACAAACTATGCAAAAGCGGCAGCCCTTCCGGTGCACTCAGTGTCCGAATTCACTTACTCTTTTTCATTCACTTCTTCAAGTGGACTATATTAGTGGAGAAGAGAATAGTGAATGAGGGTATAGGGGGCGATTTCGAACACAGCCAATGTGGCCCTGTCCCTAATGGCCCTCGAATACACACTTTTATCAGAGCCCGCATACATATACATACATAGTACATACATACATACATACACATATATACATATAGTGTTGTGGTTACATTTTCTGCAACAGCTGTGCCACATCAACTCAATAATTATATAATAGATCTGCATCACACAAATTGTAAATAATCTGTGGCCTTAAACATTCTTACCCGAGTGATATTGATCTATATAAAACTATTTTTGCTTTATAAAATGCTTTTTGCTTTGAGGGAAGAATAAAAAAGGCATCCAATGGAGTGATTTAAAGCAGTAAATTAGCTTAAAATATATATTTTAATTGCATGAACGAAGCACAGGTGCCATTAAATATTCAGTTTTATCTGTAAATATTCAAATTATCTTTAAAGAATCACTTGAAGCTCACAAACTCATCTGATGTGCTGTCATGGTTAGAGTCTGAAACCTGGTTTAGAGGTATCTTCTGAGTCTGAGAGATAACTGTTTGTTATTGTACTCACCAAACATTGCGAATAAGCCAGTGCTACGGTCAATTTTTTCTTTCTCATGTTTTGGATTGATTCCCTCTCTGTGCAGCACCCATGACACCATCACACCGAAAAGAGCTCCGAAGATATGCAGCATCATGATGCTGTACAGTGGATCTGCCTGAAACATGAGCACAGCTTCAATCGTTGCCTTAGTACAGAAAGAAAATACACAATCTGTCTAAATAAAATAGTATGTTCATTAGTGCTGTCAAATTGATTAATCGCATCTAAAATAAAAGTTTGTAAATATATGTATAACATATTTATATATATATATAAAAACATAAATATATATGTTATACAAATATTACACATAAGCTACCCTGGACCACAAAACCAGTCACATGGGTCAGATTGAAAATCTGGAATCAGAAGGTGCAAAAAAATTTAAACATTGAGAAAATCGCCTTTAAAGTTTTTCATTTATGTTCGCAATTGTGCTGCATTCACTCACAAAAATACATTTATGGTAGGACATTTACAAAATATCTTCATGGATCATGGAACGTGATCTTTATTTAATATCCCAATGATTTTTGGCATAAAAGAAAGTTAAAGTTAATATAAGAAAGTTATATACATATATGTTATACATATATGTTATATACAAAATATATATAACATAAAAGTTTGTGTAAAAATATATATATACATGTAAATATATTTATATATTTACACAAATTTTATGTTAGATGCGGTTCATTGTGATTAATCAGTTTGACAGTACTGTTCATTCTTATGTCTTACAAAAGTATCCAGACAGTAATTCACGGATATAATGTTTTGCAAGCTGGTTTAACTGAAATTTCCTGATATATATATCGAGCTTGATAAAAATGATCATTCTAGAAGAAAATTTCAGATGGCACGTAGAGGCTTTTGCATCTGAACTCTTCATATATATATATATATATATATATATATATATATATATATATATATATATATATATATATATATATATATATATATATATATATATATATATATATATATATATATATATATATATATGATGAAAGTGATCATTTTTATCAGGGAAAGTAATACTTCTCTTACACGGAGCAGAGTTCGCAGGATCCACTGATTGGTCACAAATCCAGTGACCTCCACCAGAGCCATTAGTAAAAGCTGGACAGGATTTGTCTTCCCATGGACCGCTCCCATTGCAACCAGAGCAGATGCTGCACAGAGCTCTGCCTCAATCACACTACATGAGGAGCACAGATAACATTTGATGTAGTGGTGCTGTCAAACCTACTCTCAGAAAAAAAAAGGTACAAAAGCTGTCACTGGGGCGGTACCCTTTCAAAAGGTACACCTTTGTACCTAAAGAGTGCATATTAATACCTCAAAGGTACATATCATCGGTACCAAAAGTGTACATATTAGTACCTAAATGGTACATATTAGAACCTTTTTATTCCAGTGACAGGTTTTGTACCTTTTTTACCATCTTAAAGTATGAAAAAATAATAACAAAAGTAAAGGTAAGCCCTTGTCATGATTATGAAAATCAGTTTTTATTAAAAAACAAATGCATTGGTTTTTCCAGAGTAAATGTACCAGATGTTTGCAAATGCAAATGTTTCGACTTTTTTTGAAATGATGTTTCATATTCAATCTAATGGCTTACCTGTCAGTGTATTGCCATTAACATTTAGACATTGTGAGTTGCTTTTGTAAGAAAGCATCTGCTAAGACCTGTAATGTAGCTGTACCTCTTCATACTGATGTGGATCTCTCTTCTGTGGTGGCGTTGTGGCAGCAGGAAGCCATTCATCAAGACGGCCCACTGGATGGCCATGGCCGCTAACAGCATGTTAAACCCTGATCCGCTGAAACCATATCGTACAAGGAACGTGGCCAGGAATCCAAACCCCATGAATATCATCACATGAATATCTTGGAATTCTGTAGAAAAGATTGCATTTCAAATATTGCCAATGTGTCATTTTATGAAAAGCGATATAAACTTTAAACACTTGGCGGTCAGTCTTTTAATTGCTTGTGGGATAGAGAAATGCTTCTTATCATCCAAAACCAGAGATGGTGTGGCTCCACACCCCAAACGGCAATGTGGCACACATTTACAAACAAAATAAAGTCAAATCATAATAATTTTAAGTACGTTCATATGGATAGGAATTTTTCAATTGGTTTTGATATGTTAAAGGTTCTAAAAAAAAAAAAGCCCAGGAATTTATTTCTGAGCTGAATATGTGACTAGTCTTTTGTTGCATTAGCATGCATTAACATATGAAATGAACATAGCAGGTTTACAAAAGATGATGTGATGCTGTTTATAAATAACCTCAGGTTTATCCTTAAGCTGAACAATGAATGCAAGTTTGAACTCTTAAGAATCATAGCACAGCTTAAATGTAAATCAGACTTACTAACCTGCATATGAGCGGATGAAAAGCTTACTGTCAGACTCATGCTGCTCTATTTTCACAAAAAAGAAAAACAGTAGGATAAAGATGGTTTCCAGAAGGAAGGCCACAAGAGGAAGTCTTGAGCGGAGACTGGGGGCGTACTGAGGTGCCATTATTACTGTGACAAACTCTGAATGTCTTTAATCTTTACCGGCCAGAGATGAAGAGTATGCAAGATCACGTGCATGTAAGAGGAATGGAGGGGTTTCCCAAAAATGCCACCTTGTGCAATTGGTTCACAGAGACCCACCCCCTTTAATTAGTGTTGCTATGTCCGACAAGCCACACCATGTTCTCAGCAGTGAAAAATACAGGACACTGACAACGCGCTGACAGAAAGGACAGACCAGGCTACTTTTGATATGAAACAAAGTCTCACCTTTCAAATTTGGTCATTTCTTAAAGAAATTTAAACAATAAATACTGTTTCGTGGCTCTTTAATGTGTCTGACATATCGCTGTTGAGCCTCAGTTAAAGCTGCTAGTGAACCGATCATCTCTTCCTTAATTTATAGCATCAAATAAACATGAATGAACATAAGAAGGAATGTTGTTTTAACCGCGGAAAGCCGTCAATACACACTGTCTTTCAAGTTCAAATCCTCCAAGTTAATCTACTAACTCTCCTGATTGTGGATTCGGCGGATGGCGGATTATGATTGGTCAGAGATCGCCTGTCAATCAAACTCCCTGCGAAGGTTTCAATTAATCATCATGTTGTGTGTGTATAATATAATGGACAGTGTTTGTTTGTATAGTAGGACCTATTAGCAACATTATCAAAAGCCGGCAAAGAAAATTATGCAACTAATATAAAAAGTTTGGGTTATTCCTGTTCTACAGCACTTAAAATGTTTTCGCTCTAACTAAAGTAGCGAAATTGTTACTTACTTAATTGAGATCAAATGAGGCTAAATAATTTGTCTCTTTGGTAATTATTAGTTTTACATTTTATCCAGTATATTAAGAAATGTGTTTGGGGAGATTAAAATGCATATACATACTGCATATTGTAAAAAAAAAAAAGAAGAAAAAAAAAAGAAAAGAAAAAGTGATTATTAAACAAAATATTGCTCATTAAATTCATCATTTATTAACTTGTTTGTGGGGCTTTGTTTGTCATTTAAGCGTTTGGCCGTCACACAATGTACAATTTACATCTGCCTACCAACGTAAAGTAAGTTTATGAGGAATTCGCATCTCTCAAATATCATACGAAAAAAACGTACAGAGAGTCCCGCCTGAATCTATCCTATTGGTCAGCGACCACTACCTGATTTGTCCAAAAAAAGAGCGACTGGTCGGGCCAAGAAAACAGGTCAGCCGCCCTTTTCCCTTTCTTTGGTACCGCCACAAATCAGACCGCTGCCTATTGGCTATTTGTCTTGTCATTCAAAATGACAGCCGACAGGCGCGATTCTTATTGGCTCGGCAGCCTGTCAGTCACAACTGTCTAGGCCCGTGTCTGTGCGTCTGCGCGAGAGAAGGAGGAGGGTCTTCTACTCAGTCTTTTTATTTATTTCTTTGTTTCCAGCTGGGAAAAAAACAACCACCGCGGTATATTCCTTTGCGGGACCGCCAATGTTTCCCATCCGAATAAGACAGAACCCTGGACCATACTGCTGTACGTATTAAAAAGCCCGATTTAAGGGGGCGAGGATGAAGCGGCGCAATGCGGACTGCAGCAAGCTCCGACGGCCCTTAAAACGGAACCGAATCACCGAGGGGATCTACGGCAGGTACGATTCAGACCTTATGACGGAACCGTTATCTTTCCCGAGCTGTAGGAAAGACCCAGATTTTGCCTTTTATTATGGTCCAAGACCCCATTGAGAGACAGTAAATCGTTTAGCTCAACTGAGCTACAGTCAACAAAGCTGACCGAAGGTAGACAGTCGTTTCCGCAGAAATGAATAAGCTGCCGTAGGCCTCATCATCACAGCGATGTGCTTTAAAAGAAAGAAACCCGCGAAACCCACTAGTGAAGGCTCGAGACTCGATCGTTAGAGTCAGTAAGTGTCAATCATCAGAATGATTGACGTGACAGCAGCGCCTTCAGTCTCTCGGTATCCGCAACGAAGGCAGTGTTTTGATTTGATCTGGCAAGACCGTAAGAAGAATAACCGTAATTTAGTTTGCAAATTTCAAATGTAAAGTGGTACAGAAAGCGTGAAGTTTATTCAAATAGCAGCTAATGGTTTCTAAGAGACAGCCGCAGTTTTGTTTTGTTTTTTAAATGTCTGAGACTCCAAATAACTCAATAAGGCAAGTTAGCACTATTTTTCCTCAGAAGTTGGGAAGACCGGGACAGTTTTTATAATTTCCTTGATCACATCTTTTGACTAAGTTATTACAAATTTGCCTTCCATCATTTGGTGTAAGAAACCTTTATATGTGCCAGAAATCACAATATATTTATGGTAGTAATTTGTTTTCCTGTTAGGAATTATATGTTTAAATCTGTGAAACACAAAAGGAGATGTTAGGGACATCATTCACTTTCACTGCTTTTTTTAATTATTATTTTTTACATACGTTCTTCCAGAAAATGTTAGGAATTTATTTCTTTTTTGAGTGTAATATTCTTTATTAAAACCTACATATTTCATTGTGCTTTTTTTGCACAATTAATGAACTAATTCTTGAAAGCCGTAGTTTGTTGTGTAAGGTTTGTCAGCGAGCATCTGACCTATCAGTCAAAAGTGATGTTGTAAGAGTGTTTGCCCAACAGTATTGCATGTTTCATATTTTATCAGTAGCCATAATCTCTCATATAATAGTTTCAATCTCTATGCATGACCCACGTCATGTTGTTTTCAGGAGACATCAGTGTGGTACAGGTCATAGGACTCATTGTCAAATGTGGAAAGCAAGATGTCAGTAAAGTGTTTTAGATGGCAGCAATTTACAGATAATTACGTTGCGGATATGAATTTGCTTTGAAACTGTTTAAAGTGGTGGTTTTCTTCAAACAGAGAAACCACAGTTTCAACCAAACAGTCATTAATGCCAAGTAGATTCATAATGCCAAAAGTGAAAAATACAGTAACAGGATAGTTAAAAAATAATCAAGACATGTTTTCCCACACAATTTTCAAGAAAATAACACAAGGAATGAGTATATTTTATCATATCAATGAACTTAATTAACAATGCACTAATAAAGATCAATATTTACCTGCACATACCTGCACAAGTGTTTGAAGAATGTGAAAAATACCATATATACGCATACTTGCATTAAATATTTGAATCAAGTTTTTAGTTATTCATTTACAGCTTGAACTGATTCACAAAATGAATTGAATTTACAAACTATATCCTTGTCGTAATGCACAGTCCTTGCCAGCAAAATAATTGCAGATATATCATGAATAGTTTGTGCCGTAGATGACGCAGTTAAACCCTATGATTTGCTCACAGTGGGTAAATATCTGGCCCTGTCCCTGCCTTTAAAGAAAGTTGCCAGACTTCACCCATTATCAGTCATCTGTTATTCTGCTTGATGTTCGGCATGTTTGACTCTCTAATTTAGTTGGTCTAGAGCTTAAATTCAGTCATAATGCCAACATTTCATCTGGGAAATATGTCGGTTAGGGTTCATATGGAAATTATTTTTACCCCAAAACAATTTTCCTTAAAGGGATCGTTCACCCAAAAATTAAAATTCTGTCATTAATTCCCCTCATGTCGTTCCAAAACCGTAAGACTTTCGTTCATCCTGAAACAAAATCAAAGAGCTTTCCGTCCCTCCATTGACAGCTACACATCTACCACATTGATACTTCAAAAAGTTCATAAAGAGATCGTAAAACTAATCCATATGAATTGAGCGGTTTAGTCCAAATTTTTCTTAAGAGTCTCGATCGCTTTGTATGACGAACTGATTGAATTTAGGCTTTTATTCACATATAAACATTGATCAGTGAACATAAACAGAAGCTCAACCAAACCTGCTTGATGTGCGAGAACAAACCTCATTGGTTCTTGCTGAAGCTCAAACGTGATGCGTAACACAAGAATGAACCTCATTGGTTCTCACACGTCAAGCGAACATGCTTGAGCTTCCGTTTACCACAACTGATGTGCGAGTTGATGAATGTTTATGTAAATATATGTGAAATAAATGCCTAAATTAAATTTGTTCATCATATAAAGAAAATTCTTAAAATTTCGACTAAACCAGTGTCAGTTGCATAGCTGTCAATGGAGGGACAGAAAGCTCTCAGATTTCATTAAAAAGATCTTCATTTGTGTTCTGAAGATGAACGGGTGTCACGGGTTTGGAACGACATGAGGGTGAGTAATTGATGACAGAATTTTCATTTTTTGTGTGAACTAACCCTTTAAGTAATAGATTTGGTCCTAACTGTGTATATAAGTACTTTGTGATACTAGAATATGAACCAAATAATGTTTATGTGAAGATCATACAATTTAGGGTTTATTTTTATTTTTCTTGTCCTTTTAACATGTGTTGCATATGAAGTCTTTGTTTTGAATCCGTCCATCCAGTGACTGTAAACTTTGATGACATAATCTGTGAAGATGCATCTATAACACCTGTTATCTTTTGTTTGTTATTTGATTTGTTTTGTCACTCAGTGAGGTGGAAATTAACAAGTATGTCATCAGCCCAGATCTACCAGTCCAGTGACTGCTTATTTTTACCTTGCATTAACACAATTATCTCTGTCATCAGAACACTAATAATAGCGCATTCATCACCTGTAAAAAGGGAAGTCATTTTGAGGTGTGTGATTCTACAAAGTTCTATGATGAAGAAATTCATTGAAATTAATTAAACTTACCAACACTAACAGTTCTGAAGCCTCTATTAAAGTATCTAGATGATTTCTTATTGTTATAATTATTGTTGATTTTAAGGTTTTATCGTAGTTTTTTATGCTTTATATTTTTAAACGTTTTTCTTTTTATATACCTTGCAGCACTTTAACCTGTATTTTATGTACGAAAAAAAATGCAATTCAAATAAAAATTATTAATTATTATTATTACTAAGTCTTAAAGCTCTGTTGTTTTAGAGACAAATAATTATCATAATATTGGTCTAAAGACACAGTCTTAAAAAGCACATTAAAATCATGATATTCACAGTGTTGCTTAATTACACCTTATCTGCATTTCTACATCTGGAGATGGTTTTGGGCTTCTCGTCCTTACATAAAACATAATCCACTTCATTTACTACACGCTGCATTGGAGAAAGCCAAACAGTGATTCACGTCCTCCCCCATGCACCCATGGTTCATTGGTTTGGATTTACTGCTGGAGCTCATGATGGAGTTGCTTTACGTGCCTCTAGATGTGCACTGGCTCAAGGCCACATGTTGGGGTCTTATTCAAAGAGATCTAGGGTTGAAATCTTGAAATGGATGGATGATTGAATGTTTGTTTAATAATATGTCTTTCTCTCTGTCTCAGTACATTCCTGTACCTGAAGTTTCTGGTGGTCTGGGCGCTGGTGCTACTGGCAGACTTTGTGCTGGAGTTCCGCTTCGAGTACCTCTGGCCTTTCTGGCTTTTCATTCGCAGTGTTTACGACTCCTTCAGATACCAGGGCCTGGTGAGTGTGTGTGTGTGTGTGTGTGTGTGTGTGTGTGGGATGAGCTTTTTCATCCAGATTATGGGACTTAATAAACAAAGGAATCAATTGCTTGCCCTCATGTTGTCCCAACCAAAAATCTGATGTTTGTTTAGCAAAATGTCTGAGCTTCTGTTTTCTGTGCAAAGAAAGTGCATGGTGATTCATTCTGCTTATAAGCTCCATAACAGACCAAAGAAATTCTGAATAATTTTCAGGTGAACTGTTTTTTTAAAATCAACTGCTACATATTATATATTGTAAAAATAAATAATAATAATAATAATACAAAAATAAAGAATTAATGCATATCTTATTTGTCAATCCATCACTTTAAAACTTGTTTGTATTATGTCTCTTAAATCAGGACAACTGCATAATATTTATAAAATGCTGTTTCGAGCCCTATTCGGACGGTACTAAAATATGTGCAGTGGCTGTTTATAATAAATAAGTGAGCAGAGAACTCTAGACAAGTATCTTACACTTACATGACACTGATATTATAATGGGCAGTCTTCGCAGTTTCTGCGATTTGGTTCAGTTTATTAATTGCATGTTATTTTTTTTTGTCGGACACCATCCATATTGAAACTAAATTAAAGCATGCTGAAGATTGGTGCGCAAATGGTAGCTCAGGTAGGTCAAAAACACATGAGGAGAAGCGTTAGAGTAATACAACATCAGCAATCACAGACATTTGCATTCGGACATTAGATTTCTCAGAGGACCGTTGAGTTTGTCGAAAAACAGTTGGTAATTTGCCCCAGAATTTTTACAGAGGTTGTGTGAGAAAAACACAGACTTGGCAGATTCAGATGGGATTAAAATTGCAATGTCTATGAGACATGAATTTCTCTAACAACCCCCCTGGAAAACTAGTCCTGTCAGAATAGGGTTTAGGTCTGTTTATATGATGTTTTGCATGCAAAATATAATGCCAAAATATAGCCTATTCCGTGCTGAAGCGCACGCAGAATGTTGGGAAAAAATAGCAAGGAGACATTTTAATTATTTAATAAACTAGTGTTTTCTGAGTCTGTGTCGGCTGCAAAGATGGAAAAATTATTGGTGACTAAGCCTCTCCTAGTCAACTATTAGGGGGCTACCCTACTGTCTACCCAAATGCTGAAAGAGGACTGTAAATTGACATGTCATGCCAGTTGCACATGTGATGATCTGATGCATCTCTTTGTGTGTTTCAGGCTTTCTCAGTGTTTTTTGTGTGTGTGGCATTCACATCAGACATTATATGTCTGCTGTTCATCCCAGTGCAGTGGCTGTTCTTTGCAGCCAGCACATATGTGTGGGTACAGTACGTCTGGCACACAGGTAAGAGCCACACACCTGTTCATATCACATGTTCACCCTGCCATCAATGTTCTGATATTTTTCGTTTGAATGTTTATGAAGTCTAACATCAAGCTTACAGTTGACTGGTCTGTGGTTAGTGAACATTCATGACTTGACAGTTTTGACATTTCCGTTGTAGACAACCTCAAGCCAACGGTTTGGTTTGTTGTAGACACACCCATCTCTGTTTTTTCTAATCCTCTTTGTAAAGATGGGCTAAAAAATATTTTATATCTATTTTGGGAGCTGCTACCTCAGTTTAGACACACAAATTCTTACGCACACATCCATTGACGCACCCCATGAGAGGATCATTCCCATTCTGTTGTGAGCATTTGTTGTCATCGCATAGTTTGTTCTCTCTTTATAACATGCACACACACACTGTGACCTTGCAGCTGTAAGCTTGGTTATTTCTGCCAGTGTGACTGAGCGGCTCTGGATCTTGGTGTCAACAAAGCATTTGCTTCAGATGACTCGCTTAGATTGACCCACCGAGTGTGTGCTTGAATCCTTGTGGGTTTGCTTAGATTAATTTGTGCTGTTAATCTCTTGTCTCTCAACAGAACGAGGGGTCTGCCTCCCCACTGTGTCGCTATGGATACTTTTTGTTTATATTGAGGCAGCTATCAGATTTAAAGATTTGAAGCACTTCCACGTGGACTTGTGTCGTCCATTTGCAGCGCACTGGTACGTCATTTTCCCAAATCCACACTTACGCTGACAAATCTAATGCTTCCATTGATTGTGAGCAAGTTTCTGCTTTATATGTCCAGTGTCCTCAACCATTTCAGAATGTGTTGGTCATGTTTTTTATTACTATAAGTGATCATATGTGATATGAAATAGTGATGCACAGAAATTCCAGCAACTGAAAATAATAGCCCAAAATAGTTTTGGAGGGCTGAAATCATTGACAAAACATTTAGAGCTCTGACTGTGCATATTTACTGTGTCAGTGTCTATTTTGTGCAAACAATGTGGATAAGCTACAATAGGTAAAGATGTCAGCAGTGTAGACGCACTTCACCGTGACCAAAATGATGCTAGACACCAATGTATAAAATGTATTCAGCTGAAATATCAAGAGGCGGATCGTTGCAGAAGAACTTTCCTATGACTGATTTATTACTAGGGTTGGGTAAAAAATATTGATTTCTCGATTTTAATCGATTCTCATTTTTACGAACCGATATCGATTCTTAAATCCCAAGAATCGATTAGTCATCCTGTTTTCAGTTGATGAATGAATGGAACATTGTTGCGCGCATCCCATCCAATAAATCGCAATAATCTTTGTGCTTTGTTATTATTGATATGAAACAAAGTCTCAGATTTCAAATTACGCCCATTTTCTCACAAAATTCAAAAACATAATTACCGTTTTGGCACTGTGGTGTGAGATCGCTCTGGCGCAGCTCAGCTCTAGAGAAGCAGCAGCGCGCACATGACCTTCTCTTCCGCCTTAATAACACCAGTTACAGCGTGAAATAAACATGAATTAGCATCTGAAAGTGTGTTAAAAGATAGAGTACAACTTATCGAAGTCCGTATCATGTGACATGGAATCGCTCAATCAGTGTTTCAACCGTGGAAAGACGTTAGTAAACAATGTCATGTCACATTTACCTCAGAGAAAACATATCCAGTGACCATAAACTCGTTAGTCAGCTAGAAAAATTAACTCTAGAGAGGAGCATTTTGTTAAATATATTGCACCATATTACATATTCATTATAATTTTTAATGTTCTTCAATATTTAATGCATGTTTGAATAAATTTGGAAAGTTTTTTTATGACAGCCACCATTTAAATGTTTATATAATTTCATATAACTTTATTATTATAAAAATACATAAAAGTGCAATTTAAGTGTTTGTATACAAATCATTGAATTTTTACCTTCAATATTATAGTAGGCTAATGAAGCCTATAGGCTACAACTGACTCCCATAGTTTACAATAATAGTTAAGAGATTTGTTTTCCTTGAAAATTTGCAATGTATTGTACCTGATATCCAAAATAATCAATATCGAATCGAATCGTAATCGAAATCGAATCGAGTTGTGAAATTTGTGTCAATACCCAGCCCTATTTATTACCTTTGAACTCAACACCATAAACAACAGCATACGGAATTGCTTCTTACCCCAACAATGCTAATCATTTGATGTACTATTTATTTTTATGTTCACAGTATTGGGTACCCGGTGGTTACGCTGGGCTTTGGTTTTAAGAGTTATGTAAGTTATAAGATGCGTCTACGAAAACAGAAGGAAGTGCAGAAAGAGAACGAATTTTACATGCAGCTGCTGCAGCAGGCACTACCTCCAGAACAACAGCTCATACAGAGACAAGAGAGAGAAGCAGAGGAAGGTAAGGACTGAGGTCTTGACGGAATAGTTCACCCAAACCAGTGCTGGGCGATATACCGTTTTTATTTTGTGTAGGAAATGTATTTTTCCAATACTGGAATACTGGTGCATGGCTGAAATAATTGCTGTATCTATTCAGTGGCCACAGAGAGTGCATGGATTGAGATGCATTAATGTAAGGACCCCTATTAACTGCATACCCTTCTTACTAATGGTTCTTGCATTATAACACTATTAATAGCCCACACTAACTCTCTTCAACAGGGTAAATATGTAATACAGAGCCCTATAATGGAAAAGGTGGATGGAATCTTGGGAATCCAGTAAACAAAAATATATAATAATAATAATAATGTGAAATGTCATGGAATTTGGCAAATTTTGTATAAATAATATATCATTTTGGTACACTATTTTATGGAATATTACACAATTTTCCGTCCATGTTTTAATTTAAACAGTACACCTGTTGTGCAGCACTTTGCCAGAAAATTAAAAGGAAATTTTTTTTTAGTACATTTTAAAAGGTAAATTAAATTAAAGTTTCATTAAAATATTTGTTTACCACCGTTTTTGATAGTAAATTTGGCTAACACTTTAGTTTAGGGTCCAATTCTCACTATTAACTAGTTGCTTATTAGCATGCGTATTACTAGGATATTGGCTTTTTATTATAACAAACATATTAATGCCTTATTCTGCATGACCATATTCTACATCCCTTAATATACCTACAATCCCTAAACTTAACAACTACCTTACTAACTAACTATTAATAAGCAGCAATTAGGAGTTTATTGAGGCAAAAGTTAATAGTTAGTAGTGAGAACTGGACCCTAAACTAAAGGGTGACCTAAATTTGTATGACATTACAGTGTTTTTATATTCTTTCTACTCCTGACAGTAAAAATAAGCCACTATAAATAAATGTATATAAAGGACCAGTCATGAAAATAAATGATTAAAACCATTATATACCATAAAATAAACAGCCGTGAGAAAATTATGAAATTGTTCATTGTTGCAGTGACATGAGGCTGAGTGTATATATTGACAGATTTTTCTGTTTTGGATAAACTATTAATTTGAAGTCTTTCTTGCTCTTTCACTTTCAAAAGCAGCAGCAGCAGCAGCAGCATCTAAAGGCATTCAAGATGTAGACTCTCCAGCTGTGGCACAGAACGGCTCAGCGGGCGGTAAAAAGCCCTCATCCAACACGTTACCAGAGCTGGAATACAGAGAGAAAGAACGGGGCAAAAACGAGTCCAAAAAGCAACACAACCACAACCACAACCAGAACCATCACAGCAGCACCAGCAGCATCTTGCCGTCAGTGGACAGTAAAGCTCAGGAGATGGAGTACATGGAGAACCACGTGAACAGTAAGAGACTGAGCAGCTCAGATCTGCTGGGCAGCACTGAGAACCTGTTGAAAGATGAACACTCTTCATCCTCCTCCTCTTCTTCCTCCTCCAACTCCAACAAAAATTACAAAAACGCCAGCGGAGGAGGAGGGAGCTCCTCGCCCCGGGGACACGGAACAGCCAACGGCAGCGTGCCGTCTTCCTCCGGGCCTTCATCGTCCACCTCTTCCTCGAATAAGGGGGACAGAAAACAGAAGTGTGGAGGAGGGAAGAACGCAAGAGACCCTGTGGAAAACTGCATTCCCAACAATCAGCTGAGCAAACCCGAGGCGCTCGTCAGGTTAGATTCGCACACATCATCTGTCTCAAAATTGTGACTTAGTGTTAAAACAGCGGCTCTCGTGTTCAAAAGGGTTGTGTGAAAACACTACATACTAGCAAGCATGTTTTGTAATGTTTTTCCCTACACTCTGCTGTCAATATAAAGCTTTAAGCTTTCTCACTAAGCCAAAAAAAATCAAGTCAGACTGCTTTCAGTGAGAAAGAAATCTGTTCTCGTTGTGTTCACGTTGATTTGGAACTTTGTCCACTTTTGTTTTGGCATTACCATTTTAGGGGTCAAGAGTCATTTCAATAGGAATCTACACGATCTTGAATTTCACTCCAGGGTGAAAGATTTCCCAATGCAAGTTTTGCATGGGGTTCAAGTAGGGGTGAGCGATATGGCAAAAATATGTGACGATTCACAATTTTTTTCATGTTGCTTTTACTGTTTTGCAAGTGACCGAGCAGCACAGCCAAACTAATTTCCCTATTTTAAAAATGTAGCTTTACAAGGTAACAAAATATAAAAGAAAAAAGAATGACAGACCATTTAGGTGAGCAAAGATGAAAATATTTATTTCATTATTTTATCTTTGTTATTAAAAATTAGAACAAATATGCACTTTACAAATACAATAGAATATACAAATGAAATAAACAGTTCTTTAGTTTTTCACAGTAGGTGTATTTAACAGTAGTATTCAAGCAAGAAATTGAGTAAACAAATGTAAATATAAAACACTACAAAGACTGCACTGTATAAATTTCATTTGAGACCAGTGTGAATAAAATGTTTAAGCAGCAAGGCTTTATAACGCATGCAAATAATACACTTGCATGATTGTGAAAACCTGCAATGTCACGTGAGCGTAACCCTTGCGTTGTACAGTATGTGGGGACAGAGGTGCCAGAACTGCAACTGATAGAACATTTTAATCATTCACGATCAAAAGTCGTGATATCGCACACCCCTAGGTTCAAGTTCACATGAATTTGCCGCATTGACCAACAGCTGCATGGTTTAAATGTGACTTTTATGTGAACTCGGCTTCATTTCGCTAATGTGACCACACCTTTAGGGTCATAAGCGGAGTCTGAAATTGTTACTGCTAGAGTAACTTTGTGACTGTTAAAAAGTATGTATGTATTTGCGTAGTATGAATGCAGATGGATGTACTACATCTGCTTTGTCATTTGTCATAACAGGAAAATAATGCAACAAAGTTTGTTTCTAGAAGAAAATAAGCTTTGGTGTAGTATTTTTTATACTATGTCGTAGGGAAGTTGGCATTTTCGGATGTGAGGTCAGTCCATTTTTGATTAACACTATATTATATAATTATAATATTGTGGTTTCACATACCTTTTATGTTGCGGACCACTTTAACAGAAGTTGCAGACCACCTAACATCCCAAAACTGGGGGAAACTACCTCAAAATAATTACTTTTATATCATCTACTTGCCTCCTTAGATAGCATTTTTGGGCATCATTTGTATGCATATTATGCCCTGTGCATGTTATATTTTGAAATATGATGTATGATATATGATGCCAATTTTCCTTCTTTTTTTTTTTTTTTTATCTCATAAAATCTAACCGTTAATAAGAAGTGATAGAGAAAATTGCTTAAATTAAACATTCACTGAACAACACAAGCCTCTCCAATCAGTGCACTTGTATAAAAATAAAATAAAATGATGTATGCATTAAATATTAAATGCACAAAACAGGTCATCAAAAATCTAGACCAGCCTTTCTCAAACTTTTTTCAGTCAGGGCACCTTTCAAAAGTGCATAAAATCTCAAGGCACCCCAGTGTAAAATATAATTTAAAAACACTGCATAACCCAAATGTAAATGCAAATTTTATATATATATTTATCTAAAATGAATTTACAATTTTATTAATCCGTTCATATGTTTAACCCTTTCACACGTAAATTTAAAATATTCTGGCTGACCCCCCAGGGTGAGTTTTTCAAGGTGACCGTTATTTAGAATGTGTCACTTTATGGTTTCCATGATGACGCGTCATTGCTTGTCACGTGACACACCGCAGCAACAACAGAGCTGAATGAATGATGATCTGCTTTTATGTCATTTTTCCTTTTTTATTCAAAATATTCACAAATTTGTTAGATATGGCATGAAATATCTGATATTCCCATTGTCAAATAAATGCAAGTGGAAGTGTTTTGTTTTTTGAACACCATTATAACGATCGCGTTAGTTGAGCTGTATGCGCGATGGGCGCCGCCATGTTAGTTTGTGCCGCAGACGCAGTTCAGAGAATCGGATCTGTTGGATTTACAGTTTTAAGTGAATTCATCCACTTCTCCCGAAATACATAAAAGTAAGTGGCAGGTGAACTGGGATAAGAATAGAGTAAACTTTAAAGTTACTTACACAATGTGTATCTGATATGAATAAAACTAATTATAATGGAAAGGATTATTATTGCCTCTTCCTTTGAGTGTGATCAGTGTGTATTTTACAAACTCTAAATGTATTGTTTTTTTAGTACTTATGTCTGAAACCTAAAACAAACATTATGTGGATGAAAACACTGAAAAGTTGTGATATATGACAGCTCTGAGCGCGCCTGTCTCTTGCTCAGCTCCAGCCAACGCGCGAAAGCACATTTGAATTTAGCAGTTGATCACGTCATGCACTGACCGTTCTAATCACACCGGTGCTCCAGGGACCAGCCTAGACTGATCACACCGGTGTGATCGTACGTGCGAAAGGCTTAAAAAGAAGAAGAATGTATTTATGTAAATTCAAATATATTTATATATGAAATGTCAGATTTTTTTTTTTTTTTTTTTTTTTTTTTAGCCTACGTAATTTTTTGGCGGCACCCCTGACACAGTCATGGGGCACCCCAGTGTGCCGCGCACCCACTTTGAGAAAGGCTGATCTAGACTGTCAAATAAACTTTTAGATGAAAAACAAGTTTCACGTGTTCCACATCAACGCTTAGCTGCCCGCCTATTAATCTGGCTAATTTGCAGCACAATCGGCCCCTGCCGATTCATAAAAAAATGCCAAAAATCGGCCCGATCAATCGGTCGACCTCTAGTTTTGAGATGCAGACCTTTTCTCTGATTCATGTTTATTATAATGACCCCCTAATGGACTTAATGGTCTGTGTATGTGTGTGTTAGGCTGGAGCAGGATGTTAAGAAGCTGAAGGCAGATCTGCAGGCAAGCCGACAGACCGAACAGGATCTGCGCAGTCAGTTGGGCTCTCTGGGCAGCTCTGAACGCAGCATACGCTCTGAACTCGGGCAGCTGCGTCAAGAGAACGAACTACTGCAAAACAAGTGAGACATCCCTCTTTGAGTTTGCTCCATAAGAGAGTGCAGAGAAGCCAGGGGACTGTATCTGTATTAATGCAAACTCTTGTGTGTATGTTCAGACTTCATAACGCCGTGCAGGCGAAGCAGAAGGACAAGCAGACAGTGGGACAGCTGGAGAAGCGTCTGAAGGCAGAACAAGACGCTCGTGCGGCAGCAGAGAAACTGTTAGCAGAGGAAAAGAAACGCAAGAAGCTGGAGGAGGCCACGGCGGCCCGTGCAGTCGCTCTCGCTGCTGCAACCAGGTGCTTCCCATCTTTCCATTATATTTCATAACATCCAATCCGTTATATATGCAACCCTCATGCTTTCCATTCTTCTTTCCATTTCATTATACATTACTGTTCAAAGGTTTGGAGTCAACAGGGTTTTTTTTTTATTAAGAAATTAATACTTTTTACTGTACAGCAAGGATGCATTAAATTGATCAAAAGAGACAGTGAAGTCTTTCATTCTTACAAAAAAATACGTATTTCAAATAAATAATGTTCTTTTGAACTTACTAATCAAATAATCCTAATCAAATGGAATGAAATGCATAATATACACTATCGTTCAAAGGTTTGGGGTCGACATGATTTTGTAATGTTTTTGAAAGAAGTTTCTTATAATCATCAAGACTGCATTTATTTGATCGAAAATAGAGTAAAAACAGTAATATTGTAATGTATATTAATATTATAATAATTAAAAACAACAGTTTGAATGTAGTTCCTGTGAAGGCAAAGCTTTATTTTCAGCATTATTACTCCAGTCTTCAGTCACATGATCCTTCAGAAATCAAAACCGTGATTGAAACCGTGATGCATTTTTTTCAGGATTTGTTTTAATAGAATATAATTTTTTTTTTTTTTTTTTTAAATAGTAATCTTTTGTAACGTTATAAATATATGTTGCTGTCAAACTGCTGATCATTTTTGCTTAATAAAAGTATTAAATTCTTTTAAAAAATTTTGAACGGTAGTGTACATAACATGCATACTATTTCATAATATTTTCCACTCCATTCTGTCTGTCTCTCAAATGATTTTCCTTTTTCTCTTGTTAGTTCTGTCTTATCTGTTCTGTTTTATTCTATTTCCTTTCCATATAACTGCAGGATATTTAACACACTTTTTTTGTATGTGAACTAACTTGCATCTGTATTTGTGTGTGTGTCAGAGGTGAGTGCACAGAGTCTCTGAGGAGGAGGATTTCTGAGCTGGAGACGGAGTGTAAGAAACTTACGCTTGACATCAAGGTGAAAGAAGATCAAATCAGAGAGCTGGAGCTCAAAGTTCAAGTGAGGAGATTTTCATGTTATATTTGCTCTAAATCTGCTAAAAAAAAATGCAGAAAAAGTAATAAAATAGACATTTAATGTCTCATCCTTCTTTCATATCAAGGAACTTCATAAATATAAGGAAAATGAGAAGGACACAGAGGTTCTGATGTCAGCGCTGTCAGCGATGCAGGATAAAACCCAGCACCTGGAAAATAGCCTCAGTGCTGAGACCCGAATTAAGCTGGACCTCTTCTCTGCCCTCGGAGACGCTAAGAGACAGCTGGAGATCGCACAAGGTTTGCATCACGCCCTGTCCAGAGAACTCAAAGATTAGCTTTTAAATTTGGGCACCACTTTATTTTGTAGCTAAAACAGGTGTGAAGAAAATTTGTCATCATTTACTCAGCCACTTGTCATGAAAACCCATTAATTTTTTTTTTTTTTCAGAAATTCTTGTAAGAATGACATATTTTAATTTGAGAAGAACTACAGTACCATTCAGAAATTTGGGATCAGTAAAAAAAAAAAAATTCTTTAAGAAATGAATACCTATAATCAACAAGGACACATTGAATTGATCAAAAGTGACAGTAATTTCTGTTTAAAATAAATGCTGTTCTTTTGAACTTTCTATTCATCAAAGAATCCTGTATCAGTTTCCTTAAAAATATGAAGCAGCACAACTGTTTTTAACATTGATAATAACCGGAAATGTTTCTTGAGCAGCAAATCATCATATTAGAATGATTTCTGAAGCATCATGTGACACTGAAGACTGGAGTAATGATGCTGAAAAAGCTTTGCATTTGTTTAAAAATATATTTGAATAGAAAACAGATATTTTAAATTGTAATAATATTTCACAATATTACTGTTTGTAAGGTATTTTAATCAAATAAATTCAGCCTTGGTGAGCATATAAGACATTTCAAAAAAAATCTTACCATCTCAAAAGTTTTGAATGGTGGTATATGTATTTATAGAATACATCATTCTCAATCATGGAAAACATATCAGAACTTTTAAGTTCTTATTCTCCGCAGAGATCACTTAGATCTGCATCTCAGCTATCATTAAATATCCCGAAAGCTCGTTTGAAAACAAAATGAGATTTTCAGTCTATGCTCCAACACTTTGGAACACACTACCGTTAACGATTAGAGCTTCTCCCACATTAAACGCTTTTAAAGCATCAATTAAAACCTTTTTCTCAAGCTTATTAAAAACTCGGTTTTATTTTGTGTGCATTTTTAAATGCTATGGGGTTGCAGTTTTTGTGATGGTTCCAGGTTGAACTTCTTTTGCTTATACATTTTTCTGTTTTTATTTTTTAGGCAAGTTCTTTTTACTGTGTGTGTATTTTTGATTTACTTGTGAAGCACTTTGTTCAACATTCGTGTTGTTAAAAGGTGCTATGTAAATAAACTTTGACCTTGACCTTTGAAAACCACTAAAAGTTGTTCCCGTCTGGATTTGTGTTCTTTTAGGTCAGATTCTGCAGAAAGACCAGGAGATTAAAGACCTGAAGCAGAAGATAGCAGAGGTGATGGCCGTCATGCCCAGTGTGGTGTATTCAGCAGATACGGGCAGCATGACCCCCGTCACGCCCCACTACTCCTCCAAGTTCATGGACACCAGTCCGTCAGGACTGGACCCCAACGCATCTGTCTACCAGCCCCTGAAAAAATGAATGCTTGTTTCCCACCTCAACAGACCTCCAATCATTCTTGCAATCACAGACACACACGCACACACACACACACACACACACACACACACACATGGTCTTCTCTGGTTGTTTTTTTTCCTCCATAAGCCCAGATTCAGATTCATCTTTGGCATGTCTGTGGCTCAGATTGCTTTTTTGTTTTTGTTTTTTTCGTCTTCTAATACTACAGCTTCTTGCCTGGTCAGAAGGATATTGTATTGTGTGACTGTATTTGTTGTAGTAAAAATACAAAAGACAAAAAAGAAGACTTTTAAGGGACATCACACATTGAGCAGGAAACTGCCGTTTCTTTTCTCTTGTAAATGTCTAGAAACCTCACAGAAGTTGGTGAGTATCTTCCCTCAGTCCATTCAGAGACCGGCCTCCTGGATTTCGGCCTTGATTTTACTGTTTTTTTGTTTTGTTTTTCGGGGGGGGAGGGGGTTGTGCAAAGCAGGGCAAGTGTAAGATCCGTTGTCCCAGGTGCTCTACCCCATATCAGAGGCAAGAAGATTTTCACTCAAGAATGTCACGATCTAATATGACAAGAATGTAACGCAATGTTCAAACAACAAAACGTCTCCATCGAACGTCCCAGAAACAATGCGACAATTCTCATGCAAAACATCTTTTAGGACTCGTATGACGAACCGAAGCTTAATCTGTGGATTGCTGTTCAGTTCTTCCTCATGGTACAAAGTGACGAACAGTGCGCCACAAACACAGTCCAGCAGCGTAACTCACCAATTACAGATAATCAGTGCCTTCTTATGGGACCTCGTTGGTGGAACAGAAAGATCTCTTCCCTCCCTCTACCACGTCATGCCTCAAACACATCTTTTTTTTGTTCGCCACGTTAACAGGCAACCTTTTGCAAACGGATCACCAGCCCATTGGCGTGACGACTCTGCTCCTGTTTTGGTCCGCGCTTGTGAATTCGGTCATTTGTTTACATTTATTTATTTATCCAGCGTGGCACTAATGCACTGTTGACTTCAACGAGCTCGCAAGGGAATATGTCAAGTATGGAAACGCAGGATACTTTCCCCTCCTGGTTTTCTTTATTGTATTGATTGACCATCTTTCAGTATCAGACGGAAGCTAGTGTAGTCCAGTGCCAACTAAAGTAGTAGGACTGCAATTTTGTTGAAAACGAAAAGTGTTTCAGATCCATCAGGTTACTGGCTGGTCCAATGATCGGAAGCTAGAGGAGTGTATTATTATTATTATTATTATTATTATTATTATTATTATTAATAATATGATTATTATATGGTTTGTGTATTGTTTTCAGAGAAATACTTGGTTGTGCCACTTGATGGCGCTGTTGCTTTCAGAAAGGTTGGCGACTTTAAACCTGTTACACTCGTGGAAAGGTTTTCATTGGGCCATCATCACACTTGCTGTGTAAACGGATACAGATCCAGATGTCATCTATGTCTGCTAAGCATGAAGTATTATCAGGCTAAAGGGAGAATGTCCCGAGCCGACCCACCTTTTGGAAAAAGCCCTCGGATTTGTGTTAATGCGAATAGATTTTGCCAACTGGAGGAAGCCAGCTCCTCCAAACGGTCTCCAGCGAGTTCTGGTGCGGGTCGTTTCAGAAGGAGAGATGGTCACTGTGTTAGTTTGGTTAATGATGGGTGGGAGGGAGGGAGGGCGGGGGGTTTAGCCAGAGTCAGTCCTATGTGGTATTGTAGTGCTCTGAGATGGTTGTTGTTTTAGGTGTTGTGATATTTTTTTTTTAAAGTTATGATGTGATGGAGGAAGTGGTAAAGTTTGCGATGTCCAAGTGGTTTAAATGAAAGACGGGGGGAAAAAAAGACAGTTGCTTTGTTTTCTTTGCCCGCTGTCACTTCTTGCTTTCTGTCTGTCGTTCAGCCAAACCTCGGCTGCACTCGTTGTGAGGTCTCTGTGAGGTTTCAAGTAATAAAACATTTTGTTTTCTGGCATCTGAGTTTCTTGTGATTTTTGTCTGTTGATTGTTAAGGCTTGCGTGCACACAATTATAGGTGGGTCACCAATCACCATATATATATATATATATTTTTTTTTTTTTTTGCCATCAGAACACCATATATATATATATTAGTGTTCTGATGGCAAAGGAAAAACAAATTAAAATGATAAAATTCAACTAGCCGTACAATTGGGGTTAATTGAAGCTGAGGAAAGGGTTAATTGATGAGTAAAAATGGGAAACGACTGTATTGTTGTGAGTGTCATGATTTCATCTACACAAATTTAAAAATTGGTCTAGACTCTGAAGGGTCATTTCATCTTGCATTTACTCTCAAATCACTTTCAAAGTCACAACAAAACATGTTTACAGCTTAAGAGTTTATATTTTAAGAGGTTTTTAGGTTTGCCCTAAAAGTGGTTATATAAGATATAATGGGGGAATTAATAAAGCACATATTACACCAAGAATAATTTTACTCTCAAAACATTTTGAAACACTTTTAATTAATTTTTGCAGCTGGCATTTGCTAGTTTGTAAACTATTGCAACATCTCGTGCCGACAGATTCTCCGATCGCTGTGAGTGTGGAGCCTTCATCTCTCATTCATGAGATGATATTGCGTGCATGAATAAATAACCAGAGCTTTCATATTAAACACGTCTCTTTTTATAACCATGCATGCAGTTTCTATGTTCCTCTCACACTTTCTTCAGTGCATCAGTCGCATGATGTGCACAAATGCACGATTTCACATGTGGGCTCTTGTTTTTTTTCTGCAAGTTTATATAAAGATGTTCTACAGATTGCCATTCCAGACCTTTATATATACATCTATCTATTGACCTATTAAAGCTGTTATATTCTGAGATGAGCTGCAGACTGTTGCTGTAATCAGCATATGGAGGCATTAATAATGTACAGAAGCCGTTTAGTATGTCACCCACGTTCCTCAAGCTTCCAGTTCCAGTATTGTTGGATGAACTGGGAGAGTGAATTATTCCCATGGGATGCACTGTTTCACATTCAGCCTCCCTGAAGAACCTCGTCTGTATGCTTGCCTTAACAGGTGCACATGTTTTTTCTGCAATAATCTGAACGAATCTGTCATGCTTGCTCAGGAATGCTGAAGATCTGGCTTTCTCTTGTTGATCACCTGAATGGAGTGACTCACCTGTTGTTCTGCTGGGAGACCCTGGTCAATGGTATTTAATGTGTGTCTTCACATGAAACTGAACAGGTTTTGGTGGGTCACGGTGAAGAACCTGATGCCCCGGTCTCTGTTTGCTAGTACATTCAAGATGCTACCCTGAAGTGACAAAAGACAAGCAAAATCACCTCTTTCTCAGAGGAACCCCCTTGAATGCCTGTTTTTCCTCTCTCAGTTTCTTTATTTCCATGTTTCCCATGTGGTGATGGGCTGTCAGTGTAGACGCACTCATGCGGATGAGTTCAGATAGGGCTGAGTGGAGAGAAAGACAACTACACTCTCAAAGTAAAGTTTCACACTTTTTGTTTCACACTCATCCTCGGCATTATTGCTCTTTTCTTCATACTAAGTATTACACTAAAAAATTACATGATCAATAAGTTATGACAACATATGTTTTTACATTGCTTTAACTTTGCAATTAACATTGCAATATTTAGTTCTACAAGATTCAACTTATATTTAAGTTTAAATGACTTGCTCATGATTGCATGAAATGAACCTCATGCATCATGAAGGTGAAAATGGAAAGAAATAGTTTTCTTTATTTAATTATTTCTGTGAAATTGAGTGACTATGTAATGACATTAAAATACTTTTTTTTAAAGAACAATGCAATTAAAACATTTTATTATGTGTAACATACTTTAACTGCTACATGACTGAATCTAATAGAATTGGCAACTAGAATGTTTTACTTCTACTTAATTCTTCTACTTATTTGCTATGCAAATAATAGCTAACAATAATAGTTTTTACATTAATGATAACTAATACAAAACAAATCTAAGTTAAAATATTCTGCCTTATAACTGCAATATGCTTCATAAATATTTGTATTCTTCACTATTCTAATGTGTGTTGTTATTGTTTTATTCAGTGTCCAAATACTTTGTGGCCAATGTGTGTCCTTGTAATCACAACCTCCAAGATTTTATTTTATTTTTTTACCTCTAAGTAACTGAAAAGTGTATCATTTAAAGGGATAGTTCACCCAACAATTCAATTCTGTCATACTCACCCTCAAGTTGTTCCAAACCTGTACAAGTTTCTTTCTTCTGCTGAACACAAAAGAAGATATTTTGAAGAATGTGAATAACCAAACAGTTAATGGACCCCATTGACTTCAATAGTATTTTTCATATGGAAGTCAATGGGGTCCATTAACTGTTTGGTTATTCACATTCTTCAAAATATCTTCTTTTGTGTTCAGCAGAAGAAAGAAACTTGTACAGGTTTGGAACAACTTGAGGGTGAGAAAATGATGATAGAATTTTCATTTGTGGGTGAAATTGTGGTATTATCCCTTTAATAGTAACCATCGTTTCAATCATGCACGTCAAACGGCACTCACACACACACACACACACACACACACACACACACACACACACACGAAGTCCTAATTTGCATACTCTAGCCCCGCCTTCGCCTACTCACGGCAGCGTCATGACGGAACATTATCCGCCTAATTTACATACTCAACCCCGCCCACCGTGGCGAGCATGTTCGCACATCCACCCGGGATCATCCGCGGAAAAGGAAGAAAATCACAGGCTGTCAGAAAAGTTTTCCTGCGGGCAGAGGATCGTGCTCGACCGGGCAGAGGACAGTCGGAGGATCGCGCTCTCAGGATTATTAATTGTCACATAAACTGATATTCATCATCATCATGGACGCGCTAAAATCAGCCGGACGCGCGATCATTCGCAGTCCCAGTCTGGCGAAAGAGTCCTGGACCTCTGGAAAACATAAAAGTGAGTTTTACAGCTGTCAATCTGCATGAATTTGCCTGGAAACGACCCTTATATATATTGTTTATATCTGCGGATCTGTTTTGAAGTTCAGAGTCAAAGTTGTTTGCAACTTGTATGCTAAAGCAGGAATTTACTCATATTTGCACATGACATTTCATAACAAATAACTGAACGGTTTAAGTTTTCAAAGTCCGCTATAGTCAAATCCATTTTAGTGCAATGTTCAGGAAATAGCACGCATTTGAATTACTGTAGCGTGTGTATTGTAGATATTGATGTATGTTATTCTCCAGAAAGGTTTCGAACCCTTTATTATTCAAAACCGATTTTGTTTTAAATGCCAAATCCGAATTATTTTCCTGGCGTTTCATTTTTGACAGTGTATGTCCTGCACTGTTTTTCACTGAAGCTACAGCGCGATCAGTCTCGGTTCCCAGGCGAATGCTTCGTTTGAGTCGATTCTTTATAGTGAATCAAAAGCAAATAGCGCGATCATGTAACGCGATTCTCGAACGAATGACTCTTATGAGTCGGTTCTTTTGGGGGATTTGTAAACATACAGCGAGATCACTGTTGTCAGATTCTTGAATTATTGATTCGTATAAACCGGTTCAAAAAAACGGACAGCAGTATCTGTAGGAATCGATCTAAAAGAACAGAATCTGGTGTTTTGTGTTGCTAACAGAGAGCATGGCAGTAGAATGTGAATGATTTGGCAACCCATTGTTGCTAGGCAATGCTTTTTAGGTGTAGGCTACATGGATTTGCTTTATTTGGGGGGAAAAGTAAGACTGCAAAGAAAGGTATCCTCTGGTGTTCTCTCTTTTTCTGTCACCATGTTTGACAATTTCTTTTGCTATGTTGTCTCGGCTCCAATAAAACACACCCTCAAAGGAATTGTTCCAAACCTCCATGACTCATTTTTTTCAGTGGAACATAAGGTGAATTGCTTTTATAGAATGTTGGCTGCTGTTTTCGATACTTAAAGCGTTAGTTCACCCAAAAGTGAAAATTCTGTCATTAATTACTCACCCTCATGTCGTTCCAAACCCGTAAGACATCCCGTTCATCTTCGGGAACACAAATGAAGATCTTTTCAATGAAATCTGAGAGCTTTCTGTCCCTCCATTGACAGCTACGCAACTACCACTGTGACGCTTCAAAAAGTTCATTAAGAGATCATAAAACTAATCCAAATGAATTGAGCGGTTTAGTCAATTTTCTGAAGAGACTCGATCATTTTATATGATTAACAGATTTAATTAACCCTTTAAACGAATGGGGACTAAAGCTGTGAAGCTCCAAAATGTTTTAGTGTATTATAAAAGCATCTTAAAAATGGTCCATATTACTTGCATGTCATCTTAAACCACATAATAATTTAGTGTGTGAAGAACTTAAATGTATTATATATATATATTATATAAATTAATATTCACTGATGAGCACATAAAATGGTTCTGTTTGGTCATGTGAGTGGCATCAAGTGCATTTTTTTTAAAAAGTGAATAAAGACTCAAATTTGGGTCTGTTCCTCCCACACAGTTATCGTATTGTGTAAGGTGTCATATGGTTTCGTAAGTTATGCATGTACTTTTATGATGCTTTTTTTTTTTTTTTTTTTGGAGCTTGACAGCCCTAGTCCCCATTCGCTTTCATTATATTGAAAAGAGCAGCCAAAACATTCAAAAACATTTCAGGATATTCTTCAAAAATGCACTTTTGAGTTCCAAGGAAGAGAGAAAGTCATGTGGTTTAAAACAATGTCAGGATGGGTAAATTAAGACTAAGAGATGGTCATTTTTCAGGTGAAGTATTTCTTTAAACGTCTGTGCACATGGACACTGCTGGTCTCAGCGGCTCGCGTTCAGCCAGTCTCTGATCTCAGATGCGGTGTGTGTACGTCCCATTCCAGCAGAGTTCAGTCCATCTGATGCACAAAAACAAGCTTAACTGCCTGGTGACCTTTTTGTTTGCTTTCACATGGGGAACCCCTCCGCAAACACACTTCGCTGTCAGACTGATGTCAGCACACTGTGATGTTTGGGTTCTTAGGGATGCATGATATACTGGTGACCATATGATGGTATTGGCCAATATTAAGATGGTTTATATTATCGGCATATCAGCAGTTGTCATGTTCCACCAACGAAATACGTCATCCATCAGCAGCGTTGAAGAAATGTTATGTAGGCTATATTATTTGTTTATTTGTTATATATTTACAAGTGTGAAATGTTTTATATATTTATATATATATATATATATATATATATATATATATGTGTGTGTGTGTGTGTGTGTGTGTGTGTGTTTCCTTCAATTATTCTTTAATTAACGTGCCTTTAACTTGGAATGTCTGGGCTTAGAAAAAAATCCCAAATATTCCACTACTGTTGCCATTTTCAATTGTTCTTGTGCCCTTATCTCATAAATATAATTTTAACTGATTCTCCTTCTATCTATGTTTACGTTATGGTGGACTGTGTTACGGTTTGTTGCTAATGTTCCGTGTCTTCATCCAACCATCCTGCAGGAGAATAACACATTTTTCTAACATTTTTCTATACATTTATGGTGTGTTGACTATTGCAGTTCGGTTTGCTTGGCCAATACAAAAAAACCCCAAAAAACATTAATCCTGATCCGCTTTGTGTTCATATTTTAACAGGCTAAATGTGCTCGTTGTTTGTGCGTATGATGGTATTTTTACCAGCTGAGAACTCGTGAAGAGATTATAAAATGTGTAATGGAGTCAAAAAAACTGCAGAAATACCTCCGCCACACACACAAAGGAAATGAATAACTAATGATTTTTACAATGGAAATGAATGAATCAAAACCTTACTTAAACTGTACAATGATGCTGTACAGCCAAAACAATCTCTGTTCCATTAATTTCCTATTATCAAAGGAAAATAAAGCTGCTATGAAACAATCTTTATTGTAAAAAGCGCTATATAAATGAAAGTGACTTGACTTTTGATGCCTATATCGAACTGTGATGGGCAACATCACGATTATGATGATAAAAAACAGGTGTGCTTCAGCATTCTGTCCTTTTTAGGGTCGCATCTTGTGACATCATGTCCTGTTTTTGGTTCGTTTACATGTCTTTGGTCCATGTTGCGTTCATATTTCATTTGATCCGCTCTCATGAAAATGCGTCTCTATTGCACGCATTGTGTTTATCGTGCTATTTATACTTGAAAATGAGCTTTTCCGTGCATATGATACGCAGTTTATTGCGTGTAATACACACGCACCCCACACAACTAATCCTAACCAAATGTAAAATGCATACGAACCCCACTCCACTACTAAACCTACCCATGCGTATCATATGCACGTAAAAACTAATTTTCGCGTATAAATTGCACGATAAACACAATGCGTGCAATAGAGACGCATTTAGTGTGACTGAGAGTCGGTTTGGAGGCCGACCGAGACCGCTGAAAAGATGAGTCTCGGTCCGCCTCCAAACCGACTCTCAGTCACACTAAATGCGTCTCTATTGCACGCATTGTGTTTATCGTGCAATTTATATGCGAAAATTAGTTTTTACGTGCATATGATACGCATGGGTAGGTTTAGTAGTGGAGTGGGGTTCGTATGCATTTTACATTTGGTTAGGATTAGTTGTGTGGGGTGCGTGTGTATTACACGCAATAAACTGCTTGTTGTGTGATCAGGGTTCGGATGGCAGCGTTCACACTTAAGGTGATGATACACAGGGCAACGTTTTGGGCAATGTTGCCGTCATCGGGCAACCAGATGAGACACAGGGCCCATGACCGATCTATATTATCCAGATATAAATGTATTGCCCAAGCAACAATCGCTCAGCAAGATTGCCCAGCAACATTGCTCAAAAAGTTGCCCTGTGTATCATCACCTTTACTCAAATGAACCGCATAGCAATCGCACCAGAGTTTGTTTTGATCAAACCAAACATGCCAAGTGTGAACACACCCTTAATCCCACTTCTGCTCTGAGGATATTTACTCACATCATCTGTGAGAGTCTCCACTGTAGATCAGCAGACATTAGCTGTTGCTTTCGAGCTTGTCTTGACAGGAAATGTCTCACTGCAGCAGACTCACAGGGCATGACGCCTGAAACCCACAGACACTTTTACACTAAACACATGATGCACTTACATACCCGTGATGGACTGTAGATTTTAGTGCTGAATCGTGAGATTATGTGGCCACGTTTGGCGCCTGCATCTCTCTAATGACAATTTCTAGAATATGTTTAGTTAAACTGATGGTTCTGACTCTGAGCTCTGATTGGATGAGTCATTTTTAAGCCCGTGTAAAATACAGATAAACACAGCTGCATTGCTAAACAGTCTACAGATCATCTACAGTTGATGGACCCCATTGACTTCCATAGTATCTTTTTTTTTCCTACTGTGGAAGTCAATGGGGTCCAACTATCTGGTTACTGACATTCTTCAAAATATCTTCTTTCGTGTTCAGCAGAAGAAAGAAACTCATACAGGTTTGAAGCAACTTGAGGGTGATAAATTATTAAAATTTTCATTTTTAAGTGAACTATTCCTTTAAATAAGCCATTATGTTTTCAAAGGCCAGATTGAATTATTCCTGAAGGCTTCAGACATTCCTGTCTGAGCGTTTAGTCACGTACAGTCGTGCTGATGTGGAAAGGGCTCTCAACAGGCTAGTGGCAGTTGGTTTCAGTAATCTTGTGCAAGCGCAGGGTTGGGTGAATGAAAAGCTATCATTTCCTGCTGTTAACCATCTTCCCACAGAGATGTCAGTCTTAAAGTCAGTAGATTTGAGAATCTCTCTTGTGGTCGGCGTCGTATCAGCTGAACTACTGCCAGATGAAAGGGTCACATGAAACATGAAGCCATTATGTCTTAAGTTAGACCAAGTTTAGCAGAAGTCCCAGTACAGCTAACATCACGTATCCACCGTAGTTTGCAATGTTTTCTGTTAATGTGTGAGACTTCTGATTGATTTGCTGCTATAGTGAAGTAAAAGAATGACAAAGTGCAGTAAACAGTAAAACTATTTGCGCTGCACAGAGGCGGACAGAGTACACAGCTTCATTACTTGAGTAAAAGTACAGATACCCCTTGCTAAATTTTACTCAAGTACAAGTAAAAGTACTGAAGTACTTGTTTTTAAAAGTACTTGAGTATCAAGAGTACAAGAGTACATTTTCTAAATATTGCATTACTACTGCCACAGTGTAAACATTGGTAAACACAGCAAACACTTGAAGCGAAAACTATCATTAACTTGTTCAGAAAATTGAAATATTCTGGCGAGGTGGGGCCACGGGTTGTCCATTATTTCGTCCATGGTTTCGTCTCTTATCTAAATCTGACCATGGAGTTGACTTTAGCGGAAAGCTGAAGGTGATTGCTGATAGGCTGTCCCAATCAGTGGCGCCTGCACAATCCAATCACGTTTGAGAGGGAAACAACAAATTGAGGGTTTCCGAGATTTTTCTTTTTTTAATTTTTTTTTAGAAGAAGTAACGGGTACTCACAGTTATGGATAGAAATGTAGTGGAGTAAAGAGTACAATATTTGCCTCTCAAATGTACTTGAGTAAAGTCATGAGTACTCCCCAAAAATGATACTCGAGTAAAGTACAGATCCCTCAAAATTGTACTTAAGTACTGTACTCAAGTAAATGTACTCCGTTACTGTCCGGCTCTGGCGATACATAATATGTTATGATTATGATAATAAATTAAAATAATATGATAACAAATACCATTTTGCAATATCAAGCAGCATACCGGACTGTTTTTGAACAGGTGAAATAAATATATTTTTTACATTTTCAACAGTGATTACTGTTAAATCAATTTACTATACAAGGAACCCCGAAATATGTTTTTCTGCATTAACTGATTTTGAGTCATTCATTAAAAAGCACCAATTATTTTTGATGAATCAGACTATATCGGTCTTGCTTTTGTTTGCATGCAGCAAAGATTCAGAATAGCTTATGAAAGTTTAAAACTGGAATCCTTTTACTGATAAATATCGGAATATTTGTAGCATTTGGTTTGCTGTTAATGTGGAATTCTGCAGCTATAGCAAATACCTGAACTCCCTTCCGGAGATAAATCTGATTATGTTGACTCTGAATGAAAATATTGGGTCTGTAATTCCCATGTTTCCAGCGCTGAGGGTTTGGAGCTCCTGCTGGGATGTGCAACAGTGAAATGTGTCTGAAGATCTGAGCGCCGCTGCCAGTGTGTAAAGGAGATTGTGTCCATCAAAGCTCTCTTTACAAAACAGATTTAACCTCCTCAGACATCGTCAGTATCTCAGCACACACACACACTCATTCATATTCATGCTGGTGTGTGTGTCGCTGGAGATTGGAAGCAGATCAGGGTCAGTAAGAGATTAAGAAAGTGATTTTGTAAGGAAGCTGTTTGACTGACATTGATGGATATGTAAACTTCTCATGTTTAAGGGATGTTATGAGAGGAGTGTATGGATGATGTAGCAAGCATTCATAATATACTTGGGATTTATGTTATTGGGTCATTAAGTTTCTTAAAGTCAGTGCCTTGAGATATGTTTCATGATCATTTCTTTGTCTTTGGGACTCGTGAGTATAAGAGTAGCAAAAAAAAAACAACAAAAAAACAGATTTTGTCATTTCAATTAATTTCCTTGAATCAGTTCAAATTGTTTGCTTCAGTGAATCAGTTCAAAACTCTGATTCAGTGATTCATTTGCACCATAACTCAAAGATTTTAATAGTTATGTGGTAGTTTTCCAGATGATAAAGTAAAATATATGTGTACTACCATTCAGGGGTCAGTGAGACTTTTTTAAAGAAATTAATTTTCAGTAAAGATATTTATAATGTTACAAAAGATTTCTATGTCAAATAAATGCTGTTCTTTTGAACTTTCTATTCATCAAAGAATCCTGAATATCCTGAATAAATGCATCATGGTTTTCTATAAAAATATGAAGAAGCACAACTGTTTTCAACATTGATAATAATCATAAATGTTTCTTGAGCATCAAATGATCATATTATACTGATTTCTGAAGGATCATGTGACACTGAAGACTGGAGTAATGATGCTGAAAATTCAGCTTTGATCACAGGAATAAATTACATTTAAAAATAAATTACAATGGAAAACAGATATTTTAAATTGTAATAATATTTCACAATATTACTGTTTGTACTGTATTTTTGATCAAATAAATGCAGTCTTGATGAGCAGACGAGACTTATTTCAAAAATATTTTTACTGACCCCAAACTTTTGAACTTTATTCTGTAACTAAATTACTATAAAATATATAGAACTTTGGAAAATATTAGTGTTTAAGTATTATTTAACATCTATATATTGGTGCATATAAAAGAAAGTGTTTTGAAAAACAGCGTTGTAAAAAAAATCATTTTTTTTAAAAATATTTTGAATATTTTTTGGGTTAAAGTGATTGTTTCTCTGATGAAAAATAATCACCTTTTCACAGCAAATCCATAAATATTGAGATGTAATGTTGTTAGCTATAGATGGTCCAGCCCTCTGCGTGAGCAATGATTCGTCAGCATGTCTGCGAGCTGTGAGTGTGTATTCACCAAACTGTAGTTCATGAAATGAAGACACAGCAGGTCTTCACAATCCTCAGAGAGCCTGTTGATTGTGTCCTTTTGCAACCTGTAGACGTGTGTGTGTGTGTGTGTGTGTGTGTGTGTGTGTGTAACCTGAGGCTAAATACAGCAGTGCCGAGCCCTTCAAATCTCTTTAAAGCTTGATGTTATTTATGGGGTCTCATGACACACACACACACACACACACCACCTCTCCACTGATCCGCTCGGCTTGATCCACATCAAAATTACCTTTTCAAGTCGACATGAAACGCCCCTGGAGACACATTTTACTTCACAAAAATTGCATACAGTTTCAAGTCATTGTTGTTAACTCATGGAAAAATTACATAATACACATATTTATGTGTGTGTGTATCAGCCTGTGTCAGGGTGAGATCTCTCTTCTCCTCCTCCTCTGCTGCTCTGTCATCTCTTGTTTTATCTCCTGACTGAACAATGCCTTCTATTCTGCTATTCCCATCTCTCTCGGTCCCAGACGGCATGATCTGTGCTACTTGAGTTCACAGTGAGCTATCCCAGCAGCCTCTGTCTGCATTAGAGGGTGACACGGGAGTGGATTTTCAAACCTCTCCTGTCCCACTCCCACAAAAAAAATCCTGTCCCGTCCCAATCCCACGAAAAAACATCCAATCCCGTCCCAATCCCAGAAGAATGACTCCTATTCCCTCCCACTCCCGTGTTGTGTTTTTTTGACCGGAATCTGTCAGTTACAGTAAAAAAAAAATGCATCACAATAAGTGTATTAAGTTAGCAACATGTTACAATGTTTACATGGTACAATTTCTGGTAAGCTACGCTTTTTTATTATTTCAATTCAATTCAATTATTGTGATTTGATATAATATTGACTCATTTGGATAAATATTAGGTAGGCTACACAAGATAGGCGTTATTTTTTCTCAAGAAAAAAACAACAACTCACCTAATGCTGTAAACATACAGAGAGCCCTATCAGCTGGTATAGGCTATTATTTAAGGTTAAAAATAACTCAAATTAAATATAATGCGTTTTTTTATTATTATAATAACAACTTTATTTAATGATACAAGTAAAAATATAATAAATATGTAATATAGAACACATATTTAGCAAAATACTCTCTATAGCTATTTTTTTTTTCTTGCCAACTACGTGCTATAGCCTATATTATGTTCATTAAATGGCTTTCCTGAGGTAAATGTGACATAATTGTTCTCCAGCTATGTTATTGACCTCTTCACGCTGATGAAAAACACTGATTGATCGATATTATGTATGAGGAATATACATTTCGGTAAGTTGTACTGTATCTTTCAACAGTGTTCATTCGTCTTTATTAACTATTAGCTAGTAGAGATGATCGGTTCACGTGCGCTAGGGATCTGTCACGTAACATTTACAAGCGCCAAAACGGTATTTATTGTTTGAATTTCGTAATAAAATTGACAGAATCTGAGAGCTGAGATTTTTTTATATCATAAAGTAACCTGCTCTGTCTAGTCTGTCGGTCTCCGTGTCCTCTTTGCTTTGCGATTTTTCTGTGCGTGAGAAAATGGATGTAATGTGTGGCGTGTGAAAAGCGTGTGTCTCATGCGTGTGTGGAGCACGTCATTCACTTTACCAGCCACACCAAAGCAAACAGGAGAGCATAAAGAGAAAGGGCAAATATAATTTAGTTCAAAATTTAAATAGAGTTTATTTATAGAAACTGTATATTTGTGTATAAAGTTGGGTATCATAGTTTTATTACGATTCCCGGTCCCGCCCACTCCCGCTGATATTTTTTCCTGTTCCGTCCCAATCCCGTGATTAATAGTGATTTTGTTTCCCATCCCACGGGATTCCCGAAAAAATGTCAGCCTCTAGTCTGCATGCGTCTCTCAGTACAGCGCTACACCCCACTCTCAGATTTGACTGATAACAACCTTTCAAAATATGCGGATGAGCTACCACACTCAATACAATTTTCAAATAGGTTTCACTCAGAAATAACTGGTAAATTTCACAAATAATAACAAAGAGACACATTAAATTAATGTCGGCGTGAAATTTAAGTTAGTCTTTTCTTCCCTATTGTGACGTATCAGAGTTCTCGAACAAGACATTTATTTATTTATTTTGTCTGTGGGGGATTGATTGGATGGTCGTGGTTTGCTATTGGTGGATCTCATGTGAGTGACAGCCAGGTTGCCCCGCCCCCACGCCAGTAAACGCGTCATCAGAGCAGAGAAGAGATGTCGCTGAATGTGGGAGGGGAAGTTATTTTGATTCATGAATATGAAGGCACATGCATTTAAAAAATAAAAGAATGATGTGCATGGATAAATCATTTATAATAAATACTGCAATATTTCATAAAAAAATAGAATTGTCAATTTTGATTACATGGTGACTTTAAACTTTTACATTTTGAAGAAGGCGGCTGAAATAGCATTTTCTCGAACAGTACATGAGCTCTGAGGTTATATGATGTAATATACTTCTGTAAAAACCACTAGTCAGTGTATTTTCAGCTTCATGTTTTTTTTTTTTTTTTGCCAAAGCTCTTTTCCTGAAATCACCATCATTAAGATTTAAAATGCAGTAGATCTGATGTTTATTCCAATGATTAATATTAACGAAGTGTCTTTTGCTGCATTGATGTTGCCCTTGTTAACACAGCAATCTCTCTTGACTTTTTTTTGCTGATAAAAGTGGTGGTCATGTGATCAGTTCTGTAGACGTGTGATGTTGACTGGTCTGGACTGAGTCAGCAGTGATCAGCACTAATGTGAATCAGTGTGTGTGAGAGGGAGAAACCTGTCCAGAACGGGCCTTTTCTTTCAACCACTGAGATTTTGTTTTTGTGACAATTAAGCACATTTTTATTACCATAATGCTTAATGCTGAATAGTGATTATCTTCGGTGTATAAGAGTGAGTTTTACTATTTAAGATGTAAAAATATTATTTAAATAATGTTTCATAATACCATTAATATTATTTATATTTATGTATTACATTTTTTTAAAATAAAAAAATGTGCTCAATTGTCATGAAAATAATGTCAAAATAATACAAAAAAACAATCTTAATGGTCCTAAAAATATAGTTAATTTTCACTAAATAAATATATTATATGATATTTTATTATTTCTTTTAATGTTTTTGACAGATTTTATGAAAGCAGGAGGCTCTAGTTGGTGTTGATTTGAAGAGTCAATCTTCTGATTCTGGTGGATTTGGCTTATAGTTGTTTGGTTTTGTATTGTGTCAGTTGTTTCCCTGAACAGAAGCTTTGACGTGGTACGGTGTGTGTGTGTGTGTTTGAGTTGAACATGCTTTGTGCTTGTCTACAGTGAGTGAGTGAGTGTTGGGCTCATGGACAATAACTCCATTCTCTGCTAATCGCTGTAGCATTACATGTCACATTCGCTCTGAAGATTCAGAGTTTCTTTATCACAAAATGATAATGCCGTTCAGGGACTCTTTGACACTGACGTGGCTCATAAGTGTTCAGCCAATATGAGATTTACAATGATCGATGCTGATATCTAGAGAGCTTTAATGTTACAATACCCATCGTCCAAGAGCGGACATATCCATTTCATAATGTACATTAGCACTTGTAAATCTGCGTTTGAGTAATTGAATCTCATTTCCATCTATTTTTAACTTTATTGTAGATTTAAGAAAATGATCCTTTTCTTAAAGAAAGAAATTCTAGGTTACAGTGAGATATTTAAAAAGCCAACGCTTTACTATAACACAGTGTCCTAACCAGACACAATGCGACACGCAATAAAAGGTATCTTTTCCATGTTTATCAGAGTTTTTGTCTGTGATATGTGACGATTTTATATTTTAAAAAAGGTTTCTATTTTTCTACAGCATCGTGGCTGGAACGACAGCACAAATTATGACCGTGATAATCTCAGGTGTTGTTTTTGTGTATTTAATGTTCAAACTTTTCAACTCAATGTGTGCAAACAAGTGTATTCTATGACAAAGTTTTTTTGGTCACTGATTGTATTATGTATGGTGTAATATTTACGAATTTGATGCGGTTGCGAGTGCCGTGTGCTTGCAGAGAGACTCCGCCCACATGCTCTTCTGATTGGCTGTGATGGATTTTGTTGTGTCTCGGACTCTAGTTGTGTCACGTATGATATGGATAGACAAGTTTCTGCCGTCTGGCTACAAAACGGTGTTATGCTACAAATTCTGCGAATTAAGCTTAACCCAGAATATTAATTTAATCGCGAAAAACAAATGGGTTTTAGAAATCAGATTTTGGGTGTTACTGTAAAAAGTGAACAGTTGGATCAACTTAAAAAAATTACTTCAATTGGTAACACCTAAAGAAATTAAGTTTTCTCAACTTAAATTATCACGTTTTTCACGATAAAACGTGATAATTTAAGTTGAGAAAACTTAATTTCTTTAGGTGTTACCAACTGAAGTAATTTTTTTAAGTTGATCCAACTGTTCACTTTTTATAGTGTAGAGAGTCCGACGGCACAGAGCAAACAGACATTTAACATTTTCTTGTATATGTACTGTTGAAATTCTGCACCTCCAGTGTCACCAAGCGCATTGTAAAACTGATTAGATTGTCATGAAGGTTTTCCCGAACACTCCTGGAGGGCTCATGAAGCTCTTTTTAGAGTCTGGAGCGTGTCTCCATCTAAGTGTTATTTTCAGCTCTCGTGTTTGTAAAACCTGAGCTGGCACTGCGAGAGCTGTAATCAGAGCAAACCTCAGACAGTCAGGATGGTGATTCAGCAGGTCTTGTGATGGACGGCGAGGTCGTATCCCGAAGAAGCCGCTGCATGGATGGGAACTTGATTACAGGTCAGTGATTACAGTGTCATCTGAGGCGCTCGCAGGAAAATGACTCAAGAGCTTTATGTAAACGGGGGCCTTGAGTGAGATGACTTCGAGAGATGGCCTGACCCTGGGAATAAGATCCAGGAAATTGGGTCGGGATTTAATGTTTGGCGTGTGGAAGCGGAGAACGTAATGGCTTTGTTTCAAAACCTAGTGAGCCGCTTATGTAGGGAGCATTTTAAGGCATCATAAACAAAGGCCATGTCCCATTTCTCCTCACTTAAAACTTCCACTTGGTTTTGAGTGCCCTCGACAGTAAAGTCCCCTCGACGAGGGAAGTGGGGGTGAAGATCTTTCCCTATGAAATGGATGCAAATTAGCATAGCAAACGTGCTCACCTACGTCACGCGCAGCGTCGACGTGTCTACCGGGGATCATGTCTATGTTCCCACAGCCCTATGTGGGGCATAGGATCATGTCCTATGTTCCCACAGCCCTATGTTCCCACAAATGGCCTACCCCTGACCCCACCCCTAAACCTACCCGTAACTGGGGTTTAGACAAATCGTAAAAAAAAAAAAATTCTTAGAAATGTGGGAACATAGGGCTGACCCCGTCTACCGGTAGTAGCCTACTACTATTTTCATTCAGGAAAATGCCGGTTCCAGCGGTTGTGTTGTCTGTTGTGTGGGCTGTGTTGGTTTATCAACGTCTGATTAATCAACAGAGAAGACATGCCTTGTGGATTTGTTTCAGATATGTCGATTTGTTTAAATATTTTGACGTTATGTTCAGCTCAGCTGTTGATGATTTAACGCTAGCCCAACTAGAACTACCTGTTGTTTGTGTAGATAAAATAAGGCATACATTTAGATCTTATAGTTAAATCCAGTCTATGGTTAAATCATTTAACATAAATCAAGTTAACGTACCCAGATCAAATGTATATTTGATGGGCAGACTCTCTCGAAGCACTCAGCAGATATCATCATCGCAAGGCATCCTGGGTAATTTCATCTCCCACTTCGTTTTAAGCCTGCATCAGACCTCACTATGTTTTGAGGGTTGATTTTAAGGGAAGAATAGCACTCCCTCTTGCTCCCTAAAGCTTTGGGACACCCTACCTCTACACGAGAGCGTGCAAAAATAAGGGTTAGGGCAAAACCTTGGGGAAGGGGAGGTATTGGGACAGGCCCAAAGGCTATTCCTTCTAAGATGCTTAATTGTGGATAATGAGTAACATAAAAAGCACTATAAAAGAAGTCCATATGACTTGCTCGCCTTATGATAGATTTGTGTGAGAAACTAAACTAAAATAAGTTAAATTGAAAAATAATAATATAGTACTAAGATCTACTTTGGCTTATGATGAAACCTGATTTGAACTGTGCATTTCAGTCAAGCCTGGCGTCCCGACTGAGCCTGAGACACTCCTGCTAACAGCAACTCTCAACAGTTTCCTCATTTAGAGGGTTTGCCTGCCTATTCCCAACGGATCAAGTGAACAGGACACAAGGGGTTTTCCTTGAGAGAAGTGGAATAGCTCCGAGGTTTCTTCCGGGTTCTCCATTACTGACAGATATGGGAAAACACACACTGACTTTCTGCTGGTTTCATCACCTACTGTATAGTTCCTGCTGATCGCAGACTCGCTCATAATGTACTCGCACAGGCTGACGCGTGGCTTCATTCTGTCAGCCATAAAACCTAAAGAAAAGGGCTAGTGCACAAATATATCACAATTTTAGATGCCATTTTTTTAACCTTTTGTTTTTACCAGATAACATTACATTAATAGACGTTAGTAAGGGAAGTGCCATATTTAAGTTTTGACAGGAATGAAATCGAGGCTTTGAGGGAGTGAAAACCGTGCATTCAGTGGATCGTACTGTTGTAACAACACTGATTGTTTAGTCTTTACGGAAAAATAAATAAAAATTCAGTGGACAAAAACTCCATTAAAACAATTTTTTTAAAGTTTTCTTTACTTTGAGAGTCAAAAAAACATATGGGCACAACAAAATGTATACTTTTGGCTTCTGGCTTCATTGAGGTCTTATGAAGCGAAACGTTCGGTCTGTACAAGAAACAGAACATTTTTTATTTTACAACATTATTACCTGTAATCCACAGCCTCTGCAAATGAACGTGTTCACGACAGTCTGGAGCACGAGCTTCTAGTTTTCATAAGACCTCAATGTCTCGTCAAGAGTCACGGGTATTCATTTTCCTTTGACTGTATTTGTTTTTTTGACTCTCAGTAACCAATGACTTGCATTATATGAATCACCAAGGATCACGGTTTCAGCTAAAAATCTTTACATTTCTACTGAAGGAAAAAAGACACTAACATCTTGTTTGTCTTGAGGCTGAGAAAACTAACAGCAAAGTTTCATTTTTGGGCGAATTGTCCTTTTCAGTCTATCCCTCAGAGCCTTATTTTCATCCGCGTTAAATTCAATATGACGTCTTCCCTGACTACGGTCTATATACCCGACAGATGCAGACAGAGCAGAAAAGATGGGTGTTTTCTTTTTCCTTTTGCTTCCAGTTAAGTAATACCCCTGTTCGTGCCAAGAGTGTAACACATGCAGTCATTTTGTATTGATTATTTGATAGCACTACATTAACACCAGAGATCGCTGGGAACTGGATCTGAGTCTAATGGCCACTTTAAGATGTCTGACAATGACTGAAAGATTGTGAGCCATTAATTAGAAATGTCAGGACGCTTCCAGAAGATGTGCCAGTGAAGAAGCAGACGTTTGTCCACATCGATCGCATCTTAAATTGGAAAAGTATAGACACTGGGGAGGAATGAACTCGTTCCGTACCGAGTATCTGTAATGTCTGTTCCTAAATCTTCCTGTTATGTACAGTATTAGTGTTGGATTATCTATTTCTAACTATATACAAACACTATAATAGGATATGAATGATACTAAAGTAACACTCTTCTGAAGTCATGCGTTCTGCTGTGTTTTGTGCTGATGAGGTCTGAAGTAAAGGAACTCGACGGCGCTGTCAGGGTTTAACATCGGCTGCTGGTCTGAGGATGGGAGTGTAATTCTTCTGTAGATCTTATCTAGTACTGACCCACATTTCCTCCAGTATTTACATCCTGCAGATACTGTAACTGAAACCTCATCTGACATGCCCGCTCTTCAGCTGTGTGTGTGTGTGTGTGTGAGAGAGAGAGGGAGAGAGTGCTCCTTTCAAACCACAGCTTGCCAGGCTACAAACTGCATCATTTACACTAGTTAAGCTGAAGTCAAGATACCCTAATGAAAAAATATTAGTTAACCACTGCAAGTTAACTGAAGTGGCTAACTATACACTGAAACAATATCTTTTTACATTTATATATTTATTTAATATTAAACAGCACATATATTTATTTTATTTTATTTATTTAAAAATATGAAATAGTACTAGCCTATTTTATTACACTGTACATAATTCACTCTGAAACCTGCAGCACATTTATTTATTCACTGTCAACCTGTCAAAATAAAAGCTTGATGGAATAGTGTTTGAAAATAAAGAAATGAAGATGTAAATATTAGTATTGGAATTTTACAATGAAATAAAATGTATAACTTATTTTTTTTTACAGTACAATAGTATTATTAAAATTTATTTTCTTAATATATTTAATAATAATCACATAAAATCAATCAAATAAAATCTCTTTCTCACCGGCATTCTCTCTCTCTCTCTATATATATTATTATTATAATTATTATTATTATTATTATTATTTTGTAGTCATATGAATTCAGTAAATAAAAGACTGTAAACTTTAGTGTTTTTCTACTTGAGTTTTCAGCGTACGTTTTTTTTTTTTTCTATGCAGATGTTCCCAACAAAATTCCCCGAATCTTTCGATTCGGGGAATTTTGTTGGGAAGATCTGCATAGAAAAAAACACACAAAAAAAACATTGTACTTTTCTTTAGAAAAGTTTTATTTTTTATTTTTTTATATGCAGATCTTCCCAACAAAATTCCCCAAATCATTCTGGAATTACCAATTCTCTCCAAATAGAGCTATTCAAGTCATCAGGTGGAACTTTCTATTTGATCATAATGCAATATACATCACAGTCAGAAAAAAAAAAATTGCAATTTCAGTTTATTCCAATATTATGCAGCTTTACATGAAAATTAATAATTTATGAAAAACATATGATATCTGACAACAAATCAGAAATGCTATTAAAATATATATAATTGGTCTCATATTCCTAAATCACAGGACAAGCAAGGAATGCAAAACTCGACTAATAATACACTTTTTAGGAAACTTTATACAATAAAGAATGCTATTAATATAAATATCACCCTATATGTTCTCTCCTGTTCCTCTGTTGTGTTTGTGGTTCATCCGACTGCATGGTTGTTTGATATGTGGGAATATTTAAGATGATGGTTTATGAAATATTAGTCAGTTACTTTGATGGATCCAAACATGAACGTGTGTTCAGGGAGCAGCGGATCTTCGGCCGATATTCCTTTTGAAGATTGTTTATGAGTGGAGCCGTAAACATGCAGACATGATTTCTTTAATCTAACTTCTGTTTCCTCTCTACTCCACCCGTCACATCTCTCCCTCCTCTTTATCTCTCGTTTCTCGCTGTCCTCTGCCTCCCTCTTTCCTATCAGCAGTTTGAGGGTTACCCTGTTGGTTTCCTTTAATGAAGGCATATCATATATCATATACAGGTATATATATATATATAAAATAAAATTGGTTCTAAAATAGGCTTTATTTATATGCAAGATATATATATATTTATTTTTCCCCATATATATGACCTGGACGTGTTCTTGACAGGTTCAGTGAGATTATGATCTTGCTTTGTCTGGATGCTGTTCTTGAAATGTATTTATTGATCTGGCATCATTGCAGAAGGGTGTGACGTGTGTGTGTGTGTGTGTGTGTGTGTGTGTGTATCCGGTCAGTGGGAGTCATGTATGTTTGTGTTTCTGGTTCATGTTCATGACCCCAGCAGCTCTGTGCGTTCAGATACACACACACATACTCACACTCACTGTTTGTTGTCTCTGGCACTGCTGTGTGTGTGTGTGTGTGATGTGCTCTGATTCCTCACGCTCCGCTTTGATGTTCAGTGGAGCGGGAAGACCCTCACAATCACATCACGCCTGTGTCATCCAACAGGCATCCCAGCATGCTACAGGGTGCAATTCTTTACACACCGGGCTCATAAGTGCTTGTACACCTGATACACCGTGTGTGTATGACTCTGTGTGATGCAAAATAAATCAGTTGTCCAATTAGACTTGAAGTCAGTCTGTTCCTGGCTATTTCCTCATAGGTCTTCACTTGCTTATGTCACTGAAGTCGACACACAGGGGTACAGCAAGGGTTAAAGGCGTCATTTGAGACAGGGCCGAAGTATGTCTCGGTAAAGTCACCATGAAATCAAAATGGACAAATCTTGTTTTGGTGTTGTTGTTTTTTGGGAAAACCTGTCACTCACATGAGATACCAATAATAAACAACAACCAACCAGTCAATTCCCCATGGACAAAACAAGTCCCGCCCTATATTTTTCTTGTTCGAGAAGCAGATTTACATCACAATAGAGAAGAAAAGACTATCGCAACTTTTGTTTCATGCCAACTTTAATCAAGACAAGTCATATTTATTTATATAGCGCTTTATACAATAAAGATTGCAGAAAAAAAAAACCGTGTAAAGGTCAATTTGATTTCCGATTTCCATCTATAAACACATCAAGGACAATCGGATAACGAGATTGTTTTTCGTTTTCCGTTTTTTAATATCAAATCAAAAAACGAATAATGGGTTTTTTTTCCGTTTTTCGTTTTCCTATTTACTAATGGTAATTGGGAAACCGGACGTTTTTGTTTTTTTTCCTTTCAAAACGAAAATCCGTTGGCCGCCAAGTACACGGACCTTAAACACTGCCTCCGAAACTACTTAGAAAATATTCAGATCGGATTCGATTTGCTGCGTTTTTTGCATCCGCGTTTTTCGCATCCACGTTTTTCGCATCAACGTTTTTCGCATCGCGTCTCAGTGTGCAAGGACCTTTGACGTTGCAAAATGAATCAATTATGAAACATACAATTTCAGCTATGTTTCATAATTGATTCATTTTGCAACGTTAAAGGTCCTTGCACACTGAGACGCGATGCGAAAAACGTGGATGCGAAAAACGCGGATGCAAAAAAAAAAACGCAGCAAATCGAATCCGATCTGAATATTTTCTGAATAGTTTCGGAGGCAGTGTTTAAGGTCCGTGTACTTGGCGGCCAACGGATTTTCGTTTTGAAAGAAAAAAAAAAAAACGAAAAACGTCCGGTTTCCCAATTACCATTAGTAAATAGGAAAACGAAAAACGAAAAAAAAAAAAAAAAAAAATCTTTTTTTTTTTATTTTTTTATATTAAAAAACGGAAAAATGAAACATACAATTTCAGCTAAGAGCTGGAGGAAGTGTCGAGGGAGAGGGAAGTCTGGGCATCCCTGCTTAGACTGCTGCCCCCGCGACCCCGGCCCCGGATAAGCGGTAGAAGATGGATGGATGGATGGACAATTTCAGCTATAAAGCAGCTATACAGAAGATATTAGTATTCAGCTCAAATCAGTTCAGTGTTAATTCAGTTTCACATCAAAAACAGTTTAAATGTTGCAAGTTCGTGTCATTGTCCAGTTCAGTTCAATTTAAAAGTTTTTCTTATCTGATAGTGTCAGTCCAGTTGAATCGATAACAGTACAGAATATCAATTGCCTTTTAAGATTTAGACTTTTTTCATTCTAGTGTGATTCTACATTCTACTAAGAGAGGTCGAGACCGGCTGATTGACACGTAAAGCGACCGGCTACAGTTTGTTTTATTTTGATGCACCATTTAAAAGCAGGTTTATCTGAAGTAAATGACCACAATAATAGACTTACATGGAAAATAAATCTGTCATTTGAATTATTTCCCCAAAGTGTCTCAACTCAGACATAAATAAAAAACAAAGCAGAATATGCTAATTGAAATGTATGGAAATTTTGTTAAATTGCTACTAAGCACTTCAATACAAAACTTTTGAGTATCTTTCAAAGATTTGATGCCACTCACCAAAACTGACAAATCCTCAAAAAAGTGCCTACACCTTGTAAACATGCTTTTGTTTCCGGGTGAACTTAAACACACACACACACACACACACACACAAAAAACAGACATTTTAGCCAGCCAATCAGATTGTGACTTCCGATTTCCGCCAGTATTTTCCACATTTGTGTCCAAAATACATCATACTTTCAGTGAATGACCAGTTAGACATCAACCAATGAGGCATGAAATCCCATCATCTGTTCAGTTATGTTAAATAATGAAGGTTAATTGAGGGCTAAAGGAGCGTCAGTCTGTGTCTGATGGAGATGAATCATGCTTGCACAAACACGCTGATTTCATAACACCATTACAAACCCCAATTTACTCCATATACACCAGAGTTCTGATGATACCTGCTAACTGTAGTATTATGAGCTGAATATATTTCACAACATTGATCTGTCACAGTGGGGAAGAATGATTATGAAGGTCTGGGAGAGTAAAATTGACTCTTGTAGGCAGAATGATGTCATTTGATCTCTGATGAGGGTTTCAGAGACCACCCGTCGGCCAAAAACTCATGAATGATTCATGAAATCAGCATTAATCAATATCAGTTTTCATTTCATGCATGTGTCACGCATTCAGAGCCTTGATTACAGATTCACAATGCAAACACTTTAAAAAAAAAAGTGTTTTCACACAGAATGTTCATTTGTTTATTTTTTCATTTCTTTAGTTAATTTTCTGCTTATTTTTTTCTTCTTTTCTTCCTTTTGTTTGTTTTTGCTTGTTTGTTTCAATGGTTCTTTGTTTTATTTATTTTTAATGCCTTGGTTTTGTTCATTTTGTTCTATATATATATTTTTTTCTTTTATTGTTTGTTTTATTTTCTCAGTTTTTTTGTTTATTTGTTTGCTTGTTTGTTTGCAAGAAAGCATTCTTGCTTTCTTTTGTGATTTCTTTATTGCTTTCTTTTCTTGCTTTCTGTCATGCTGAGATGCATTAAGCAAGGTTGATATATATAAGGCAGACACTGTGGAGAGGAGCAGATTAGATGTGTGTCCTTGACCCCTGACCTTGACTTTTGTCAAAGGCCAATGCTGACGTGGGGTTAAACACACACTCATTGATTGCTGTCTGAGATCAGACAGCACAGGAGGGCAATATGTGGGGGTTTATGTGTGTGTTCAGTGTCTTACCCCTACACTATTGCTATTGTTGACAATCCAGCAACTTCCGTTATTTTTCCGTTATAACTCAAGTTCCTCTGGAGTTAGTGTAAATAGCCTCTGCCAACAAGGCGGGCTTTTTGCACTTAGTGTAAATAGACACTCTGTGTTTTTAAACCAATGCATGCAACACTAGTACATGCCCACTTTAGTCCAAGTGGACATACTTTGGACAGATTATGGTTACTGTTATTATGGATATAAACAGTTTTTTGTGTGGACGCGAGTTTATCTCCGGTGCAGGTGCCGATCAAAGAGCAGAGGATAAAAGTCCTGATTGAAGACGGTGTGTTTTAATGAAGGATTGTGTGATGTGTTTCATATGTAGATGTGTTATCCATTCAGTTGCTTTAGTATTTGGCAGGTTTATTTGTTGAGCTAATGAGCGTTTACATGTGTGTTCAGTGTGTTTCTGTGCTGTTTTTTTTAGTGTCAAGAACATGTTTGGAGAATTTAGTAATTTATGCAAAACATAATTGTAAAATATAATTTCTTATCCTTTTCCATTCTTTGTATTTATAGGTGAAATGACCTAGACATGTTTTCATGAGATTCACACATTGGTATGAGTGCGTTTGTGAGTGTTGCCATGTTTTTGGCCAGGTTTGCATCATGCACGCACATGTTAATCCTGTGTGTGTGTGTGTGTGTGTTTCTAGAGCTGCCAGAGAACTGGACAGACACACGGGAGACGCTGCTGGAGGGGATGGTGTTTCAGCTGAAGTATCTGGGCATGACACTGGTGGAGGAACCCAAAGGAGAAGAGCTCTCGGCCGCTGCTGTCAAGAGGATCGTTGCCACAGTAAGACACATGTACACCAACCGACCCCGTCACACTGACAAAAAAATTGGTGTAGAAACAATTTTCACTCACAATTGCTAGTGAATTTCACAAACAATTACAATGAAAAAATCAAGCAACACATTGAGTTAAATGTGAAATTTGGAAGCAAAAAAACCCTGAAATATTTCCAGCCGCCGCCAGCATTTTTGATCATTTTCACAAAACTTTCATGGCCCCCAAATATTTTGTTGTATGAATATCTGAACATGTAATATTTCAAAAGAAAGAACAGAGCCTCTGCTTTTTTATTCTAGCTTCATGCATTCTTTTTTTTTTTTTTTATCAACCCTTGCATGTGGGTGAGTTTCATTAAAAAAAAAGCAATATTTTAAACAAAAAGCCGAGAAAAATGTCCAGATCGGATTCAGAACGATGATCAAAACACAGATGGAGTAGATCGAGTCCATCAACACCCCTAATGCTTCACAGTCCTGTACCAAAACCAAACCGCGTTTTTGAGACTGTCTTTGGTTCACTGCAGTTTTAAGGAGAAAATACTCAACAATGCTGTCGACTTATGAATTTGCACATGGTTTGTCTTAAAGCATATTAAAAACACCACATAGACATATAAACATCATTACAATCTTGATTTTCACCACAGGGGGACTGTAAATCTACAGTATAAAGAACCACTATGAAGAACCTTTTGTGCAAGGTAAAGGTTCTACATGGAACCATTAATGCATATAAACCTTTATTTTCGAGTGTAAGTGAACTTCAGGAAAAATAGCTACAAAAGTGTAGAATTTGATGCTTTTAAGCTCTAATCTATCTCTAATGGTTTGTAAGTGGTGCTAATGGGTGCGTGTGTGTGTGTGTGTGTGTGTGTGTGTGTGTGTGTGTGTCTCAGGGGGTTTCTGGGTGTGGTTCTGTGCATTTGAACAGGCTGGTTCCTTTCATGATGTAAGGTTGTTTTGAGGTTATTAAACACTCCAGATTGTTGTGAATCAACAATAAAAATCAGTTGCATGCCAAACGGACTGTGTCAGTATATGTGTGTGTGTGTGTGTGTGTGTGTGTGTGTGTGTGTGTGTGTGTGTGTGTGTGTGTGTGTGTAAAAGCCAGATGTGGAATATTCCTACTTGATATCTCTGACTTCTGACTATAAGATGATATGTAAGAAAACGAATGACAATGCTACCTTTAGCTTAGCAGTTGTTTATATATATAGTGTTAGCTTGAGTAATTTTAGTACTTCTGCTTATTTTATTTCCTTCTCTTCGAAGAAAAGCCTTCTCTTGGTTAAGAAGTTATCTTCAGGACAGAGATCAGTTTGTACAAATAAATAATATTAAGTCGCATCTAATGACAGTTACTTGTGGTGTTCCACAAGGTTCGGTGTTAGGCCCCAAATTGTTTGTATTGTGTATATATAGATGATATTTGTAAAGGTTCTAAAATATTAAAAATGGTATTGTTTGCTGATGACACACATTTATATTGTTACTACTATAAAATACTACCGGGTTTCTACTAATGCATTACAAAGCTTAATGCTAATCGGTGAAGTATCCCTTTAAAATCATTTAACAGCTGCTTGATAAAGCCAAGTGTTCTGTCTCTTTCTCTCTCAGGCTAAAGCTGGTGGTTGGAAGAAGCTTCAGAAGGTGACGCTAAAGGTTTCTCCTCGAGGGATTATTCTCTACGACAGAGCAAACCAGATGATAGAGAATGTGTCCATATACAGGTGAGTCCCCTGTGGCTGTTTGTCATGTCACACTGTCTGAGCTCTGTCTCTCTAGAGATGGAAATCGTGATGTCTCTTGTTTTTGTCAAAATATGTCATGTTTTTTTTACCTTTAATAACTCATAACAAGGACCCAAATATCGTTGTCGTCGTCGATGTGTACAGAGGTGTACAAATGTCATGGAAATTATTTTGGTTCTAATAAGAACTGGTTTTTGATAGCCTCTTGCAATAAAAAAGAGAGGAGTGTTTGCTGCCCCCTGATATTCTGCCATCCATCATTTAGAGCAGTGCGACCTGAAGATTGCTGTGTTTTCATACAGACGGTGAGAGAGAGATCTGTATTGATCGGTTTTAGAGTGTCTGAGGCTCAGACACACACTCTCTGACCCTCACCTGGGACCGCAGCTATTGCTGGACGATCGCACACGCTAATGAATAAACATGAGGGAGGTGTCAGCCTCTCTCTCCACACCAGTTACACAAGCAATACTCCAATTATGTGGGTCATTCTCATGAAAACATGTCCAGGTTTTATTTGACCCTAAAACCAAAAGGAAAAAGACAATGCTGCCTAAATGTTAATATTTTAACATGTATTAAGATTTTTTCATTGTAACAATTAAGTTCATTTACCCTCAAATTCTCAGTAATTTAAAATTCATTTATCTGTTAATGTAATAATAATAATAATACATACATACATACATACATACATACATATACATATATATATACATACATACATACATACACATACATACACATACACATACATATATATATATATATATATATATATATATATATATATATATATATATATATATATATATGTGTGAATATATGTATATATGTGTGTATATATGTATATGTATATGTATGTATTGAACAATTGAACTAAATCTATTATAGTTGTAGCTATTAAAGTGAAATGTGAAAATGAATGAAAAATATTGATTTCTAATGGATAAAAAATGATAAACATAAATGATTGTTAGCTTTTGTCAGTGTAGACAGAATATGACGTGCCATTTCCACGTTTTTAATGCATTCTATTAATCAATTAATCAACATTAACAATCATTATAACAATATTAAGAGCAAAAATCAACAATAATTGCAGCCCTACCCTGTAATGAGTTCCTGTTTTTTAATTTTTATAATTGATTTACTTTATGTAAGCTGTTTAAGTAATGCAATTGTTGTGTAAATACACATATGCCACCTTTGAGTCATAAATAAACATAAATTCCTTGTAAAGAAACATAAATGCCATGTCAGATGCAGCTTCTGCTCGACCTTTGCAGTGTAAAGATGGCTTTTGTTTTATTTGACATTAAAAGACAACACAGGTACGTTTAATAAGGTCATTATAAAAAAATGTTCTTACATAGGTAAAAAAACAAAACTGGAAATCGATTCCAGGGTGCAAATATTGTCCCTTTATAGAAAATGTAATTCTGACCATTTTTTTTTTTATTAGCATAAACTACTGGTCCTAGTCAGACAGAAGTGTGTGTGTGTGAGAGTCAGAGAAAGTTTTTGAATGTGTGTGTGAACTTTTAAATGTGAAACCGGACAGATGGTGGTCATGAATCGTTAGTCCCGCCCCTCCTGCTGTGGGTCTGCCCTCTGATAGGCTGAGCCAGCTGTCACTCAAGGCCGAGGGGAGAGATCAACACTGGAGGAGTTCATGAGTTTACAGAGAGATCTCAACAGGAAACCAGAGACCAAGCAGTCATAGACAGACTATCCCACGTGTGTGTGGGAGTGTGTTATGGTTTGGTGGGTCAGCTTTCTGTCAAAGTGCTGATGGAGCGTTGAAGATAGAGAACACAACACTGCTTGTGGACATTTTTACATCTCAGAGGAGGTGACATCATGCTCTGCTATTTACGGGTGTGTGTGGAAGTGATTTAGTGGTGGATGATGTTCACAGTGGGTGTGTTAAACTGGATAGAGACCAGATCTGAGGCCATCTGGATTTTTTTTTAATTCCCATAGTAGATAAATGGAAATCTTTTAAGTTTTAGATCACTGACCAAATGACAGTAAATATGTGTTGTTGATCATGTGAGCAGGTTCATGTCCAGTTCTTGCTTTAGTTGAAGCTCAAGATGCTTTTTGGAGCTTCTCCGATCATACTGGAGAACGTGATCATCAGGTTTTTTGTTCATGTGAGCAAAAATCACACAAACCAAATAACTGTAATCATAATGCTGATAATAAAATGTGTTATTCAAAACTTGCTTTTACACTAGTGTCCTCAGATATTTGAAGCCGACTTTATATGTACACAAAAGTTTGGGGTCGGTAATATTTTTGGATGTTTTTGAAAGCCTCATCAAGGCTGCATTTATTTGATCAAAAATATAGTAATATTATTATAATTTAAAGTAACTGTTTTCTATTTGAATATTCTATTCTATATTTTGTTTAATATTTGAATATATTTGTGTAAATGTTATTTATTCCTGTGATCAAAGCTGTATTTTCAGCATCATTACTCCAGTCTTCAGTGTCACATGATCCTTCAGAAATCATTCTAATATGATGATTTGCTGCTCAAGAAACATTTCTGATTATTATCAATGTTAAAAGCAGTTGTGCTGCTTAATATATATTTCTTTCATGATTTTTTGATGAATATAAAGTTCAAAAGAACAGGATTGAAATCTTTACTGTTGAAATAAAGTCTTTACTGTCACTTTTAATCAATTTAATACATATTTGCTATATAAAAGTATCATTTTCTTAAACTTTTGAATGGTAGTGTAAGTGTATTTTTTACACAGGTTGTCTTTAGATTGACTTTGCTTATTTGTTGTCTGTAGGATATCGTACTGCACAGCTGATAAGATGCATGATAAAGTGTTCGCCTACATCGCTCAGAGTCAACGCAACGAAACGCTGGAGTGTCACGCGTACCTCTGCACCAAGAGGAAAGTGGTGAGTGTGTGTTCATATGTTTGTGTGTCAGAGACAGTGTGTCTTTCCTTCTGTCTATAAATAGTTATACGTTAAGACCACATTTCCTCTGACATAGAAACAGATAGCATAGCAATGTGCTTTTTTTCTCCCCATGACAAGAGATGTGGCATTAAAACCTCTCTTCCCTATTCCCCATCTTTCTCAGGCTCAGGCGGTGACGTTAACGGTGGCTCAGGCTTTCCGATTGGCATTTGAGTTTTGGCAGGCTACTAAAGGAGGTATGATGCACTCCACGACTTCAGTCATCCTCTTGTTTATCTTTCTGATTCTTTCTGTCTTGTGAATTATAGGCTGTGAATGGAGCTCAAAAGCACGTGTGTCCTACTTGAAGCTGAAGTGTGTAATTTCCACACTCTAAGCTCACCAAACAGAAGTCCAAAAATAATGGCTGTTTTCAAACAGGTTTCTCAAGCACTCCTTTCATCTGCTAGCCTGGAAATCCAGACCCAAATCTGAAAGATTAATGGTCTGGCGTCGACTAATGAAAATCGGCCAGCTCGAGGGGCGGCACCAAGCATGCATTTGAAAATCTCACTGTATGCAACTGGATAACACTACGACCAATCACAACAAGTTATCGCTTAGCTACCAGCGGAGCTAACTGGTAGATTAGACTCTTGCCGTATCCAGTCGGCAAAACAGCAAAAACATCCTTCTTGCAAAGGAACGATTCGAGCGCCGTCTTCTGTTCCTCTTTTAGAGAAAAAGCCAAGTCTAACTCGTTCATTGTAGCGGCCAAAGCCGTTTCAAACAACTGGTGTTCATCCATAGCCATCTTGCAATGTTTACTAATGACTTCGACGTCACAGCGCTGTCGTCATCTCGCCTCTGGCCCACCTATGTCAGATAACCCGATGTGATTGGTGCAGCTCAGATACAAGGGCATATTTAATGAGCATCATTACTTGACGCCAGAGTAAACTCGCTGAGCAAATTCAATTTGTGCTCCCATGGGAACTCTGGATTTCCAGGGTATTCATCTGCTATTGGTCGTAAAAAAAAAAGAAAAAAGATAGCTCCGCCCCAAACTCATGCTATTGGTTAATGTTGCTGTGTTGGGCTGATTGAGAGTCATCTTTTTATCCTTCCTTTGACTATAAACTCATTATAGAAGACCTATTATGCCCTTTTAAGAAGTCTTGAATGTTCAAAACACATTATTTTTCTCTCTTCCCAGTCTGTCAGTAACGCTCTGTTTAGTTCCTGTCTCTATGAAGCCCCTCCTTCTGAAAAGCACAATGTGCTCTGATTGGTCGGCTGGACCAGTGTGTTGTGATTGGTCAAATGCTTTGAGTGTTTGGGAAATGTCACCCCCCCTCACCATAACCACGCGTTTTAACACACTACTAACTAACTCAACCAGCCCTTGCCTCTTTATTTTGCATATGCCTCAGGTGGGAATTATTTAAATGAGGAATATTGTGACGTTTCCAGAAGAAAACTCAAGACTACAATGGAGGCGTTTCAGGGAGTTCAGAAACAGTGACACTGAAGAACTCCTGCTGGAGGGACTTTGTGTTTTGCAGAGCTTTTTCAAGCTAAAACAGCAACATTACACAGTTTAACGTAAAAAAAGCCTTATAGGTCCTCTTAAAGAAATGTTTTAAAAGTGCAAGTAAAAGTTAGTAGGTTTAATTAATTTCCATGCATCAATTGCAACTTAAACCGGGGACACATTTAACGACTGTAAGGCCGATTATGAATGTAATTTGATTCTTACGACTGATCATGCCCAAACACACCGAGTCAGAGACCAGTCGTTGGAAATGGTCTGTAAGTGTTTTCAGTTCAGCATTAGAATGTTTCAGCTTGTCGTTAAGTGTGTCCCTGCATTAATTGCAAGTATTTCAAAAAATGAAATATTTTTTAAATATTTCCCTGCTTTTAAATGTGTCCCTGCTTTAATTGCAAATATTAAAAAATATCTGAAATATTTGTTTAAATATTTCCCTGCTTTTAAATGTGTCCCTGCTTTAATTGCAAATATTAAAAAATATCTGAAATATTTTTTAAATGAAATATGAAATATTTTTTAGCAGGAAAATGTCTGGAAAAAACATGCATTTAATATTTCAAACTAGATTTTTACTGTTTACTTCTTGCGTCATATATTTCGATTTTAATTGGCAACAACAACAAAAACCCTTTTAAAGTAGTTTCTGAGCAATATTGCCTCTGCCCTGTGAGTGTGTTTATTTATGACTTTTAGAGTTTTTAAGGAACTGTATATTTCTGTATATGTATTTATTTCCTGCAGGGATGGAGGACAAGAAAGAGATTTTAGTGCAGGGAAAGTAGAGCAGCTCCTGTCGTACAGATCAGCAGAACATGTATGCAATTTACTGCATGTTTGAACATGCCTGTGTGTATGTGTGTGTGTGTGTGTGTGTGTGTATCCTAAGGCCTGTAGAGATTTATTCATTTCATCTCTCTGCACCTGACGGTTCGCTGCCGGATCATCTGGCAGAACTCAAACCCATCTCAAATCTCTTCCTCCGTCTCAATGCGTTTTTTTACTGCAGGGCCTAAAATATAAACAAATGACACACACACATTTCCGTAGTGAGTGTTTATGGTCCTGGAAAGGGTGGTGCCTGTGCATCATGGTATGTTTAATTTTTAATTCAAAAGTGATGCATGTGAATTAATATTTATCAGTTTAGTTATACATGTAAATCTGAAGATTTTGAGCTGAAATATGGACATAAATTGGTCATTCCAGTTCACCACCTTCGGAGCTTCAGAAGTGAATTAAAACGCCTTTATTGTGATCGTTTATCACTGTGATAACCACACAGAGAAGTACCAAAAACACCATTATGATACTGCAGGAAGAAGATCTGAGAACATGACTTCCCTCTTCAGAGCTCTACTGTAGTTCCTCATGAAGGGCGTTGATATTGATTTAGGATGTTTCATTTCCATTTTCATGTCATTCATTCAGGCGGAGATCAAGTCCACCGCACAGTTCAGTGCTACATGTGTTCATTATTTAAATGTACATTTAGGTCTGGTTTCTTCTCGACCTGATGCACATTTATACTCGCTGACCTCATTCTTTTTTAACTTTAAGTAATAAATATTTAACAAACTTTTAAATATGAATTATATATGAAAGCATATGAATCAAAGTTTTAAGATAAAAATGATGTAAAATAATTTATTTATTTATTTACGTTAGTTATTTAGTGAATTTTTAAATCATGAATATTATTTCTTGGGGGATATATTTATTTATTTATTTATTTATTTATTGCATTTGACAACCTCATCTAACTGTTTCATGTCATAAATAGTTTAAATTACCAGATGATAAACAAAAAGAGTGATCAAAAAGCAATTTAGAATTTCTCTGGTCAAATAAGGAATTGAATGTTTAATGTAAGTATGTTAACAATAACACAAGCTTGAAATTTCTGCTTTGTTTTCAGAGAAAGAGAAGCAGGTGAAATGTGGATCAGATGGAGAGGCGGCCAGTAGCTCTCAGTGCGAGAGTTCAGCCAATCTGAGCAGCACGAAAGGAGGAGGTGAGCGCACACACACACACACACACACACACACACACACACACACACACACACACACACACACACACACACACACACACACACACACAGAGAAAGCTATGTAAATCTATGCTTTGTTTCCTAATCAGCCATTAAATGCGTCAATCAACAGGGCAATTTGTCTCTAATATTTCTGTTCAATTTCTATGGTGTTGTGCTCTGTAGCTCCGCCCACAGTAGAATCTCATTGGTTTAAAATCCCACTCTACATAACGGTGTTAAATATCAAATGTGTTCTTATTGGCTCTGATTGTGTTGTGTCACAGTATTCTCACTTTCAGTGTGGAGAGACAAATAGTTATCACTGGAAACATGATGATAATACCATAGTATTCATTTTCCTTAAAAAAAATTGCACGAAAAAGGGTCGCAGTCTGGAGCCCTGAAAATGTAATAATATTTCACAATATTACAGTAGTTTTTTAATCAAATAAATGCAGCCTTGGTGAGCAGAAGAGACTTCTTTCAAAAACATAACTTTTGAGTGGTAGTGTATTCTCTGTTGATGTGATCAGATATGGATAGCTATTCCAGTTCTAGATGCATATATACTGTTATAAATGAAGTGGTTTTAAGTAATTTACAGCACTACTTAAAGACCCCGGTATTATCATCTGACACCATCACTGGACCATGGTACTTTTTTGTAAGGGTGCCAGAGGACCCTGGATGGTTCTCAGGTTGCCAGGTTACAGAAATAATCTTGGACGGCAGAGTTCAGTGAACGAATGAACCCTTGAGGACCAGTGATCCGTGTGCCATGAGACAGACGTGTGTGCATGAATAAAGGACTGTGTGTTCGTAAATCCCATCAGATATCAGAAACATGATTCTTTTAGCCTACACACACACACACACACACACACACACACACACACACACGCACACACACACACACACACACACACACACACACACACACACACACACACACAGCGGCTGATCTTTGCTCATGAAATATGAGACCAGGACCGAGATGGACACGTTTAACGGCTCAGGATAGGGAGGTGATGTGATGTGCTTTTGTTCGAGTCTGTGAAGCGTGTCTTGGCTTGATGTTGAGAAGAGCGTTGATTCATTCTCTACATGCACAGATCTGTATGATTCCTGCAGGTGTGGAGATGTGAAAATATACCGTTCAAAGGTTGATTTATAACCATTGTGTCTGATTACCTTGTGTGACTCCGGGAGGTCTGAGCCTGTATTAAGTGCAATTAAATTAATAAATAAATCTGCCAGGTTATATTGTTCATTAGCCTAACTGTAGGCTGGTTATGATTGCTAAGAAACAGAGTCATTTGACAACAGCTTCAATCAGAATTAGGAACCCCGTCCATCCATCCCTCCCTCCATCCATCCGTCCCTCCCTCCATCCATCCCTCCATCCATCCCTCCCTCCCTCCCTCCATCCATCCCTCCATCCATCCATCCGTCCCTCCATCCATCCATCCATCCCTCCATCCATCCATCCGTCCCTCCATCCATCCATCCATCCATCCATCCATCCATCCATCCATCCATCTATCCCTCCATCCATCCATCAATCCATCAATCCCTCCATCCATCTGTCCCTCCATCCATCCATCCATCCATCCATCTATCCCTCCATCCATCCATCCATCCATCAATCCCTCCATCCATCTGTCCCTCCATCCATCCATCCATCCATCCCTCCCTCCATCCATCCATCCATCCATCCATCAATCCCTCCATCTATCTCTCCCTCCATCCCTCCATCCATCTATCCCTCCCTCCATCCCTCCATCCATCCATCCATCCATCGTATTGCACGGAGTAATGGCTGCTGAAAAATCAGCTTTGCATCACAGGAATAAATTAGATTTTTTTTAAAAATATATTCAAGTTGAAAACAGTTATTTTAAATCGTAATGATATTTCACAATATTTGGATCAAATACATTTATTTTTTGCATTTATTTATTTGTTTTTACTTATTTAGTTTTATTTTTCTATTTATCTTGCCATTATCATTATTTTTATTGTGTGTGTAGAGGTGGCCACTGGGGATCTACTGGACTTTGAATGTGGAGAAAAAGATCACTCAGGAAAAGACGCCACACACCCTGTACCGAACCTCAGCACAGAGAACAACAACACTGTATGGGTAAGAACACACACACACACACACACACACACACACAAAAACATCTGAATATATCATACATGTGCGAGATTATCCAAAAGCAAAGGTACTTCACAAACTGACTTGAATAATTAATTAATAATAATAATTAGACTGAATTAAATTCTTTATCCATAATAGACCTGGTACTGTAGATGTTAAACGGTAGTACTGACAGGAGAAAACCACCACAACTCACTGCTATTAATTAATTATTTTAATTATTTAAGCGTCAACAATAATGTAGTTTACATGCCAATGTTTTAATTTATAAAATTAATCAGTTATTTACAAATGAATTTATATTAATATTTATACAGCAATATTTATATTTATACAAATATCAACAGCACATTAGTTTTGGCTGTAGTAATGAGAACTTTTTAATCTGTGTCTTTTGCAGGAACTTGAGGATGGTCTAGATGAGGCTTTCTCAAGGTTAGTAAAATCATATCTGAAATAATCTCTCAATGTAACTGATATACCAAACTGCACTATTACACCATAACACTCTACACAGCAAATTTTAATGGAGCTTACTGTTACTGTAGCACAGATGTGGAGTATAGGGCACAACTATTCCTGGCGCTCTATTATGTGCCCACAGCGGTATTTGTGATGGGCGTGATCAGCTCTGAGAATAAACTCTTTTTGGTTGGCCTTACATAATCCAGAATATTTTACGCTCCACTCACAATTCCTGTGTTTCATAGAAAAGAAAAAGACATCTTGAGTCGACACAGAGGTGCAAAAATCTGTGTAACAAGTTCTCAATAGACTTTCACTGGTTGACACCCCAATGCTGTTCCTGAAAAGTAGAATGCCACAGTTAAAGCTGCAGTCCGTAGTTTTTCCTCTTTGTCGCCATCTCTGTTAGAAATCTGCAATTGCAGTTATTCACGGAATTATCAACTTTACGTGGGTTGTGCCTTGAGGATGCTGAAGTTTGTAATTTTCCAGCATTAAAATACAATCTTATGTCTGAGCTTAATGTGTAGAGACGGATGCAAATAAACGACTTGTATCATGTGGCAATATTAAAGCATATGTCAAATTCATAGCTCCATAAAAAAAGGCTGGTTGAGTAAAAACGGTTAAAAATTAAAATTTTGTTAAAGGTTTAGATTGTGTATCATTCGCCATTATCAAATTTAACGCAGCTCTTAACATGGCTGAGAAACACCACCCTGAACTTGGCAGACGATGCAATATGGCTCATTCTATATTATGCCATATGCAAAGTTCAAGGGTCCATAAAAAAGACGTATAGAGATAAAAGTGTTTAAGATTTGCACAGTGAGGATGAATCCAATGTTTTCAGGAGGATGTGGAAATCCACCAGTCCAGTACCACTGGAATTATAAACATTATTACAAGCTTACCGTTTTGAATCGAGCTAAGGCAAGCAGATAGTTTTGAACACTGGCTGGTTATGTACTTGCTCAAATTTATTTGGGATATTTTTTAACCTTAAAAAAGTTACAGACTGCAGCTTTAAATGCTTGAGTTTCAGAAAATCCATGTTTGACATTTTCTTTTAAATTAATAACAGTTCTTTGCCGAGCTTATTCATTAGAAGCAAATAAGTACTGTATCAAAATATCAATCTTTTTTATGGACATGGGGATAATACAGAATGAACAATCATATTGTACCCTCTGCCAAATTCGAGGCAGCCTTGCTTATGTTTGTATCAAATCTGATAATTGGGGATGATAATCAGTCTAAGTCTCTAATGAAATTCAAAGGTTGAATTTTTTTTTACTCTATCATTTTTAAGGACGCTTGAACATGTGACATAATACAGAACAAGCCATCATACTGCATCCTCTGCCCAATTTGGGGTGTCCTTTCTCCGCCATGTTAAAGGTGGAATTAAATATAACAATAGGAGATGATACACAGTCTAACACACTATACAAAAATCAAAATCTTAAACACTTTTAACTCTTTACGTCTTTTTTATGGACCCTTGAACTTTGCATATGGCATAATATAGAATGAGCCATATTGCATCGTCTGCCAAGTTCAGGGTGGTGTTTCTCAGCCATGTTAAGAGCTGCGTTAAATTTGATAATGGCGAATGATACACAATCTAAACCTTTAACAAAATTTTAATTTTTAACCGTTTTTACTCAACCAGCCTTTTTTTATGGAGCTATGAATTTGACATATGCTTTAATATTGCCACATGATACAAGTCGTTTATTTGCATCCGTCTCTACACATTAAGCTCAGACATAAGATTGTATTTTAAAGCTGGAAAATTACAAACTTCAGCATTAATTTAAAAATATTAAGGAAAATTGGATCCCTCATAATATGAGCCCTTTAGGAGAATATGATTTTTATTGGGATAATAGGCAAGTTCCTGCTTGCCTATATACACAAACCATACATAAAAGTTGTGATGGTAAATTATTAGGTCATGTTTTGAATGACTATTATTTGCATACTGTGACGTCGTAATGACACTAATTAACAGTCATTTTATTCTGCAAACCAAACAACAGCTGTTTAATGATTTGTAATGATGGTCATTATTCATCCAGACACACAGAGTGCCGTTCCCGAGAGATTAGCCGACATGAGATGAGCTGTTTTACAGCAGCGGGGGTTCAGTCCATCGCCGCTCGCCGCTGATTATTTGTCGTGTGCAGTAATTAAAAGCGTTGGCTTTTAATCAAACTCAGTACTTCGTTAATCTCCATTTAAAATGCTTTCACCCTGTAAGTGTGAGGAGAGAAGCTGTAGATCTCTGACATGCGAGAACTTTTCCAATCAAGGATGAATTGAGGACAGAGAAAATCTCTGATTAAAGACGATTGAAGTGCTCTCCATCAAAACCCAAAGCTGTTTTAGCATTTTCTGATGGTTTATCATCCAAAACACAGTGGGCTGAGAGATATTATGGTCATAATTGGCCATTTATGTACATCACTGTATGCTTGATGCAAAAATAAAAATTTAATGACTACATCTGACCAATAGAAGATCTAAATGTCAGCTTGACCTCTTGGCCCAATATAAAGAAACAAAGTTTAAAGTTGCATTATTTGCAGTGTTGAGGTTAAGTAAAGTAGATAGTGCTGTATATTTTAAGATTGTGAATACACTATTATTTGTTATTTACTACATATTTAAATAAGAAAACCTTGAGTGGATAGTATTTGTTGTATTGTAATTAATTTTGCATTCCTAAAGTTCCATGTATCCTTCATTGTAATTTTGTATTTTTGTCAGTTCGATTAGCTTTTAAATATTTCTATTTAGCTTTTATTTATTTTTATTTTAGTAATTTTAGTACTTCAGCTTAATTGTGTCAGTTTCTAAAGTTTTTCATCTAATATTTATATATTATTTTACTGAATAGTTTTAGTTAACAATAACAACACTGGTTATTCGCCAAAATGTTTGGGAGTTTGTTCAAATCTTTAACCCTTAGTGTGAGCAATAGTAGTCAAACACCACTAATAATGGTTAATATCTTTAGTTTTACACAGAAAGGGATCTTACAGTCGTTTATCTTTATGATCGAGAGGTCAACTTCAGTTCGCTGTAACTCTTGACCTCAATTCCTCAACATTTGCCCGGCAGTAACCTTTGACTTGACTGGCTATCAGGAGGTCTAGGACATTTAAAATCAAAATGGACAATTCCTTTTTTTAATGGAATATTTATTATGAATAATTTATCCATGTACATCATTATTTTTTTTTAATTCATATGCCCTCTTAATCTTTAATCAAAATAACTTCCCCTCCCTCTTGCAGCGACATCTCTTCTCTGATGATGCGTTTACTGGCATGAGGGCGGGGCAACCTGTCACTCACATGAGATCCACCAATAGCAAACCACAACCATGCAACTAATTTCCCATGGACAAAATCAAGTCCCGTCCCACATTTTTCTTGTCCGAGAACCCATTTCAATTGAATATACGTCACAATAGGGAAGAAAAGACTTTCACAACTTATGTTTCATGCCGAAAAAAAAAAAAAAAAGAAGTTTATCAAAGTATCAGAATGTGGAAGTTCTAATGTATTATGTAGACGACAGCAAACTAAGCCGCAAGACATGCTGACTAATCATGCCGCTCACATGGAGTCTGTTTTCTCACGCTGATGTTGTTTATTCCCCCTCAGCCGCAGTCTGGATATTTTTGAGTCCAACACAGGTAAAAATGTCATTGGCCTGAGCTGTAGTCCTCATCCGTCACAATCCACTCTTTCACATCATCCACGACCGTGCACTACAGTAGTCCAGTTCTCCCATCTGTTCCGTGTCAGGCATGTTCCTCCTCATGGCTCAAAACCCTGTCCATCTCAAACACCTGTTCTGTGGATATTGATGACTTCATGGCAGGGTTCTTTGCCAAGATTTGTAGAAATATCATCTTCATGTTTTCCTACTTCATCCTATGATCAGATGTCTTTTTCCTGCCACTGCCTTTTCACAAAGTCTGTTACTGTGGACCTCAGTCTGGGTAGACGCTGTATTTAAAGTAGTTCACTCATAACTTCATTATTTATCACCTTTATGTTTTTATTTTATCAGTAGAACAACACTGACAATCAAAAGTTTGACTTTTGTAAGATTTTTTTTTTTTTTTTTTTTAGCAGGGATGCATTAAATTGATCAAAAGTGACAAAAATAGATTTATAATGTATTTTAAAAAAAATCTATTTGTTCTTTTCAACTTTCTATTCTTCAAAGAATTCTAAAAAATAAAAAAGTATCACGGTTTGCACAAAAATATGAAGCAGCACAACTGTTTTCAACATTGATAATAACCAGAAATGTTTCTTGAGCAGCAAATCATCATATTATACTGATTTCTGAAGGATCATGTGACACTGAAGACTGGAGTAATGATGCTGAAAATACAGCTTTGATCACAGGAATAAATTACATTTTAAAATGTATTGCAATAGAAAAGAGTTATTTGAAATTGTAATAATATTTCACAATATTACTGTTTTTACTGCATTTCTGATCAAATAAATGCAGCCTTGGTGAGCATGAGACTTGAAAACATTTTTAAAAAGGCGTCTACCTTGACTAAAGTGCATTGAGGCTGTGTGACAGAGTTACCGAAGTGATATTCCAAGACGTGTTCCTGTTTTTTTGTTACTTTCCGCAGCCCAGTTTCATTCCAGGTCCTCAAAGGTTTGACTACTCATGATGTGACATTCATTCACCGTCTCTATATTTAGGGTAGTAAAGAACAAAAATACAACTGGCATATTTTGTGCAACCCATGAAATATTCTTGACCTCTATCTAGGGATGGAAATCATAAGGAATGTAACAATTCTGTTTGCGATTCCAATTCCACTTTCACTTTATGATTCCATTAGCGATTCCTTTAGAGAAAGCTGATGTTCTAAAATAATAATAGTTGTTTTATACTTGAAGTAAACTCTGTTGTGAACGTGTGAATCTTTAACTGATTCAAACTGAGAACTCAAGGCTGATTTGAGTCTTTTTGACAGATTCATTACAAAGACTCAGTTCCCAAACCATACTGGTCACTGTGTGGGCGACACATCAGAAGAACCTTCCGTCTATTTATTTTCTACTATTTCACAGTGCTTTCTTTCTCATCTTATTAAATCATAAATAAAAATAACAATAAGAACTTGTTCATGATTCCCAACCCTAAATATGAAGCATTTATGCTCAGACCATATTATTTTAGTATTATTTATATACTTTTTTTAGTATAGCATTTATTTTTTATTTTTTCAGTTTTAATTTAGTTTTTTAGTTTGATTTATTGATTTTGTTGTGTTTTGTCATTTGTATTTAGTCTTTATATTTTTTTTTATTTAGCTTTAATTTAGTAATTTTAGTACTTCAATTTAAACCTATTTTAATTCAGTTAGTCAGTAAGTTTAAAGGGATAGCTCACCCAAAAAATCACCCTCATGTCGTTCCAACCCCGTAAGACTTTCATTCATTTTCAGAACAGATGTTTTTGATGAAATCTGAGAGCTTTCTGTCCCTCCATTGACAGCTAAGCAAGTAAAACTTTCAACAAGCCCCAGAAAGGCAGTAAAGATATCATTAAAGTAATCCATGTGACTGCAGTGGTTTAAGTTTAATTTTATGAAGCGACGCTTTGAAGTACTTTGTTTGGGGAAAAAACTAACATATTTTACCGCTTTATTTACAAAATATTAATGTAGAAAATAGTAATTGTGTGAACAAGGGACCGATTTCAGCCGCAGCTTCAGTGTCAATTTATAATGTAAGAGGCGGAGCTTCAGATAGAGAGCGTTTGATTGGACAGAAAATCTGACGAGAAACTGAATTGCAGAGTGACGTCATCAAAATCCATATTGGCGGAAGTGAGAGACTGTAAGTTTTGAACGCTTATATCTTCTAAATGCGAATTTTGTTATTGTTTTGGAGAACACTAGCTTAGAACAGTAAGGCTATCATATTCATACAAAAAGCCAAAAAAAAAAAAAAAAAATTATTTTGATTTCATGGTGACTTTAATATTTTGTAAATAAAGCGCTAAATTATGTTGTTTTTTTTTTTGCAAAAAAACAACAACAACACTCGCGTTACTTCATAAAATTGAAGTTAAACCACTGGAGTCACAATGATTACTTCAATTAAGACTAGTTTATGAGATGTTGTGTTAACCCTCTAAGTTTTCCATTTAATGTTTATATTTTCATCTCAGCTTTATTTCAATTTCAACGAAAACTAATATTCTTAGTTTTATAAAATCTTATTTATGATGACATGAGAGACTACAAATAGGCTAAATGTTATTTTATCTTGCTCTTTAAATAACGAGCAACTCCAAATCAGGGAGAAATGTGCCATGCATATTTAAAGTGTTGTTTCTGTTTTGCATATGTTTTCCCTAGTCTCTACAGCTCCTAACACGATCTGATCTGCACCGCTACTGATGTTTGTTGCCTTGTGTTTTTCGGTTTGCTTCTGTCTCTCATGTGTTCTGTCTGTGTGTTTCCCCCCAAGACTCGCTGAGTCTCGCACTAACCCCCAGGTGCTGGACATTGGGGTAAACCCTCAGGACTTCAACCCTGAAGAGTGCTTGTCGCCTAGCAACTGGGACAAAGCCGAAGCCGAAGCCGAGGACGCGTTCGGATTCTGATCGACGCTTCGCGAGAGGAACGAGCTGATGAAGCGTCAACAAAGGGATCGAGCTCGCGGCAGCTCGGCACACTGGCGCCCTCTGGTGGCCGTCACTGACACCGCGTTTCAGTTTGACATGCGGTTTGGCAAACTGAACTTCAACGAAAGCACAGACCAAAGCAATACAGTATAAAAATTTTTTTTTACCCCCCTCCCCCCCATATTATTTTAAGTACATTTATATTTTTTGTTACTTCCTATAAGTTACTTTTTTTTCTTTTTTAATGCACGTGTACGAATATAAAATGTATGTATATGACAATAACACTGTAAAAAGTGTTCAGTTTACTTACTTGAATTGAATTGAGTAAACCCATTGCCTTAAAATTATTAAGTAAATAAACTTAATGATTAATTGAAAAAATTAAGTTATGTGAACTTGACAATTCCACATTACTTAATTTTTTTTTTATTAAGCGTGAAGTTTATTTACTTAATGATTTTAAGGCAACGGGTTTCCTCAATTTATTTAAGTCAACTGATCACTTTTTACAGTGAACTATCATATTTTGTCATTTATTATTATTATTATTATTATTATTATTTTAATGGATTTGATTGCTGAGGCTAGCTTTGCGATTCTATGCAGTCGAATGTCAGAATATAAATTGAGATTTATATGCATACTAAAGAGTTAAATGTCATGTTTGAGGTTTGTGTGGAGTGGGATTGTTTTTTTTTAATGCTCTGAAGTGGTGAAGGTTTTGTGTATGCAAGTTGTCTGCCCTCATACAAAAACAAGATTAATGAAAAAACGACTAAACAAACGTTACAGCATACATAATAAGAGAAGGCAGGGTATTTATACGAGACAATTTTATCTTTTTCTATGAAAATGTATTTTTGCACTCCTCTCTGCGTCTATTTCTAAAGCTCATCATTTTATTTATGCTTATGCCTTTTGAAACAAATGCCTGCTATTTGTTATTCTTCATTAGATTATCCGTACTACCCATCCAATAAAATACTGTGGAAGTGTCAGACTGTAATATCATGATATTATAAGAACTTTGGAAAAAATAAATCATGGTATTATCATCATGGTAGTGTCTAAATAAAGCAAAATTTGATTTATATGTTGTTGTTTTTTAAAAATGAAACGCCAATTTTGTAATATTACATGTATCCCTCTGCCCAAAAAATTTACCTGAATTTGTTTATGACAAGCACAGCAATATACTATTTTCTCATCAACTTGCTTATGTTGAAATATAAACATCATAAATGAGCAACAAACTGGTATTTAACTCTGTGGATTTGATTGATTGAGAGAAAAATGCAGTCGATTCTTTTATGGTTGACATTGATGCTTGTCTTTGTATTTAGACTTCATAAGGGTAAATTATAACACCTCAGTGTTAGTTTCTGTTTGCATTAATCATTTCATGTTCATGAATTAAAACTGTGATAAAAGTGCTTTGTGTTGATTACTGTTTTGACATAACTCCCTCTAGTGGCGAGACTAATGCAGTGCTGTTATGAGCCCAAGTAATTATTTTTAAATAATGGTTTCAATTCAGTGCCTAATTAAGTTGGCCATTAGTTCAAATGGTTCAAATAGGGTGTCGTCACGTAGTTTTCACGAGCCATTTATTAATATTCATAACATATTGTATTTGATGGAGCACCAATCACTTAACAACTAATGTAAAAAAAAAAATAATAATTCGTCTCTACACATGGGATAGAACGCAATCAAATAAATCAAAATGACAATCAAAAAATTGACGCAATCAAAAAATGACAACCCACTTTCAAGTGAAGCGCTCACTCAACGTCTGCCTTTCAGCCAATCACTGACCGACCCTTATTTATTCGTCATTATTATTCATGTATCCACGTTTTCACCAGTAGGAACAATAAATTCAGATTATTGTATTTATGTATACATTATAAGGTTGATTATCTTCAATTATGTATTGTATATATGTGTACTATTTTGAATATTGTGAAAGTGAATACTTTCAGTCAACTGACCGACCCTCGCATTACGCAATTAATATTCATGAGTTCCACGTTTTCATCAGTGGATTAATAAATTCAGATGATTATATTTTATATATATATATATTATAAGGTAAATTTTCTTCACTTATGTATATTTATGTAACCTACTATTTAAAATAATTTGAAAGTGAATAAAATTCAAAAATCACATGCTCTGGTTTCCAACCAATCATAAGACGAAGTGCGGCTGAGAGGTTATAAATATCAGGTGTAACCGCGGTTTGTTTGCACGTTGATGATGGATGAAACTCTACGGCAGACTAAATAACAATTTCCAAAACAGAAGCTCTATCGACAGGTAACATTTTGAAGTTATAATCTACGCTTAATACTTAACTTTCAAGTAATATTTGAGTGTTTTAACAACTTATAGCATGCGCGTGGCACACATTGCGCCCAACGCATTTTTTTTTTAAACGATGATCGGTTGCTTTCAAGTCTCTCGTGCACATATCTATTTGAACCAATTAGTTTCAGACTAGAGTAAATGTCATGAACATCTGTTTGACGTGATGCATTTCTTTGTGTGCATAAATAGGGAATATTAAACATGAATCAAAACGACGAATTTGAATTGTGACTCCATGAAGTCAAAATGGACATTCGTCTAATCTACTGATAATAAACATTATTCTTTCTCAGGTTCATGCACTTTCCTGCTTTGATAAAACTGACCAGACAGCACTTCTTCCTCTTCCAATCTTGAATAATAACAATGCTTAATGGAGATTCCCCTTTTCACTTCAAACCATTATCAGTATATTCACATTTGGTGTGCTCTAAGCAGCAGTGCAATGCCAACAGCCCTGTTTACAACATACAAGTACACATTTCAAATAATGAATCCAGAGCAAAGAAGAGACGCCTTGATGATTCATGCCTTGATGAGATCTGCGAGACCCCCCTAAAAAGGCAGCGCATCACTAGAACATGCTCCCAAGATCTTGGATATTGTTCCTTCCTGTCTGGATCGCAGGGATCCACACCTCTACAGCCACTAACAGTCACAAAGGACGTCACACCACCTCGGTCAAAGGTCAATCTGTCCCCTCTGGTGTCCACCCCTCTGTCCAAATGCAAACAGAACCATATAGATAGAGACCGGGAGAGTCTTCCCTCCCCGATACCGGTTCTGAAATGGGACAGAGAGGTTTCGACTGCCGAGATAAAACTGTGTGCATTCCTGAACTTCGATGCTTGCAGTTCTGTTGCTTTTGTTGGCTCTCAGGGAACTGGGAAGGGTGCGATCAGGGAGGTCTCGCAGAACGACTTTATCTCACTTCATGAATCAAAGTCTCAAAGCGCGCCCCCAGAGTCAGCTGTCCCATTGAAAGAGGAAGAAGAGCTGTTGTCGGTCAGTCAGCAGGCAGAGCCGGAGGCATCGGACAGAGGCCGAAATGAAGAAAGTGCCTCAGATACGTTTGAAAGCACGCTGCCCCTTCAGGTCCAGGTTTGGGCTCTATCTTTTATACATTTGTAGCATTGCCACTGGTTTCTGTCATTATTTACTATCCCAGAGCTTTGCTTTTATTTCGCCCGTGATTGAACACAAGAGAATATTTGAACAATCTTAAAGCAACTTTTTCAATGACAGTTCATATTGGCAACATCTGGAAAGCTAAACAAACCCTTAACAGTATTTGGTAACACTTAAAGGGATTCTCCACTTTAAAATGAAAAATCTGTCATCATATACTCACCCTCATGTTGTTTCAAACCTGTATGAATTTCTTTCTTCTGCTGAACAGAAAGGAAGATATTTAGAAGAATGTCAGTAACCAGACAGTGTTTGGTACCATTGACTTCCATAGTTGGAAAAAAATATACTGTGGAAGTCAATGGTACCAAACACTGTCTGGTTACTGACATTCTTCTAAATATCTTCCTTTCTGTTCAGCAGAAGGAAGAAATTCATACAGGTTTGAAACAACACAAGGGTGAGTAAATGATGACAGAATTTTCATTTTAAAGTGGAGTATCCCTTTAATACAGTTCCATTAGTTAATTTAGTAACATGAAGTAGCAATGAAAAATACTTTGTTGGTGTTCATTTCAACATTTACTAATACATTATTAAAATCAAATGTTTTCTGTCAATATTAATGGGTCTGAGCTAACATGAACTAACAATGAACTAACAATTTTTTTATTAAATAATGGTATAAAATATGAATAAATACTGTAACAATGGTATTGCTCATTGTTAATGTTATCTAATGCATTAACTAAAAGTACATTATTGCAAAGTGTTACCAAATATACCATATTCTTATAAAGCCTTATGTGAGGAACAGACCAAATTTAAATCAGTATTCACAGTCTTTCCCTCAGCTCTCAAATCTCATTCATGAAAATACATACTCATATTCAGTCAAGTAACACTGATGTACAGTATATAGTGCTTTTTACAATACAGATTATTTCAAAGCAGCTTCACAGTAATAAACAAGAAAATAACACTAATAGAGCAAAGTTTTTCAATTATGAAATACAGTTTCAACTCTAAAACGACAATTGTATAATTATTCAGCTCAATTTAGTTCAGTGTTGATTCCGTTTAGTTCTATAAACATGTCAGTGTTGCAATCAAGTACTCGAATGGGAATACTGACACAAATACCCATCTCTAGTCACTATGAACTCTCGTTGTATGCAAAAGAGATGTGTAAAGTATCTTCAGAGTGTATAAAAGAATGACAGAATTGCCATGAACAGATGTTACTCATCCGCAGTGTGTACTCCTACTTTTCCCACTGAGCAGGTGAAATCTAAAGTGGTGGTTCCGGACACGAAGACCACCTGCAAACCAGTGGTGTTGTATAGAGAAGAGGAGTGGGAGAGAAACAAGAGAACATATGTGGACTCGGTGAAGAGACACATGAAAGAGCAGAACGGAGCAGCAAACGGTATCACGCTTTACCAAACTATCATACATATCTGTGTTTTTCCAGGAGTGTACCAAACCTGTAGAAGTAATAGAGTGCTGCAGGAATTGTTTTTTTGTAGGCCAAAACCTGGACACATTAGCATTTTGTTTCCATCATCCCAAAGTCAATGAATGGATTTTTTTTGTTAAATGCATGAAATAACTAAGGTATGTTACTTGTTGACAGCCTTGTCGTGTTCACACTCTTGCAAACTATTCTAACTCAAACTTTAAAGGGATACTCCACTTTAAAATGAAAATTCTGTCATCATATACTCACCCTCATGTTGTTTCAATCCTTTATGAATGTCTTTCTTCTGCTGAACAGTAAGGAAGATATTTAGAAGAATATCAGTAACCAGACAGTTTCTGGTCTCGTTGACGTCCATTGTATATTTTTTTCCTACTATGGAAGTCAATGAGACCAGAAACTGTCTGGTTACTGACATTCTTCTAAATATCTTCCTTTCTGTTCAGCAGAAGAAAGAAATTCATACAGGTTTGAAATAGGGTTGTAAATCGGAGCCTTCATGACGATTCGATACGATACCGATTTCTTAAGCCAACGATTCGATTATTTTCGATACTTCAGAATTCCCCGCGATACGATTCAATACAAGATATTTTTACATGATATCTATTAAGATATCTATTTGCCTTTTATTGAGAATACAGAATACATATTATGTCGCCTTGAGGTAAATTGTAGTTTTCCTCGCTTTACCCCGGTCTTAAAGTAAAAAAGATGACTGTAAAAAATAGAATTAAATTAAATACATTTATGGTGAGATTACTACAATTTATTTAATTAAACACATTTATGGTGAAATTACTACATTTTCATGTCAATCTGTGTTCATTTTGACCACGAAACATGCGCTGTCACTTTAATTCAGCGCGTGCAGCACAGCAGAAATAGACTCGGTGCGGAAACGATCTCTGCACTTCTGTATACGCACTGCTCCTGGAACGGATCGACGGACTGCAACCGCGTGCAGTGTGAAAGCTCTAACCTGTTAACATGGGTACGGAAAAAAATACGCACTGCAAACGGAGTATGTGTGAAACGGGCGTTACAATAAAGTGCAATCAGACAAACGGCAACATCTCTTACCACTGCTCCATCTGTTTTCCTGAAGCCAAAATACTTCCACACCCATGACTTGACGCCGACTGGAGTGTTTAACATTTCACTTTCATTGCCAGCTCTCTCTGACGGTTCCATCGCTCTTGAAAGTCAGACTCAACAATGTGTGTGAACATAGATAGTAGGGCTGGACGATTTTGGCTAAAATCATAATCGCAATTAATCAAACAAGTTACCTCGATTACGATTATTAAACGATTATTTTAAAAAAATTCCTATGTCACTGGCAAGGCTTATACTGTAAATACGTTCACGGTTATTTTTTCTAATGAAAGAGTTAGAGATGTCCCGATACCACTTTTTCACTTCAGATACGATACCGATGCCGCTTTGGCTATTTGCCGATACCGATATCAAGCCGATATCTTTATTTTATTCTTGAACTAATACTACTAATAATATGGAAGCACTTTTCTCAATTAGCCACATAAAAACATCTCACTCAAATGGAGAACAAATACTTCTCCAGTATATAGTCCACAAAAACAGCTGATAATGAAAGACTGCCACCCTTTATTCTAAAGGCCCTGAGATATGTTTGGTAACCTGAATGAATTTAAAATTAATTTGCTATATTTCAGATCAATATATTTGTTTCCTTAAAATTTAAATTAACTTTAACTTCTCATCTGAATTATAAATAATTTATTTCTGTATAAAATAATACTACCATTAAAAACACATTTGATTTTATTTTTTAATCAATGTAGAATGTGTTACTTAAAAATAAAAAAAGATTAGTGCTCTGTTTTAGGACAAGAAATGAAAACCAATGCAATATGATGAATGTCCAAAAGATGAGATCAGTTTTGCTTTTTGATAATTTGATTAAAAAAAAAATGTACACTGTGTGTGTGTGTGATTTTGGTTGGGTGGCAGTTGTAGGTTTCAGTTTGACAAGAGTTTACAGTTTGACAAAAGCACAATGTTTTACACAAATATAAGTAGGCTAGGCTAAACACTTTGCAGTTTTAGTGATGTCCTGTATGAACAAATTGACGTTGATGTTATAATGACGAATGATGTTTTTTTATGTTTCCACAGTTAGATCGCGCCCGTGCCTCTCTCTCTCTCTCCGACACACACACACAGCATTGCAATCTTGACATCGCATCCTGTTCATTATGCTGCGTTCACACCAAACGCGAATAGAGCGTCAAATTCGCGTCTATCGCGTCTAGTTCTACGCTTAAAACATTTTGAATCCATTCGCGCGTCCAAAGCGAATAGGACGCGCGTAAGCGAGCGTTTGAAGCGAAATAGACGCGCGTTCAGAGCTAAGGAACGGGGCGGAGTCACGTGACTACACACGCGGTAATATGTTTTAAGGGGAAAGTTAACACACAGTGGGCGGAAATATTAATAGGATTAAAAAACCGAAATAACCGACTTGGTAAAATTACGTCGGTTATAGGCTCTGAATTTCGGTTTCGATTACTTTTCGATTAATCATCCAGCCCTAATAGATAGACTGTGAAACGTAAGTAATGCGTGTGAAGCGGTGTGAAGTAGAAGACAATAATGAGGTTAGCGCCACCCGCAGCTTAGTAGGTTGTATGCATATGTCGGAGCGGATGCTGAAAATAGACAGGCGGCAAAATAAGCACAATCGATACTCTTGCGGACGCATCGATGCATCGAATCGTCGGCTGTATAATCGATGCATCGATACGAATTGATTAATATTTAAGGCCATTGCACACTGAGTCCGAAATTTTCGCATGCGTTTTTTTTGTGTTCGTCAGCCTTAAAATTCGTCACGCACAGAATCCTTGCACACTGAGTCCGACGCGTATTTATTAAACCTTTGCGGAAAAAAACGCAAAAAATACAAAATGGATTCGTCAAGCAGTGAGGATGATTTTGTTGCCCTCTTTCTTCTAAAAAAGAGAAAAAGAAAGAGGAAATATTGGGTCCATCCAATCCTGAGATTGTGCCGAGAGGAAGGAGTTTCACCTCCTTATCAAGGAGTTGCGAAATTATCCCGAGCGATTCAAAATTTACCTCAGAATGTCAGTGGAACAGTTTGATGCTTTGATAGCGATACTGGAGACACATATTAAAAAGAAGACCACCAATTTCCGTGAACCACTCGATCCTGTTATGTCTAAGGTAGCCTATGGACACACACACACACGGCCGGTGGAAGCGCTGGGCAGACAGAACGTATCAGGTTATATTTTATACCCAAATAATACATGATTAGTAATCGAATTGGCTGCTCAATCACACCTTAATCAATCCGAAATTTCGATCTGAGGGGAGGTTTATTCCTTTTCTAATCTGATCGAGAGAACATGTAAACACTTGATCGAATTGATTTTAATTTTTAATTGATTGAATGAACTTGTCAGACACCATTCTGGATTTTGTTGTTCGCTTGTACGGCTCTGAATTGTCAAAAAACCTCTCAAAATACTGGCTGTGGATGCGAAAAACGCAGAAAATCGAACCCGATCCGAATTTTTTTATTACGGACGAAAGTTTCGTAGACAGTGTGCAAGCGTGATTGACATAACGTGAGGTCGAATTTTTTTTTTTTAACGTGCGAAAATTACGGATGCGAATTTCGGACTCAGTGTGCAATGGCCTTTACACCCCTAGTTTGAAACAACATGAGGGTGAGTATATGATGACAGAATTTTCATTTTAAAGTGGAGTATCCCTTTAAAGATCTAAAATTTGAAATAAAGATTGAAATAGTTTTTGGAAGCTTAATGGTGGTGACGTTGAAGTCATACGACCGTGCTGTAATTCGTTTATACGTAGCTTAACTTTAGCTTTTTACTTCTGGTAATAGTATTTAGGCTTTAACATTCACAAAAGTTTACTTTGTTCACATTTTGAGAAGTCGGACTACTAAAGATCACTTATCTTCATATCAGACTAAGTTGAGAAGGTGTTTTGATATTAAAGCAGCATGCTTTCCACTGCAGAAACATGAATGTGACATGAAGGACGTTGTTGATTAGTGTTGTGACGTGTGTGTGTGTTTGGCAGGTGCGATCACTGAGCTTCATTCTTTGATGAACTCCATTGCTAATCAGAAAACTGGAAGGAACGACCCACACTGGCAACACCCTTCAGATCTCACTCGCAAGTAAATGTCACAAAACCTGTCACGAACATATTACACCCCAAAATCAAAAGAAGTTATGTTATGCCTTTTTGAAATTTGAAATAAAATAAATAAATGAAATAAAAGGAAAATAAAGAAAGGAATAAATGACTTGATAAAACAAATACAAGAAAATATTTTTTCGAATAAAATTCTAAATATATAACTTTCTGTATTTTCTTTATTCTTTATTTCTTATTTTTTTATATATTTTTATTTATTCATTCGTCTATTTTTATATTTATTTATTTCTGTATTTATTTATGTCAAAATATTTTTTCTACATAATTTTTATAATTAAGCACATTTTACACCGTTATCATTATCATACTGCGTCTGGACGTTTTATGAGGGGGTACTACCAAATATAGATTCACATTCTGTATTAACAAATGTAGAAGTCACATGAAAGAATGCTAAATTTGACTTTAAAGGGATAGTTCACCCAAAAATTAAAATTTTATTACTTACCCTCACGTCGTTCCAAACCCGTAAGACTTTTGTTCATCTTTGGTAGACAAATGAAGATCTTTCTGTCCCTTCATTGACAGCTACAAAACTACCACTTTAAAAAAGAGTTCACAAAGAGATCGTAAAACTAATCCATATGAGTTTAGTCCAAATTTTCTGAAGAGACTCAGATCACTTTATAGGATGAACAGATTGAATTTAGGCTTTTATTCACATATAAACATTGAGCAGTGAATATAAACAGAAGCTCAACCGAACCTGCATTACACATGAGAACAAGCTTCATTGGTTCTTGTAGAAGCTCAAACGTGCTGCGTAACACAAGAATGAACATCATTGGTTCTTGCAGAAGCTCAAACGTGCTGCGTAACACAAGAATGAACATCATTGGTTCTTGCAGAAGCTCAAACGTGCTGCGTAACACAAGAATGAACATCATTGGTTCTTGCAGAAGCTCAAACGTGCTGCGTAACACGAGAATGAACATCATTGGTTCTTGCAGAAGCTCAAACGTGCTGCGTAACACAAGAATGAACATCATTGGTTCTTGCAGAAGCTCAAACGTGCTGCGTAACACAAGAATGAACATCATTGGTTCTTGCAGAAGCTCAAACGTGCTGCGTAACACGAGAATGAACATCATTGGTTCTTGCAGAAGCTCAAACGTGCTGCGTAACACGAGAATGAACATCATTGGTTCTTGCAGAAGCTCAAACGTGCTGCGTAACACAAGTGAACATCATTGGTTCTTGCAGAAGCTCAAACGTGCTGCGTAACACGAGAATGAACATCATTGGTTCTTGCAGAAGCTCAAACGTGCTGCGTAACACAAGAATGAACATCATTGGTTCTTGCAGAAGCTCAAACGTGCTGCGTAACACAAGAATGAACATCATTGGTTCTTGCAGAAGCTCAAACGTGCTGCGTAACACAAGAATGAACATCATTGGTTCTTGCAGAAGCTCAAACGTGCTGCGTAACACAAGTGAACATCATTGGTTCTTGCAGAAGCTCAAACGTGCTGCGTAACACAAGTGAACATCATTGGTTCTTGCTGAAGCTCAAACGTGCTGCGTAACACGAGTGAACATCATTGGTTCTTGCTGAAGCTCAAACGTGCTTCGTAACACGAGAGTGAACCTCATTGGTTCTTGCTGAAGCTCAAACGTGCTGCGTAACATGAGAATGAACCTCATTGGTTCTTGCAGAAGCTCAAACGTGCTGCGTAACACAAGAATGAACATCATTGGTTCTTGCAGAAGCTCAAACGTGCTGCGTAACACAAGTGAACATCATTGGTTCTTGCTGAAGCTCAAACGTGCTGCGTAACACAAGTGAACATCATTGGTTCTTGCTGAAGCTCAAACGTGCTGCGTAACACAAGTGAACATCATTGGTTCTTGCTGAAGCTCAAACGTGCTGCGTAACACGAGTGAACATCATTGGTTCTTGCTGAAGCTCAAACGTGCTTCGTAACACGAGAGTGAACCTCATTGGTTCTTGCTGAAGCTCAAACGTGCTGCGTAACATGAGAATGAACCTCATTGGTTCTTGCAGAAGCTCAAACATGCTGCGTAACACGAGAATGAACCTCATTGGTTCTTGCAGAAGCTCAAACGTGCTGCGTAACACAAGAATGAACATCATTGGTTCTTGCTGAAGCTCAAACGTGCTGCGTAACACGAGAGTGAACCTCATTGGTGCGTAACATGAGAGTGAACCTCATTGGTTCTTGCAGAAGCTCAAACGTGCTGCGTAACACGAGAATGAACCTCATTGGCTCTTGCTGAAGCTCAAACATGCTGCGTAACATGAGAATGAATCTTAATGGTTCTCGCACATCAAGTGAACCTTTGAGCTTCTGTTTAACTGATGTGAGTTGATGAATATTTATGTGAAATAAAAGCCTAAATTCAATCTGTTTATCAAATAAAGTGATCATGTCTCTTCAGAAAATTTAGACTAAACTGCTCAATTCATATGGATTAGTTTTACAATCTCTTTATGAACTTTAAGTATTGAAGTGGTAGATGTGTAGCTGTCAATGGAAGGACAGAAATCTCTCAGATTTCATCAAACACATCTTCATTTGTGTTCCGAAGATGAATGAAAGTCTTACGGGTTTGGAACGACATGAGGAAGAGTAATTAATGAGTAAAGAAATCTCTTTAAAGTGACTTTGAATCTTAAGGATCGTATGTTTAGCTTCTTGATTTAGTCTTTGTAGCCAGATTTATTTATTATCATTTCTTGTATAGTCTTACCAACATATTCTTGCCAAGAAGTGCCCACTTGGACAGGAAGAGACCATCTGATGTAAAGTACATGTTAAGTGACCAGCCTCAGTTCATTTTGTTTTTGTCTATTAATGCAGTCCCTCCACTAGAGGGAGCCTTCAAACTGCTAAAATGTGCAACCAGAGGCTGTTCTATTTGAATGGAAATCAATAGAGAAGCGCCATATTTCATTTTTGTCAGGAATAAAAATGTGGCTGTGATGTATAGAAATTTCAGGAAAAACTCTAAAATAATAAACTTTTATTATAGAAGTTAATAGTTCAAACAATCAAGGGATTATGGAAATGTGTGTAAACTTGGTGATTAGAATTTCTGTCCATCCATGACTAATGACTCGCAGGTGATATCTCACAGAAAGAAATCAAAGCAGCATATACAGTTCTGCTTATGAATATTTAGTTAGTTGTAGGTGGAGTGAAACCTGCAGTTTCCCAATTCTACAGTCTTCCTTCAGTCATTGTTGTGTGCTTTTTTTCTTCTCCATTTGTTTGTAGGAATTTCTGTAAGTCGTGTCTCAAAGGTCCATCAGTCTCTCTTGACGAGTGGCAGAAAAGAAACCGCCTTGCCTATCGACGCTTTGTTAATGTGCCAGACATTTTCCGCAGAAGCCCAATGCTCTGATTTATTTATTTGTTTTTATTGTTATATATATTTGTTGTAATTTCATATATTTGCTCTTTGTCATTGTTATAAAGAGGATCATTGGTTCATGCTGCTGGTTAGTTGCTCACTGAGAAGTCTGATCTGCTTTTGTGTTTATTTGTTTTTTCACTGTGTGTGGTGTGCGTTTGTACTGCATGTTTCATCTGGTGTTGGGCTAATTATCTATCTATATATATTGATATAAGTGTGTGTGTGTGAGAGAATTTGCATGATCTGTATTCTCAGTTGAGTTTAGTCCTTTACCTCAACCAGCGCTTATTCACCTAGTACTTACAGCTAATATAGTTTTAGTTTCAATAACTAGACAAATGTCTAATTTACTAAAGTTGAATGTTTGATTCGTTTCCTTTCCACTCCCTTGTACAGTACATTCAGTTATATGGTTGTACATAATTCATTTTTCTTTGTCGAGGGAAAACATTTCTTTGGCTTTTCTGTGAAGAATTGCAATTTTTTTAGCATTAAATGCATATAAATGGGCACATAGATAAAAGATTTTATATTTTGTAAGCAGGAAAATGTCCTTCCTTAGAGAAACTGATGTTCGACTGAATGTTGTGATCTTTCAATTGGTTTTGTTCATTTGTTACATTGCTTACAGTTTTATAACCTTTATACATTTAAATAAAAAAAAAATTACTTTATTTGTCTGTCTCTCGATCTCTCTCTTAGCATTATTCCTGCTCATTTGCAGGGTCCGCTTTACACACGCAATTCAAATCTATAAACACTGGTAAATGTGAAATATAAATCAATGCTTCTGATAGTCAATGACATGATCATTTAAATTGATTTAGATTTTTGTTCTTAAAGTTACTTTCTAAGTCAGACATTTCTGAATGTTTATCATTTATTTTTAAAAACTCAAAGTCATGCAAGCTATTTATCAACAGAACTGTTAGCAATACAAGCTTAACTTTTTGTTCTTTTTTCTTTGGTTTATAATCCGTTTCCTGTACAGGTCATAAGTAAAAATGATTGTAATATAAAAGAAAAAAATGGAAATAAAATGTGTGGGAATGTCAAAAATATCAAGTGAATGTCAAAAATATCACTTCAGTTCCCGTTTGTTTTCGGTCTGCCTTTACAAACGAGTAAATCTATAGATACCATACAGCATTCATTGGGAAAAAGGCATGTTTCTGCTTTGAAAAACACACATCTGGCATCAACAATCATTCCAATATAGAAGTCCCAATTTATACACTGAAAAATGTGTATTATAAATCTAAAAAATATTTTCTACAACCCCAAATCAGAAAAAGTTGGGACACTGTACAAATTGTGAATAAAAACAGAATGCAATGATGTGAAAGTTTCAAATTTCAATATTTTATTCAGAATACAACATAGATGACATATCAAATGTTTAAACTGAGAAAATGTATCATTTTAAGGGAAAAATAAGTTGATTTTAAATTTCATGGCATCTACACATCTCAAAAAAGTTGGGACAAGGCCATGTTTACCACTGTGTGGCATCCCCTCTTCTTTTTATAACAGTCTGCAAACATCTGGGGACTGAGGAGACAAGTTGCTCAAGTTTAGGAATAGGAATGTTGTCCCATTCTTGTCTAATACAGGCTTCTAGTTGCTCAACTGTTTTAGGTCTTCTTTGCCGCATCTTCCTCTTTATGATGTACCAAATGTTTTCTATTGGTGAAAGATCTGGACTGCAGGCTGGCCATTTCAGTACCCGGATTCTTCTACGCAGCCATGATATTGTAATTGATGCAGTATGTGGTCTGGCATTGTCATGTTGGAAAATGCAAGGTCTTCCCTGAAAGAGACGACGTCTGGATGGGAGCATATGTTGTTCTAGAACTTGGATATACCTTTCAGCATTGATGGTGCCTTTCCAGATGTGTAAGCTGCCCATGCCACACGCACTCATGCAACCCCATACCATCAGAGATGCAGGCTTCTGAACTGAGCGCTGATAACAACTTGGGTTGGGTTGTCCCAGTTTTCCAAAAAGAACTTCAAATTTTGATTCGTCTGACCACAGAACAGTTTTCCACTTTGCCACAGTCCATTTTAAATGAGCCTTGGCCCAGAGAAAACGCCTGCGCTTCTGGATCCTGTTTAGATATGGCTTCTTTTTTGACCCATAGAGTTTTAGCCGGCAACGGTGAATGGCACGGTGGATTGTGTTCACCGACAATGTTTTCTGGAAGTATTCCTGAGCCCATGTTGTGATTTCCATTACAGTAGCATTCCTGTATGTGATGCCTGGGCCTGAAGATCACAGGCATCCAGTATGGTTTTCCGGCCTTGACCCGGCCTTACGCACAGAGATTGTTCCAGATTCTCTGAATCTTTGGATGATATTATGCACTGTAGATGATGATAACTTCAAACTCTTTGCAATTTTTCTCTGAGAAACTCCTTTCTGATATTGCTCCACTATTTTTCGCCGCAGCATTGGGGGAACTGGTGATCCTCTGCCCATCTTGACTTCTGAGAGACACTGCCACTCTGAGAGGCTCTTTTTATACCCAATCATGTTGCCAATTGACCTAATAAGTTGCAGATTGGTCCTCCAGCTGTTCCTTACATGTACATTTAACTTTTCCGGCCTCTTATTGCTACCTGTCCCAACTTTTTTGGAATGTGTAGCTCTCATGAAATCCAAAATGAGCCAATATTTGGCATGACATTTCAAAATGTCTCACTTTCAACATTTGATATGTTATCTATATTCTATTGTGAATAAAATATAAGTTTATGAGATTTGTAAATTATTCCATTCCTTTTTTACTCACAATTTGTACAGTGTCCCAACTTTTTCTGATTTGGGGTTGTATTAAGTTGTGTGTGTGTGTGTAGCCTATGTATGTGTGTGTATATATACGCAAATTACTCAACTTTATTTATTTATTTATTACAGTTTTTCTCAATTGCTAAAACTAATTTCTGAAACCTTGCTCCATTTTCTGAAAACATTAAACACAAACATTAAACCTCTGACCTCTGAAACTTTCACCTCAAAACAGTTTTACCTGCGTTCAAAATCAAACACTGCTCTCAAATCATAAACAAAGTGATCAAAATGATATACACTATCAAGCAGTCAGTAAACAATACACCAAAAAATAAAAAACATTGTTCAAAACATATAGTTCTCATGGAGATGTATATTTTTAATCTCAAAACAAATTTCATATGTTTCCGTCATTGTCTTTTGATGAACGAAAACATGTTCTATCATAGTAGCTCAAAAGTAATCAGAAATTACTACTCTGCTTTGCTCTTTGCAATTTTTTGGTTCTTCCTCCTCCTTGTACCCTATTTTTACAGTACTGTACCCTGCATCTCACAAACTTGTCCTTTATCTCTGTAATTCTTGTTCTTTGTTGATATGAACCTGCAACCAGTCAAAATCTCAGCAGTCAGTGCTGTTAACAAATGGAAAGCACAATGTTCAGGGCCATACAATTTGTTCATTGTACAGTATACAGCCTACAATGCACTGTACAGTATACAATACTAAAAGGGACAAAAATCAAAGGAGTAAACGTGATCAGTGTGCTTCTTCTTGTCTTTGGGCATCATTTTAAACAGGTTAAATCAGTTTTGAGTGGTTGTGTTCAATTAATGACATGTGTTCTCTATTTGTATTTGATTGTTGCCGCTTTTGTTTACCAGTATGGATGACATGTGCATTAGAGTGCAGAATGTGTTTTGAGAATGAGAATGTGTTTAGAGTTTTGCTGAAAAGTGAGATCTGCAAATTGTGTTTTACCATGTGAAATGGTTTAAGGCATTGACAACAGACTGCACAATTAGCTAAATGAGTTCAGGCAACTGAGAACTTTGTTCAGCCAATGGGTTTTAGTGTTTTAGCAATTGAGAAAAACTGTAAATTTTGCCTTTTTGAATTGAAAATATGCTATAATTTCCTTGATTCATTTAGAAAGAATGCATGCATAATTAAAAATAAAATATTATTTGCAAATAGTTACAATTATTTCACTAATACAATAAGCCTTTCTTTCTTTTTCTTTATTCCCTTAAATCGCTTTTATAATTAATTAATTCCTTTAAATAATAATACCCAATTTTAGTTTGGGCTAAAGCCCCGAATATCCACTGACCTGCCAACAACCCAATGAGAATATATGTATATATACTCTCATTCCTGCGTAATAATCAAGAAACTTTGCTGCCATACCATAGCCATATCAGCCTAGAAAATCACAACTTTTCATTTTCCGTCGTAAAATGAGCCTATTTCCAAAAAAAGTGGAGTATCCCTTTAAGTACACTTTTTGAGTATCTGTACTTTACTTGATTTTACCGTACTTGAAACTGATTTTCATTTTCAGCGTTGGGTTTGGTCTTCTAAATGCGAATTTTGTCATTGTTTTGGTGCACACTAGCTTCAAGATAACAGTAAGGCAAACATATTCATACTAAAAGCCAAAAAACTTTAAATATGGTACTATTTGAGGGAACAGCTATTTGGGGGTCCAAAACCATTGTGGACGTTATTGAGTGCACTTATTCAATCTCACATTCAATCCCACTACTGGAACTGTGTTCTAGAAATAAATTTGATATTGATATGAGGGTAGGAAGGCAGACATAGATTCAGAGGCATAAGGTACTGTAAGTATTACACACAACAATGCAACAATAATAAAACAATGCATTGACATTTACTTTTGATACTTAAGTACTTTTTAACTTGTAACGGAGTAATATTTGACCAGTAGTATCTGTACTTTCACTCAAGTAAGGAAGTTGTGTACTTTGTCCACCTCTGAAAACATCTGTTCATAATCTGTGATTACACAATTCCAATATTGTCTGACGTCTGGAATAACTCTGCACTGATCAATCCGCATTTTTAAGACAGCTAATTTTACAGTAGGCTCATATTCAAAATGTCCTTCTCATATAATGCCAACGACCGCACAAATGGGCTTCCTTTGTGAAATATAGCAGACCACCGTTTTAAATAACAGTTTTAAAAAGGTGGCCTGCTATTTTTCACAAAGGAAGCTCAGTCAGTTAGATAGATAGATAAAATAAAAGTAAAAAATAATCCTGTAAAAAAACGGTAAACTACTGGCAGCTGTGGTTGCCAGCATCATACTGTAAAAATACGGTGTGTTACTGTTTTTGAAATTAACAGCTAAATACCATTTTGACAACTACAGTATAAAACTGTAATTTTACAGCACGGTATTTAACAGCTATATGCTGTAAAATCAGTTTTATACTATAGCTGTCAAAACAGTATTTAGCTGTTAATTTCAAAAACATTAACACACCATATTTTTATGGTATGATGCTGGCAACCACAGCTGCCAGTAGTTTACTGTTTTTTTACAGTATTATTTTTTACAATGACACCCCAATAATTTCAATTCTACATGCTATATATAACCCTGCACTTTATTTTTGTCATGGATTACAAAAAAGGAATAAAGCCAAGTTAGGATTTTTATTTTTTTATTCTGATACAACACCAGATAAATTCTGCTCAATTATTGTGAACTAAAACAGGCAAATAAAAAAATACAAGTAGTCAAGTAATATTCAGTGCATACAAATAAGCACCCATCAAAATGCAAAAATGGCTTAAGAAAAAGCAAACAAATACACAATATATAGAATTGACTTACCTGTATATGAAATACAAATCTAGTCTCAAATGAGGCTTCAGCAAACATTAGCCCAAAAACAGTTGCACTAAAACGAGGTGATTATTTAAAATAATTAAATAATAAATAATAAAATCTTAAATCAGGCTATAAAAAACACCAGCTTCAGCAAACATTAGCCCAAAAACAGTTGCACTAAAACAAAGTAATTATTTTAAATAAATAAAAAAACCATGGCCACCATGTTTCTGAAAACAAACCGCATGTGTGGGGAGTGTCAGCTACATTTTAAATGAAGTGCCACTCAAAGTCCATAAGTCTTTTTAAAAGATTTGATACTTTGGTACAGACGGTTATGGTCTTCTTCTGCACGGTTTTCCCATATTATTTGGACATCACTTTACCCCTTGCAGCTTTGGTCCCCTTTTCTGGATTAATTCCAACAAAACGTCTGAAAAATAAGAGGAGAATATCTTCAGTGAACAATGATTTAAAAGGAATAGTTCACCCAAAACATTAATTTATCCCATAATTTACTCACCCTCAAACCATCCTAAGTGTATATGGCTTTCTTCTTCCAGCCAAACACAATCAGAGTTATATTAAATAATATCCTTCCCAGCTTTGTAATGGCACTGAACAGTGTCAAGTTTTTGAAGCTCCAATAAACGCATCAATCAATCATAAAAGTAATCGATATGAATCCAGTGGGGTTAATAAATGTCTTCTGAAGAAAAGCCATGCGTTTTTGTAAGAAAGATATCTGTATTTTATAACCTTATAAAATATAATCACTGGCTTCTGGCATGGCCGTATGCGTGTTCATGATTGAGTTGAGTTCTGGCGGAAGGGTGACCTCTGACCGGACGCATGACGTAGGACGTATGGCGAAGACATAGCGAAAGCTTAGGTTAGAATTGATGAATGCGGAAGTGCAGAGGATAGAGCAAAACACAAAATGCCGGTCATGAATTAGAAGTCTAAAAAGAGACGTTTTGAAAGAAAAGGACTTTGATATAAGATTTCATATGTCGGGTCAGAGGTCATTCTTCCGCCGGAACTTGACTCTCTCATGAACTCGCATACGGCTGTTGCCGGAAGCCAGTGATTATAGTTTATAAACATGGATATTTTTCTTACAAAAACCCATCGCTTCACTTCATTAACCCCCTGGAGTCGTATGGATTTTATGATGGATGCAGTTTTTGGAGCTTCAAAAACTCGGGATCTATTCGATGCCATTGCAAAGCTTGGAAGCCAGTATATTATTTTATATAACTCCGACTGTGTTCGGATCAAAGAAGAAAGTAATATACACCTAGGATGGCTTGAGGGTGGATAAATTTAAGTTTTGGGTGAACTATTCCATTGTCACCATACTAATACTAACATATTAATTAGAAATAAATAAAATAAGTCCAAACTTGTTACTTTTGAAGGAATTCCAGTGTGGGTGCTGCTTCCTCTTGGTACTGCAAATTAAAGATGTAATACAAAGAGAACATCAAGTCCAGAGAGAAAAGTTGGCTGCACACCCACACTGGCTGATTGTTGGCAGATTATTCGGCCTTCCAGGCTGATCATCCATCGTTTCATCCATTGCCCCGGATTATCACCTGGACCATAAAGGAATGGATAAATGAATGTTTATTCTATGATCTCTGGAGAGCTTGGTGTAGAAAAGGTAGTGAGAAATTAATACATTATTTTATAACCTGAAAAAAGGCACACAATGTCATGTCTTACAAGATAACAAGACCTACAATATCTCTATAAAAATAAAAAAAGGAAAAGGAAAGCTTGTTTTAGTATGTTTTTAAGCTTCCGAAAGGGAAAAAAAGTTTACAATACAATAAAGTGTAGTGATTGTGTTGTAAAGACTCAGCTGTGATGAATAAAAATGTCCTCAAATTCAAACCAGCACAGTGCAATAAAACATGATTCAAAGACAGTAAACTCTAGAGTGAAGCACATAAATGTGAATCCTCTCATAATAGTAAAACTTGTGTGAGCCTTGTTTTAGTGAAACAAATTGCAGACATGTCTAATATGATATACTTACCAAGCAGGATCAAACGAGGACTCACAGGCAGGTTACCCGTCTTTTCGAGGTCAGCAGGAGTGGCAGACATCTATTGTCAGAGATAACAATTTAAGACAACTGACAAATCTTAATGTGATACTTGCTGATGTGATATAAATATTTTATGTAATGGGTATTTTCAACATTAAATGTACAGAGAAACGCAGACTAAGGATGCTCAGGTCAAAGGCCATATATACTTAACCAAAAGTGCTTAACACAGTAGAACTAACAGTCATATGACTAGCTCAGATCATTACAAACTAATCACCAGAACAAATCACAGTGAAGAAGATTTGAGTGACATTGATTTTTACTCAACTGTATGATATAAATGAACATGTATCTTTCTATTCAGGAGATTCACTTGGTTGTTGTGGCCAGTGATCTCCCGGCCGTGAATAAAACTTCATTTCTACAAAGAGCAACTTGGGAGTCGTGTGTCGTGGTTATTTTCTCCTAAACCTAACTACCTGGGTCTCGTCTACTGGCGACGTCCCCACTCGGGTAGATTATTCCCTAAACTAACTACCTGGGTCTCGTCTACTGGCGACGTCCCCACTCGGGTAGCTGATATCTGAGTCTCGTCTCCTGGCGACGTCCTCACTTGGATATCTTACCTAATCTACTTTTCGGCTCTATTTATTGGTTCCCGTCCCCGACGTCCCCACTCTATAGATCACCGGACTACCTGGCTCTATTTATTGGTTCCCGTCCCCGACGTCCCCACTCTATAGATCACCAGCTTTCCTAACTTGTTTTCTTTAAACTAACTTACTTTCCTAAACTAGCTTCCTGCGCAGGAATAAATTGACAAACAGATCTGCAATTGTCCTTTAAATGCTTTAATCACGGCCAGGAGATCTTCCCGAGCAGTTCTCAGGGAATCTCTCCCAAGAAGCAAGGCCGGAGGATCTCAGACAAATTCCATTGAGAATCCCATCGAAAAACACATATACAACAGTTTTTATAGTATGGAGGTATGGCATAAATGTCAGGCTGCATTACATAATTTCCCCACTATTTGATTGGTTCTTCATATGCAAACCCCTCTGTTACTAGGTAAAGCAAACTCTGATCTTGTGATTACTTATCACAAGGTTCTAACGATGACTTAATTTGTTCTAACAGACTGTCTAGGTTTACTTCCCAAAACTATGTTATTTTTACCCATAGACACATACTCAAAGTCACAAGTTTTTCCCCAAAGAGTTTTGACACATTAAAAGCATATCAATGTTATTCCTGCAAGAAAAACAAATGTTAGTTAATTTTAGATTAGTTAGATTAATTTAAAGTTGATTAATTAAAATCCACCACAATTCCCCTCTCTGGTCGTAATCATACTCTACGACCAAATAAAATATGAATCTGGATTTTTAATTACTCTAATGAATGAACTGCCTGATTACCTGCAATCTAATTTACCTTTCCCAAATCATCCCATTATAAGTCAGTGACTATAATACCACCTGATATCTCTAATCATACCATGTTCCATCTTTTACTTTATAATACCTGTCAAATATTCCTTCAATCAGCATCCTAAGTTGTAATTAAAATACCACCTGTTTACAATGTTACTACATACACATACCATCTTCTCCATCTCCTTCATCTTCTTCCCAATCCCAACATTCTATCTTCAAACGATCTAATTCTATCTTTAGTAAAACACTAAAACACTATACCATAGTACATTGCCTTTATAACTTTAGTAGACCTTGAGTCAAGTTTAAGTATCATCTTTCACTGGATTTTGAATCTCATTGATCTATTAGGCCTTTAACAGGCTGATACTGCTGATTAACCATTTTTCTTAACCTTATTTGTTAGCTTTTAATTCAAGCAGGCAATTGTTTTACTTAGTAAGATCTATTTAAGGATCTGTGTAATAAAATCTAACCAAAGAAGTTCTAAAATCTTTTCATTTCCATCCTTAACACAAATATCAATAATTGTATTATTTTGTTTCAAAACAATGTCATTAATTTAAAATTAACTCTGTTTCACCCAGCTCTTGCCATGAGAATAGCCTTAGCTGCTGATATGCTATTTAATCATTAATTACCTATCCTAAAATCCTATTTTTTTCCAGAATTAACTGATGGACATAACATGTCCTGCCTCTGTTTGTTTGCAATGCGGAATAGCTCATAATGGATCCATTGATCCAGATCATTAAATCTGTAACTTCATTCTGAATTAAGAAAACTTTTTAGAATTTTGCTTTATGAGCAAATATTCTATTTCACTGAAATGTCTAAACTGTTTAGATTCATTTTAGTTTAAATTTGACATGTTTGAGTTACATTGTTCTTGGTCTTGGTTTTAACTTTGTGCCCCCTACATAATTTTCTTTAACGTTGAAGACCTTTCTCAATAAAACGAATCCATATTTCATCTCTGGAAGCCGGGCTAAATAAGCAAGCACTGTTACTGTATTCCTAGATAGACTAGACCCGCAGTCACCTCTCAGATATCAAATACAGACATTAGACAATACATAAAAGGAACATTTCAATAATCACACTGGTAACTTCTTTAACTAATAATAATTCAGAAATTAAATATGTTTCCCAAAATCAATCTCCCTTTGAAAGTTTTTCTTTTGCTATTTTAACAAATGGAAACACCTAAAAAAAATATATTTAATGTAGTCATTAATTAATCGCTATAGAAGTTTACCCAATTATCTATTCGGACCTAGTCCGGCAAAGTAACTTATCCTCTCTTATTAGAGAACAACTATTACAACTATTAATTTTTATTTTATTTTTTAGCATCTATGATATCTGAATTAGGGTTCTAAAACCCTCAAGTTTCTTCAAAAATAGTCCCTAGATTATTTTTATCTTTACAGTAATGTACCTATTTAGAGTCCCTATACTCTACAGAATTAAGAGATTTTCCTCTTTCCAATTTACATGTACCTGAAATATTTTCAAATTAATCAATAATTGATCAAATCATGAAATCTAATTACTCAGTCCTACAGTCTAGTTTGATTGAAACAAATACAACATCAATAAACATCACACAAAATTAACTATTATGCTAAGCTTAAACCATTAGTTGTTCCACATCTCCCTCCAGATGTGTTGATCATCTCGTTGCCCCATGGACGTTCCATCTTCACCTTGATAACTCTTTGCGAATTGTCGCAAGGTCTTTCCACCGTCGGTAGAGGAGGCCAGTTACTAGCACTGCCTGTTTTCCTCTACTTGACGCCGTGCGTTGTCGTTGGTGTTGACGTTGGCGTTGGTGTGTGTGGTTGCTGAGGGCTGGTTGGTGTAGTTTAAGTCGAGTTGATTGGACGGAGGTGTCACCGCACCCCAGATGGGACCTTGTTTGTGGAGTGAACCATTTCCTGGCTGCTTTCACCTGTGAATGGAGATCTTAAGTATTTTTGTTAATTACAACATCATGTATCATGTCGCCAGACTCATCTGCTTATCTGGCCGGTCGTCCTTTTTTGATGAGACCTGTAAAATTTCATGTTAAACAGTAACAAAACAATATTTTATACATTTGGAACAGAATCAGTTCTGTTCGATGAGATCCATCATGACATCCTGTAAAAAGTAAAAAGTTAAATATGGGGTGGACAGGGCAAGCTTGCTTGCTCTCTGCCTTCCCAAAGTTATACGCTGCACATGTGTGGCATTGTTTATTTCTGCCATAACAATAAACCCAGCTCAGGACAGTTAGTCAAAATCATCCATGGTCGTTGTTTTGTTGGGTATATTTTCTTCCCTGTTTTGATTGACATAATTTATTTGTCTTTGAACACCATATTTCACACACTCACTTTCACACACCCCTCTCTGGCCAGAGATTCATACATTCTTGTCTGCCATAGCAGTTTATGAACTGAATGGGGAACATTTATTATGTGTGGGATACCACTAAATCTGAACGGTAACAAAGTTCGACGACGGAAACTACTGAACGTAGACACACTGTGGCATTCCCCTTGCGACAGTGTCTAAACGTTAGGATATCAATTTTCTATTGTCCGATGCAGTCGCCATGTGATTGAGTTTACACAGTGGACGTAAACCTAACTTTCCAAAAATCAAATAGATTAAACACTTTTAATAATAATCATCGTATAGACCTACAATTGCAGTTGAGAGAATACGTTTAAATTTCTCAAATGCAATTTGTCCTTCTTTGCACAATTTCAATTTTCCAACTTTTTGTTGTTGCTCATAAGCTATTTAAAAGAAGATTTGGAAATCTTCACACAACCTTTGATCCATGGACAAAAAGAAAATAACATTTCCATCTCGTACCCCTGATGATGACAGCATGTGATTTCAAAAGTTTAGAAAACATTGTTTCTATTGAATCTAGAAAATTACCTTTAAATGAAATGGAGTGACTAATATTTTTACTTTTCTAGTCATAATTTCTCTTTAGACGCCTTGTGGCCTATATTGTATTTTTTTATTTTCCATAGAATTTTGCATAGTCAATAACCTATTAATGCTTTTACATAACTCTCACTATGCCAAATCCAGCCTCAGTTTTAACTGAGTGTTAACTTCCGCTATTGAACTTCCTGCAGAAGGGCTGTTACTGACTGGTATCTATTGAAAGCAGATTCAAAGAGTTAGTTTAAACAGAGAAGAATATGAAAAATTGCTGAAACCAGCGGATAATCAAAAACAATCAAGTTAAATAATAACTAAATTTGAAACGGTCTCTGTAGTGATCATTGAAAATGCAGCACCTGGTCCACAAGGCTAATTGTCTTTCTGTGTGGATTGTCATTCAGTTGAACTTCAGGCTGATACAGTGGATCGTCAGGCTGTGATGGCACTCTCATCGGTCTGACTTTTGCATCTCCTGCCACAAAATGTCATAATGCATGGCAAAATTGTCTTTAGGAAAAGTCTCAAGTGAACTGTCACCTTTGCAGGCTGAATCAGTCTCCCCATGCTGACCCCTCTCAGAAGTCTCAACTTCCTCTTTCAGGAGGGCGGCTGCAGGCCCCACTTCCTCTTTTATTTTTCTGCAGTCATCTCACTTTTTCAAGGCAGCTGTCTGAAATCTTGAACACTCAGAGAACCGCAAAAATCAAATTAAACAGCTTAATTTCCAAAAGTCTCTTCTGGTTTACAACACAGCAATTCCTCAATTTATTAAAAAGCTTAGTCCTTCATTGCGGAAAAAAGCAAGCACTTCTTCTTTGCAAAGATGCAGGAAAAAGCAGGAAAACTCCTCTAATCATAATACAGTGTATAATGTAAACAAAAATAATTCTTTCTTTTCTCTTTTACCAGAAACTAAAATAAAATGGCTCTAAGATGTCTGTTATGTGCTTGTTCAAATCACAATTTATATTTAAAGTTGGTCACCCAATCTCATTCTCATACTATGCACAAAAATTATCTTAGTTAAACATAAACCATTGACTCTTAGAATCTCTTAGATCAAAACCATTTTTTCACACTGTCTCCCAGGGATAACGGGATACAAATTCTAGATGCCTTCATATAGAATGTATATTATTTAGACACGTTTAGTTAATATCTTATTATTTTTTCATCACTTTAAGAGCACCCATTGCTCGGTTTTATATATCTCATCTACTTTAATAAATCAAAGTCTAACTCATAAAAGTTTCTTCATTACTCAAAATTTCCTAATTATCACAGAATGCATATTCCTATTATTATGATTTATAATTTTAACAATTTCTTCATTGATTTCAAAATGTAAAACTTCATAAATCTCAGGATAACAATATTGATCTATTTATCTTGTTTCCACATTTCTTTCTTTATCTTTCTTTAATAACCTTTCTTTAATTCAATTTCAAACAAAATTTCAAACAAAAAGCAAGTTCCATTAATACAGCATCTCAGGGTATTTTCCCCTCCTGGATCTGGTTTCCAGCATGACTAGTTGCTATTTGCAGAACAAAGTTTCATCAACAGCTTTCTAGGCGCACTCTCAAAAACAACAAATAAAATACTCAACATATACTAATTTGGTTGAATTTAACCATAATCATTCATTGCCCTTAATAGACAAGGTCAAACATATCTTTTTTAATCACTTAAATCTTTTAGATGTGATTACCAGTTTTCTTCAAAATTTTACTTAACAGAATTAGCCAATTTTTAATTAAACCTTTTAATTAATTTAGAAGCATTTCAAAGGAAAAGTGCTGAGGTCTGTTTGTCCTACCTTAATACTTTAGGTCCTTTTAGCCCGACTGGAATGGTCCCTCTGTCGAACAGGGTTCTGCAGTCTGCAGAATGAAGACAACGTGGTTCCTCGCTCCCATCGATCCGACAGAGGGAGATTCCGAGGACTCCTGGCTGGCTCGCCAAACTGTCGTGGTTATTTTCTCCTAAACCTAACTACCTGGGTCTCGTCTACTGGCGACGTCCCCACTCGGGTAGATTATTCCCTAAACTAACTACCTGGGTCTCGTCTACTGGCGACGTCCCCACTCGGGTAGCTGATATCTGAGTCTCGTCTCCTGGCGACGTCCTCACTTGGATATCTTACCTAATCTACTTTTCGGCTCTATTTATTGGTTCCCGTCCCCGACGTCCCCACTCTATAGATCACCGGACTACCTGGCTCTATTTATTGGTTCCCGTCCCCGACGTCCCCACTCTATAGATCACCAGCTTTCCTAACTTGTTTTCTTTAAACTAACTTACTTTCCTAAACTAGCTTCCTGCGCAGGAATAAATTGACAAACAGATCTGCAATTGTCCTTTAAATGCTTTAATCACGGCCAGGAGATCTTCCCGAGCAGTTCTCAGGGAATCTCTCCCAAGAAGCAAGGCCGGAGGATCTCAGACAAATTCCATTGAGAATCCCATCGAAAAACACATATACAACAGTTTTTATAGTATGGAGGTATGGCATAAATGTCAGGCTGCATTACATAATTTCCCCACTATTTGATTGGTTCTTCATATGCAAACCCCTCTGTTACTAGGTAAAGCAAACTCTGATCTTGTGATTACTTATCACAAGGTTCTAACGATGACTTAATTTGTTCTAACAGACTGTCTAGGTTTACTTCCCAAAACTATGTTATTTTTACCCATAGACACATACTCAAAGTCACAAGTTTTTCCCCAAAGAGTTTTGACACATTAAAAGCATATCAATGTTATTCCTGCAAGAAAAACAAATGTTAGTTAATTTTAGATTAGTTAGATTAATTTAAAGTTGATTAATTAAAATCCACCACACGTGTCAGGTATTTGCTGCGCAGCTGAGAAACAGATTCTACGCTTAAAAGAAAACAAAAGAACATCAAAGTGTGATTGAGGTAGTAATAGTAGCTTCATCGACGGGACGCCGTCACCTTACTTCAGGGAAGTATTGTATTGTATTGTATTGTATTTTTAACAACTGCAAGTTGTTTAAATTGTCCGTGGTAAAGAAGTTCGTATTAAGTATTTCCACGACACTGATAACGTTGATAATATTCTACAGAGGTAAAAGGCTTTTTGTACTCAGAACAGGAATAGTTTATCCAAAATTATCATTCTCTCATCATTTACTCACCTTTATGTTGATTCAAACTTGTATGAGAAAAAATATGATATTTTGATGGGAGTAAATGATGAGAGGGCTATCATGTTTGGTTGAACCATTCCTATACAGGTGTTCGTTGTAAGAATTAAAGATAAACTTACATTTTCTTGAAGAATGAGTCCTTCTTGCTTTTCCATGAAGTGAGCCATTAGGAGTTGAACAATGTGGTAAGATGAATCAATGGGTTCATCTTTGGAAAGGATTGACTTGACTTCGGAGTTGGTGGCTTGCTTTTAAAAAACTCTACGATGCTCTTTCCACACTCCTCCATAGAAAGTTCGAGTGCACGCAGGACATTAATGTCAGTGAGAAGCTCAAAATGTGCGAACAGGCCTTTCTGAAAAAAGAGGTATGGCCACTTTTCCTTCAACTCCGCAACAGAAGGTGCTGGCACACTATTTATTTGGCTTCATTGCAGGCAGAAAGTTGTCTCCATCAGTTTTTCTACTTCAGCTTTCTCAGCTCCCTTTGCACCTTCTTGACAGTAGAGATGCTCCAGCTTCTGACGTTTAGTATCAATGGAGACATCTCTCTCCTCTAAACGAAGAATAGCCTGAAACCGGGTGCAACCATATGTGTCAGTGGGTCCTCTTTTAACACCACTGCCAGATGACCGGTGCTGTCGGAAGCTAGTGGTCCGACTGAGGTTCTCTATTCTTGTCTTGATCTGGGCCAAAAGTGAGCTGTAACCTTCCCGTACAACTCGGCCATCATGAAGCTGATCCGCAAAGCTCTGGGGATATTTTGATGGACAATCGCTTTACAAATGGTAAGACACTGTGCACGTGTTGGGGTTGGCTCAAATTTTCTCATTTCATCTGCAAGCACCCTGACCATTTGTCGTCTTGCTGGTGGTGAAGGTCTCTTCTCAGAGGAGATAGCAGACTGAATTTCTGCAGGCATGAGCTGCCATGGTACCTGAAAGGTATTTGACCACGATTTCCTAAAATGGGATGTAGATGGCTGACTGTCTTCAAGACAGCTTGATTCTCCATCAGTAGTTACCGACATATTAGAAGAGCATGGCTGTGGTGAGGAGCTCTCAGCTGATAAGGAAGGAGTGTGCTGCATGCTGGTGAGATCCAAAGTGACAGTTTCTGACTCTATGAGAAATACAAAATATCAAACATGTAGTTAAAATCCACTTGATCTGTACAGACACAACTTGATATATACAGAATAAAATTGATACAATTCCACACACGGTAACAATGGCCGGTTTTCTAGAAATGTAGACATCTTAATCAAATCTTAATGTCCACAAACGGATGATTGGTCCAAAATGAATAATGAGCTCTAGGTAGTGGCTAATGTAATGATGTTTAGGTCTGAGAGAGTAAGTGGGAAACATGTGTTTCCTAAAATGTAGGTACTCATCAATCAAAACTCTCAAATACCCTATCTTACCATTGTAAATGGCTGGTGCGCAAACAAGTGCAACAATTTCCCTTAACAGTAAAATTAGTTGCCAAACTTCATTCACACCAGGTGATTCAATTTTGTCACCAATTAACATTGGCAGCATCCTCAAAAAACACCAGTTCTGTACAGCATGCCCACTTAGCTTCTCACTTCCTGGGTTAATCTCACACGGTCTGTCACAGTTGTCATTACCTAGAAACTTGAACTGACTAATCCTTCGATTCAATTCCAGGTATGTAAACTGTCTGTCAACCTTTACAAGATGTTGTATACATAAAGCAAGGTCATACGACACGACCAGGGCTGGACTGGGACAAAAAATCGGCCCTGGCATTTTGGCCCAGACTGGCCCATATGATCATAAACACCACCCATCTTTGCACGCCCTTAAATACATGCATACCAACTCCTATTCCTTAAAACCACTAATGCCAGGTAATGAGTGAGTATAGGAACAAGTGAGAGTTAACAGATGAAATAAGTAAAAATTTGACATTTATTAATACAGTTGAACTATACTCCACCACAGTGATGAATCCTAAAACAAGCTATAAACTGCACTGGCATAGCAATACCAGTGTTTCTTACAGGATTTTTGGTAAAACTGTGGTGGGTGGACCTCGGTCCTTCTAGGGGGGTTTGGGGGCATGCCCCCCCCGTAAGAAAATTTTGTGCATTTTAATGTTAAATTCATCAATCTGGTGCACTTTGAGAGTTCAAAATTAAAATCTCCAACCCATATTCAGTGTGCAAATTAAACAAAGAAAAACTGAAACCTCTTTTAGTTACAGTGTCTATTTACATTACACTATAATAATAGTTATAATATTAATCCTATGACAGTAATAGCCATATTTTGTAAAACAAATGCACTAAAAAATAAAGGAAACTTTCATAATTAGTTTTGTACCAATTTCTATACTTGAAAGAGAAAAGCACATGATCTTTTATTTTGACGCAAACTGCATCAAGCTTTTATTTTGGCGGAAAACATGGTTTACAAACGCCTCTCATTAAATTTCTAGTGAATTGCGGTAATCGTCAACTATGCAGATGTGGAAATAATCTGTAACTGGGTTATGGGTAGTGGTGGGCAGATCGAGGCTTCGTGAAGCAATGAAACAGTTGAAGCAAATGTGCCATATTGTTTCGAGGCTTCGAATCAATCCGACACCCGTCTCAACGGTGACACCTGGTGGTCACTTGCAGGTGTTGATCTGAAACAACCTTGACGAGCCATTAAAAAAATGTGGTGTTTTTTATTATTGTATTTTTCTAATAGGTGAAGCTTGTAACCTATAGGCTCCTCACTGTGCATAATGTTATTTTGGTCCTGAAAAATGAATATTAATAAAAGAAATCAAGCCACAATGTCTCACTTTTTTAGAGATTTTTATTCAAAAATATTAATTTCTCTGCTGTGGAAGGACTTAGCCTACTTTTTTTACAGATAATTTCTCCAGCCTTTGAAAAAATCCTCTCACAAGGGGCACTTGTTGCTGGCATGCAAAGATATTTTTTAGCTTGGACATACAAATGAGGATTAGCCTACTGCTCTCTCTTTCCAGTTTAATTTAAATTCCAGTTAAATTTAAATGTAAGCCTAAATAGCCTATAACTAAATCAAATCGCACTATGTCACTATATCACCAAAAATCCGCTATCTCAAAATCAAACTCCTCTCACAAAAACCCAAGGGTCAATATGCGTTGATTTGACTTTTATACAGATGTGTGATTGTGTGGTCTGTTCCCGACCGTGTCAATCAAACGCTGATTCGGCGGACCACACCTGATGAAACACTTAGTGAAACACTTCGAGGCTTCGTTTGGCCATAGTCACGTGACATGGGTGTTTTGAATCACGCTTCGGATCAGTGTTTCGAAACATCTGCGCTTCGGGATCTCACAAAGCTTCGGAACGACTGTTTCGCGTCAGCCATCCCTAGTTATGGGTTCCTACACTCATGACATGGCATAAGTGTTTTGAAAGTAGTTCTGCTTACCGCAGGCTCTACACTTTCTCATCTCTCTCCTGATCCTCCTCACTATCATCATCTGCCACAGGAGCTGATGAAGGTCAGAAAACATTATTTTGACACAGTTTACAGTTTCTGCTTTAAGGGCCTGTTTCTATTTTTTCACACTATTTCTCTGCACATTCCTTGCGTTTCTTCTCCATCTCGCTGATTATTTTGACAGATACACACTGACACTGCTGCACGCTCGCTCACTCGTTTAAAGTTGTGATTGGGCCAGCCCAGTGTCAATCAAGAAAAGAACCAATGGGCCGCTGATCTACGTGTTTCATGGGCTGGTCTGTCAGAAAAAAAAAACTAACGCTGACTTTTTTTGACCAATGCATTACACCGGCACAAACCCAGCGCCGCCAATTAAGCAAAACAAAACAAAACGAATGGGCCGCCGATGTACACATTTTATGGGCCATTAAAAAAATAAAAATAAAATAATAATAATAAAAATTATGTATGAGTATGAGATGTATTGGCCCAAAAAGTCGGCCCACCGGGAAAGTGCCCGGCATGCCCGATGGCCAGTCCAGCCCTGGCCACGACACCTTCAAACAAATCATGTCCAAGGCACGGGGGCAACCCTGGCTGAGAGACATGATAGAAGGAGAGCTCATTGAACAAAGAGTCAAATTTGATGCCTCCACTATGGGCCAAACCCTTATCAAGGTTCTCAACATGATGTTTGTAAGACTCCGCTGTATGAAATGTGGCTCTGGAAAGTGGATCTTCCTGAAAAGTATATTTGTCAATTTCACAATATCTGCAAAAGTATCTACTTCTGCTGAAATTCTCCAGAAACCCACCAATGCTATGTGAGCCTAAATTGTTACCAGCTATTGCCTGCAAGATTCCTTTAACGTTCAGTCCGTCTGGAAGATCTATGCCTGTAGTCTCAAGGTCTTTAAGGTCATTGACTAAGCACCTCATGACCAATTCTTGACCAAAGTACTTTAAGTCTTGTTCCCTGCAGAGAAACACCAGTTGCATTTGGTCAGTACTTGACCTATTATGAGGAAATAGATCTGCTAATGTGAGGTACATAGCTAGAATTTTATGCTTTTTCTTCCCAGACCCAAGAGGGTTCGCAACCTCAAAAGCATCTTGAATTAAGACCAAGCCTAATGCAGATTCATCTGCGTGATGCAGGTTTGCAAGTTTTCACCATCCCACACATCCTTTAAAATGTCCTTCAACTGGACACGACTGTGCACATCATTGTACTGTTCTCTTACAGACTTGCAGTGAAGAAGAGATTCAATTGTTTTTTTTTACTGGTACATTCTGCACAAAACACTCTTTACCTGCTTCATTCTCTCCTAGGCGAATAGGCACAGGCTCAACATAATGAAAGCTTTTCTTGAAAAATGTTTTTCTTCGCTGATCTGATCTTAATGTATGGATATTACAGGATGTAAAAAGATCTTCAGCTTTAAGATCGTCAAGTAGCATTTTTATCATTGCTTCTGGAACATTAAGTGAGATTAAATTTTCCTGAAGTCTGAAAAGCAAATATGGGACTGATTGATTTCATGTATCGACTGCATATCTTCAATGATTGTCTGAATGACTGAGGCTGGAACCAATTTCAAGAGAACAGAGCAAGATTCCTTAAAAACCAAGTGTTGACAACATTTTCATGACTAACATCTGGTTCCTCATAATTTTTACCAGCATCAGTCTGTGAATCAGACTGAACATCAATGTCCTGAATCTGAGAGCAGCTGGCTTCAGGGTTTGCTGTAATGGAGTCAATTAGGCCTCTAATATTTTCGTTATGTTTTCTGGACAAATGAGAGGTAAATGTTGATTTAACAGTAAATGCTTGAAAGGGCATGTGACTTTTCGTCCCTCTTTAATGTACATTTTGACATGAGAAATAAACTCAAATAAAGAAGAACTTTTGGCCCTACACAAACCAACATGACATTCCAAGGAAAGTGTAGTGCACATTGTGGTTTCTGCCCTATATCCTTTATGGTGTCTGTACACGTGAGATTTCAAACCAGCATGTTTTTTAAACTTCCTATTACAGTTAAGTATGCAGCAACGAAATACAATATTTGAGACATTGCTGTGTATTTTCATATGTTTCACATAGATCACAGGGGTATCACATGTTTTCCCGCAGAGCTGACAAGTAGGGTGACCAACCGTCCTGTTTTCCCAGGACATGTCCTGTTTTCAAGTCCTGTCCTGGCCGTCCTGTCTGTTTTTTATAAAATGATGAAAATGTCCTGGTTTTCATTATTTTTCATTGGGCCATTAAGTGTGTACTTTAAATACATGCTTGCCTTTGCACACAAAACATATGAAACCGGCTTCAGCTTCGCCCCGTCTTGTTATAATCAGCGCCTCAATCCGCAGCGGCAAGCAGAGAGCACGTCAGAATACAGAGGTGTGTGTGTGTGTGTGTGTGTGTTCATCTCAGCCTCATTGGTCTGTCACTACTCGTCAATGTCAGAATATTTGAAATGACCAATCAAATCAAAGTAGGCGGACTTTACGTTCACAGACACAGAATTTCAATTGTAGCAGCGTGACTCGACCAGGACTCGACGGTCGACGCTTCAGTTTACGGTCAAGTGCGAGATAAGATGTAAGTAGCTAACAGCATAAAAAAAAGCCCAAATGTAAATTCACAGATGATTTACATAGAAAATTCCCGTTTTTTCGTTTCGGTCGGGATCCGTGTAAAGCAGAATGCATGAACTGCAAAGCTGGAACGTACGTGTCAGTGTCAAATAAAGGTGCTATAGTGACCTAGAAGCCCACATAAAGAAAGTATAGGCTACAAGAGAACATCAGGAGGATTGAAATTGTTTTTTTACTAGTAGATTGTAGTAGATTTTTAACCTGCTATGGCCATGAAAAGAAGTAGTGTCATGTAAAAGGTGTTAAAAGCTAAACTTTTTTTAATAGTAGGCTATTCTATTGTTGCGGGCCAAACATTGAATGGAAAGGATGTATTACTTTATGTATTAAAGTACAATAACATAGTTGCAAGGTTGTGAATGCATTTGTCAAGTATTTTTTGATGCATTCACCCCAACCACGCCCCCACCCCTTAACCACGCCTCCCAAACCACGCCCCCGTCCTGTTTTCTGAAAACTAAAATATGGTCACCCTATGACAAGGAAACATGTTGTAAAGAACAGATAGATTCTCTAGTTAATAACCGAAGCCATCGATTCTCGTTAAAATACGTTATAAAATGGCTGAAACAGATGCAATGCAAGACTCTGTCATGCTGCTAATTTCTGCAATCAAGCCAGCAGCGGTTTGCATCATAGACTGTAAAAAAATATGGACGTAGTGTCCGTGACGTCACCCGTAGGTTTCTGAAGACCGTTTTTGAAGCCTAAAGTGGGCGTGGCCGACCGTCGCCATCTTGGTAGCGCGTCACTCCCGAATTTATTTATTTTTACAGTCAAACAATGAGCTGAGGTAACGTGACGGCTAAAGGCCTCATTATACTTCTGCGTCGGACCTACGCCGGAGCCTATATGCCGTAGGCAACGTGTTGGTTTTAATTTATACTTCTGTGTCGTTGTCCGCGTTGACGCGCACCTAGGGAGCATGTGAAACCCCGAGGGAGGGGTTCTGGCAGACCAATCACAGCGCTTGTGTCCGCGTAGAATTGACGCGTTGTTACATTTTTGGAGAGGTGCACGTCAGGGTACGCCGTAGGGTACGCGCGCTACACACAGCCTACGACGTAGCTACGGCGGCAGTTCGACGCAGAAGTATAAAACAGGCTTAACAGACAGCAGACAAACGGCTAATAATGACTAATGACCACAGCAACGGGAATCCACCTGTCACTCAAAAGAGGACACCCTAAATTTCACCCAGAAATTTTAAGGCTTAATATAATTTAAACGGATGAGTTATAAAAAAATTCACACCCCCCCCTCACAGTTGTCATGAAGGGGAAAATAAGCTATATAGACCAAAGCCACTTTTTGCACCAGGCTGTAAAGGTGTTTTTTCTGCTGTAAAGTTGGCCATTTTAACATGGGGGAGATACAGATTTGACTCACTTCTGCACCCAGCCTCAAGCGGCCAGTCGATGAATTGCCGTTGAATTCACTTCCGTGTTGGTTTCAAGAGAGAGACAGGGAGGTTGCCTTGGTTTGCATAGGCACGTTTACAGTAATTAGACAAGAATTTTTTTTTTTTTCATACCTCACTTACCATTTACTGACAAAAAAGATTTGCACATGTGCCCGTTTCATAAACACTGATAATTCAAAACTCAAACTTCATAATTCACTTGCATGCTTGACAGTAGGCTATAGGCTACAAACGCGTTATGAGTGTACGTGCAAATCTTACCCGTTCACTAACCGGCTTCTAATTAAAATTACAAAGGATTCACTGGATCTTTTGTTATTTTATAAGTAGGCTAGCCCAGGGGTTCCCAAACTTTCCCATGCCAAGGCCCCCCAAATACCACTAGGTTCTGGCCAAGGCCCCCCGTATTGAACCCATCGACAATACTACGGCACGGCACATGTAGAAATAAATAAATAAAACATCTAGGTGAACATCAGATTATGTGATGGTGTTTGATACCAGCCAATCAGAAAGATGAGATGCACCGATTACAATTTTCAAGGCAGATTCCGATTTTTCATTGAGTTTGACCTGCCGATACAGATTTAAGCCGATTCTGATTTCATCTTTTCTAACCACTTTACAGCACACACAAATATTTATTTTATATATATATATATATATATATATATATATATATATATATATATATATATATATAATAAAACACCACTTTTAACCAAACTGGTTAATAAAAACAAGTTTAAATGGATACATTCTCTATAAATATTTTTGTCTTCATTTTCTTTTCTGACATAGCCTACTCCTTGTTAAAACACACTATGCATGCAAATTATGTGCATTTTTTTGAGTGAAATCATATTTATTTTGTCCATCAAAAGTGTGCTTTCACTTTAATTGAGCGTGAGCAGCGCTACAAAAATAGACTCGGCGTCGAAACCCTCCGCTTCACTGCTGCTCATGCGATGCTCCTGCTTAACGCTCACGCGCTGCTCCAGCTCGCGGTGTGAATGCACTCACTGAACATGCACGCCGAAAAAAATTCGCGCTGCTCACGCGCCGCTCGCGATCTGAAACGGCCGTAATTCACAAGGTTTCCTACATGTGCGTTCTGTGTGCATGTGTGATGCTGATGTTGCGCGATGTTATTCATGCGGCGCCCGAGTGCATTTGAATCAGCATATGTCAGACTGAAAATCACGTGAAAATCGGCCAATTCTTGTCACTAGCCGATCAATCAGATATCAGATAGGCTATATGTTTTTTCATAACAATACTCATATTAGCAAATATTTATTTTTAACGTTTTTTTTTTTTTTTTTTTTTCAACTTGCTGCGGCCCCCCTGGCGCCCCCTGGCGGCCCCCCAGGGGGCCGCGGCCCCCACTTTGAAAACCCCTGGGCTAGCCTACTTGATAACAGGGCAATTAAAATAAGCGCGGAGCGGCAAATTAGGCTACACCGGCAGATAATATAAAATGTCTCTCATGGACTGAATGCGCACGTTAACATTAACTTACCACACAAGAAAAAAAAACTATTGATTTCGTTCATTCCCATTCATCTTGTACTTGGATAAAGTTTGGTAAAATATGCAGGTTGAATGAAAATTAGGGATTCTTACCTGTGTGTGTGATAAGACGGCTGTATGACGGCAGTCTGAGCTCAATCTCACTCGGTCGATCAATTATTTGCCTAGTTAAAACACATAATTTAATGGAGACATCTGGTTTAAATCACAGAAGCTTCATTAGATGTTTAAGATGTTATATTTTAAAGTAATAGGTCATTTAAAGATAATACAATAATAAATCGTTGTAAACCTACCTCATTCAGATAATCCAAAATGCCGCCTTGTGCACATTGGACGAAAATAGGTAGGCTACATAATACTGTTAAATAACAGTGACAAACTGTTGTTGGTCGACCACGCAACCCGAAGTGAACAAGTCTTCATGCATTGTAAAAAAAAAATACAGGAATTTTTTACAGTGTTGCAGGGTTTTTAAACATCTCGTGTGGAGAAAATATTGTTTGTTCTGGGCAGTATGGCAAGCCATGGCAAAAAGCAGGATAACTTGTAGGCTATAGCCTACTTGAAAAGAAAACAAATTTGCAGAGTAAAAATAGAGTTTGTGTTTTTGAATCATATTTTTTTCTAGTGGGCTACATCTTAAAATATAGAGCTCATGACAAATAAAAGTTCCAGATGGACAAACATTAAATGCAAAAACCAGTGTGAATAACAATATCTTAAAATAAACTAGAGAGTGGATACACAGATATGGCCTATTTATGAATGAAATTCATGCATTTATTTGTCATTTAAACTGATGCAAACAGGGAAAGAGAGTAGAAAAGACTTATTATCCTGTCGCCCCCTCTAGTAGACAGCATTAAGTATTACGGCCTTCATTGCTCAGATAAAGTCTATGGATTTTTGGGGAAAGTAAGTCTGACCAGTTAGAAAAGATATAAGCGAGTCAGACCAGTCTTAAGGTCTTTAGTGGAAGTTTTTGAAGAACCTGGTAAGAAAGAATAATCAAATACATAGTTAAAAAATGAATTTGCTGTATCTGGAATTTTTATTTCTAGAAAATATTCATATCATTAAAATTGCACTGAAATGTCACTCTTTAGTCAAGTCTTGTACGTGACCATTCAGCACATAGTTATAGGCATCTAAAGATTTATATGCCCGCAGTTTCTCTTTATGCTTGGTTTCTCTATCAGGTAGGTGTAGAAGTCAGGCCACTCAACCGGAGGTAGCGTTAACGTTAATCCTGTCAGATCGTCCATCCATTGACTGAGCGTGTACAGGTCGGCCAATCTTTACAAATACATATAATATTTGTTAATAGTTGAATTAACAAATATTATATGTATTTGTAAATATTATATGTATTTGGGGGAGTTATTTGTATGTTTTTTAATGGACTGCAGATGTAAATTAGCCTGTGGCTAACTCTAGTACAATGCATCAAATGGTAACATTTATGTTGGAAATTGTACATGGTCCTTAATAAAACAATTTTTTAAAATTTGTATCATGTTCAGCCTATTATTGATTTTTATTTCCACTTCCCTTTTATCCAAAGAGACGGAACTATTTGCACTGTATTTATCAATGGGAAATACATCATGCTAAAATAATCTGTCATATACTGTGGCTCACATTAATGGAGTCACACTTGCAAGTCGCAGGAGTACGAATTACTTGATCAGCAACATATTTCTGCTTAAAGTAGGAGAGAGGCCGCACTATGCATAAATGTACTTTTATTTCGTCTGTGCAAATAAAAGTAAATTTATGCATAGTGCGGTCTCTCTCCTACTTAATGCATTCTAATTATCTAGGCCAGCACTCTTAAAGTTTAATAGTATATGCATTGAGTGAAGCCTGCTCCTGTTCTCACTTACATATTTCTGCTTCAAATAGTGTGCGTAGTTAACAGTGAGTGGTGGTTTCAGCCATTATTTTATTAAAGTGTATTTGTCAGTACCGCACTCGTACTGACTCTTATTCTGCCTGACAGAAAGAAGCTCGTAGCTTACTGAAGGCGAAGCGTTTTGACCAATCAGATGAAAGGGGCGTTTCAGCGCTGCCCACGTGTGCAAATGAAATATCGAACCCATAAACCGATTTGTAAACCACAAACGAAAAATGAAAAATCGAGCCAAAATCTCATTTTTAGTTTTTTAATGAAAAACGAATAAAAAACGAATAAACAAGCTGGTTTTCATTTCTCGTTATTCCATTCCAAACCGGAAATGAAATGATCAAAAAGTATTCTGATCAAAGGTCCGTGTATCATCCGATCATTTCATTTCCTATTTGGAATGGAATAACGAGAAATGAAAAGTCGGATCGTTTATTTGTTTTTTCGTTTAGTTTACTAAACGGAAAATGAGATTTCGGCTCGATTTCACAATTTTCGTTTGTGGTTTACAAATCGGTTTATGGCTTTGATATTTCGTTCGCACATGTGGGCGGTGCTGAAACGCCCCTTTAATCTGATTGGTCAAACCGCTTCGTCTTCAGCACAGCCAGAATAAGAGTCCATACGGCACACTCAAATCCCACTTTAATAAGCTTTTGTACCACTCGCTGACATTTGATGCAGAAATATGTTGCAGAAATATGTTGCTGGAAACACAATTAGTGCTGTTGCGAAGCTTCGCTTCTAATGTACGACACCTGAGAGATCGCAAGCCATATGCTGCCTACAATATGCTGACATGCTGTGGTGTTTTATGTATAGCCTATTTATAATGCAATAAAAATATTTGATATAATATGGATAAAAGTAAAATGTTTTACTGTATTATTGTATGGGCAACAAGGATTGGGCGTAAAAACAATGATAAACATGACCGTGATAACATGTATCCTGCATAAAATTTCCCACTCGCCTTTTAATGAGATCAGTAGGTGTGTGTGTGTGTGTGTGTGTGTGACACCAGAAGCTGCTGTGTGCTCTTCCTAATTGAATGCAAGTATTATTTCTACAAACTGAGCTCATAACTCATAGGGCTGACAATTAATAACAAGTGTATTTAAAAAAACAACAAAAAAAACATACGTAATGTCACTCTCGTATGGTGTTATCTAATTGAATTTCTTAATTTCGCTCATGGAGATAACACCATGAGCCATGTTTTAGTGGAAAGCAAACACATTTAAAATTAAAATAACATAACATTTCAAGGACAGCCACTAGATGGCTGCAGCGCATCACTCACTGGTTCGTTTGCCATTTCCACATACTGTAGGTATTCATCTTTTCACAAGTTTTCATTTAGATTTGTGTTTAGACATTATAAAATCATTATTATAACAATAAAAAAAAAACTTTGGTCAAAGTATCTGAAGTATCATTGTTTTTTACAATACAGTCAAACCTGAACATGGTGTTATGTGTGTAGGCATATGTGTGTGTTTTTGTATTCGTTCTGCATTGTGGATGTTTTATGGTGTCACCCCTTCATTTCTGTGTCTGCTCCGCATTGAGCTGTTTTTTTCTTTTTTGACAAAAAATGTAACTGAGCAATCCTATGAATGACTTTTGGGGGTGGGGTTGTTTGTGTTTTGGGTGAGCATTCCCCAATGTGAATGTGTCAATGTGTTGTCGCTCTCAAATCATGTTCAGTTTTGGTTGCATGCATTGTTGTGAAGATAAAATAACATTTTGCACATTACATTTTCCATTGTATTGACTGACTCACACATCTGCCTGCAGACACCCAGCTGTGCAGATTCATTTATAGATTTAACAACATTTAACCCAAGCCAGTCGTGACCAATCCAGCTTCTGGAGGACCAATGTCCTGCAGTTTATCTCCAGCCTATTCCAACACAATCCATCAGGTACAAAAGCTGTTACTGGGGTGGTAGCCTTTCACAAGGTAAACCTATCGTGCATATTATACCTCAAAGGCTACTAGTAATAAAAGGTACTTTTAAAAGGATAACATCCCAGTGACAGCTTTTGTACCATTTTTTTCTGAGAGTGTAGCCTGGATATTTCTAGTAATCCTGAAGACCTTGCTTAGCTGGTTCAGGTGTGTTTATTGGGTTAAACTTTGCAGGACATTGACTCTCCAGGACCAGGACACCCCTGACATAGGCCCTTCACATTAACTGAATGCGATTTATCAACACCGAGTACATCTTAAAATATAGAGCTCATGACAAATGAAAACAACATAAAATAAAGTATTTTAGTTGTTATAAAATACTACCAGAGCTTTGCTGGACAAATATTATATGTATAAAGCAGTGGGAATAATTAGCAAATCTCAGAGAAACATCAACTAATTAAGCATGTAATAATAATAACTTAAAAAGTGCTGTCTTATAATTTACAATGTTAAGAGGCTTGGTTTTAAATTGTATCCCACATATGATAAAATCTGTTAAATGTAATTTGTAGATTAATGTATTCGGTTAATTACTTAAAGCAGCATGATCTAATTAATTTTGAATTATTTGTTTAACACTGATTTTAATTTGAACCACTGCAGAAACTCTCCACAGATCACAATTCATTAATTGCTATTTGTATTGGATTGCATTTCTAATCCAAGGTAAACTATTAATACATTTTTTTTATAACCAGCGATTTACAGTGTATTCTAGCCTGTAACTTTAACAGTACAGTTTCTATTCATATTTCAATGTAAGGCCTATAATACTGTTACTCTCCAACCCAAATAATTTTGTCATTCAGTATCCTACAAATTCAACTGATTCAATTATCTTTTTTATCTCATTCTATTTGTGTGAACTGAGTAAACGCTTACAGTCATACTGTTACATTTCTATCTATTTTCACAATTATTTATTCTGGTGTCTCTGTCTCTCTCTCTCTCTCTCTCTCTCTCTCTCTCTCTCACACACACACACACACACACACACACACACACACACACACACACACACAAAGGTTAGACATGTTATCATGGTCATGTGTATTATGTTATTTTTTATCCAATTGTTGCTCATACAGTAATTCTAGTAAAAAAAAAAAAAAAATTAGCCTACATTTTAAGTTTAGAGATGCTGAACTATTTTCATTTATCGAAGGGACATATAGGACCTCACCTACTAAAAAAATAAATATATTTCTGTAATATATAAAACTCCACACCATGTCGCACTAATTTTGTTCCCAGCAACATATTTCTGCAACATATTTCTGCATCAAATGTCAGCGAGTGGTACAAAAGCTTATTAAAGTGGGATTTGAGTGTGCCGTATGGACTCTTATTCTGGCTGTGCTGAAGACGAAGCGGTTTGACCAATCAGATGAAAGGGGCGTTTCAGCACTGCCCACATGTGCGAACGAAATATCAAAGCCATAAACCGATTTGTAAACCACAAACGAAAATTGTGAAATCGAGCCGAAATCTCATTTTCCGTTTATTAAACTAAACGAAAAAACAAATAAACGATCCGTCTTTTCATTTCTCATTATTCCATTCCAAATAGGAAATGAAATGATCGGATGATACACGGACCATCAAATCCAGTAATGTTTTAAATTAGGTTCTAACATATTATAAAATGCTTCTCTTGCCTGACATAAAGAATGGTTAAAATGGCCACTTCATGCTTATCTATATGTGTTTAGTATGCCTTACATGTTGGAACGTGTCTATATGTGTTTATCTGTATACAGACTGCATTAGTCAAGGTACATGTTGTTAAGAAGAGCAGCTGGGATCTGAAGCCAGAATTCTGTCTTGTGTTCTTGCTGACGGATCACAGACGAGAGGAAATGTCCACAGATATAGGTACTGTCTGGAACAGGCCATGATGGGATCAAATGATCTGCTTTTAATGTGCACTCAGTGTGGATTCAGCATTACATTAAAAGCAAAAGAGTACACAATCATTTGGACTACTTTAATGGTGATTTGTGTATGTGTGTGTGTGTGTGCATTTTAATAATTTTAGAGCTTATTCAATAGCAAAAATAACCATGTACATTCATGGAATGACCTGTGGGTGAGTAAATGATGAAACGTTTTCCTTTTTGGTGAACTATTCCTTTAGCATTGTTAAATGCACTGATAGAAATATTAAATTCAATTAAATTAACTATGAGCTAAAGGAAGGAACAAACATGAAGCTGTAAGCACCTGCAATTATCCAAACGTTGAATGTGAACACTTTGCATTCAAGCGTTTTGATGAACAAATGATGAATCTTATCGTGCATGTGTGGGTCTGCATATGCATGTCTTGAAAGTCATCTTCTCCTAAAATGGAAATTGTGGTGTTGAGGAGTGGCTTGAAAAGTTTCTATAAGAAGTTTCAGATTTTTAGTTTCTCATTCAGTTTAGACTCGTCCCTTCGGTGCCTGGGTTCTGTGTAAGTTCACCTGTTTACTCTCTTCTTTTATTATATTTAGAGCACAGAGCGGTTTGCACTGAGGTAATCTGAATATAATCCATGCAAAGGCATTATGATGATACTATGAGTGAGTATTTTAGCTTGTAGAGATGCCTGAAATGTTTCAAAGAAAAATTTCACAGAAAAGATCACTGGGTTTTTCATGTTTGTTTTATAAATAAAAGTTCAAACTGCATCTTATGTATAGATTTTATTTGGTTTTTATTCAACACAATCCTTTCTAAAACTGGAAACACATTTGCTGCTACTGTTATTGTTAGTGGTTAGGAATGAAAATGAATTTGATATTAGAACTGTTTTTGAATGTATTCAGATGTGTGTAATTGTGATGCTTGCCTGTTGAATAGCAATTCAAATGTTTGGTTATTTCAAGAAAAGATGATATGAAGAGCCATCTGAAATTTTCTTTTAGAATCATCATTTTTATCAAGTTTGCATATTTAAGTTCAGTAATTTCACTGAAATGACAATTCATAGGTAATTTTATCATAGTTTAATTAACTTTAATTAAATTTAATTATCATAGAAGAAAATTTCATATGGCACTTAGAGGCTTTTGCATCTGAACTCTTCATATCAAGACCAGGTTTATGTTGTCATAAAAATATTGATGCTTCTGTTTATGAAATGCTATACTAAGTCTATATATGACATTTAAGTATATGAAATGTAATATTGAATTGAATAATTCCAATAATTGTTTAAAATTATAATTTAAATATGATTGTCATGGTATTTAGCTGTCAGATGTTCAAGCTCTGCTTCGCATCGAGGTCCTTATATAATTATTAGAGAAAAAATTATTCAGATATATATTAATAGCATAATTTGACTTTTGTTTTTGATCAGTTGTAATATTACTTGTAATGCACACACATACACAAAATTACTGAACAATTGTATTATACATATTTTGTATAATCAGATTCAAACAATTGCGTGTTAAATAGAATTTGAAAATCAATATATGACCTCTTGATACAACATTTTAACAAAAGATCGGATCAAGACAGTACTTGTCCTCGTACAAAATACTCATGCATGTTAATAAAACTAATAATTTTCTCAAAACTGATAAAATATTTAGTATAGGGCTGCAACTAACGATTATTGTAATAATTGATTAATCTGTCGATTATTTTTTCGATTAATCGATGAATCGGATAATAAAAAAACATTAATTTCCAACGCTTTATTCAAAAACAGAACTGACAGTGCAAATCCACAGTGCAAAGTGCACAAACAGGTTGCTTCTTGAACATCCCTGCTGTTAAAGTAAAACACAAAAAACATACACATACTTTACATCTGCCAAATATATAGGCTTTTTTAAAATAAAGTGCACAAAAAGATTTGTTTAAAGGGACCTGAGAACAATAAATAATTCATACAAAATAAAGAAAAATACCAATCAAAAAACTTAACAGGGTTTGAACATCAGAACTTGTTCTCTACACTCACAGACGCACACACTGGCAAACATGGTTTTGAGGTTTTTGTCAAAGATGTTAATCTTTAACAAAATGTTTGACATTATTTGACAAGCGCATGCACACAAAAGACAAGTCTCGCGCAGTCGGATAATAGTTAATAATAATAGCAATAATAATAATAATAATAATAACAGAAGATAATATCTCTAGTCTATCCTAATATTAATTATAAATACAATGTATATAAAATAAATATACAATAAAATAAAATAAAAAACAATAAAAACAAATACAATGGATTGACCACCTGGTATGGTGTATAAGGTATTTTGCAGCTCAGCCTTTCAGAGCATATAGTGAAGTTTCTCTGAGTCATTTAGAGTAAAGAATGAAAAATTCAGTGCTGCAAATTATGGAAAAAATATTCTCCTTGTAGTGGTAGGCTACTTGGGACAGACAAGAAAGTGTTTTCATCTTCTGTCTATCTGATTCAAATCACAGTCTGCTAATTCAGTGGTAAGAATTTAATTGTTGGTTGAATTTAATCGCTGCAATACGTTTTTATCAAGTAGAATAATACAGCATACTCATGCACATATAGTCTCAGCTATGACTTTTTGCTATTTATTTCAGAGGGAAAAAATCAACTGTGCAACGAATGACTTTACATCAAGTCAGCTCGAGAATTTTCGTGTGAATACATATGGCAGGTCATGTATAGTTGGAACTCAGCAACAGCCAATGAAATTGAAGCTTTGTTGGCGCTGTCCCAGTTGCTGAATTACCACTACAGCCAATCAGATTTTTTCTCATTATTATTGGTACTGTATGCTCGTCTAGACCTGGGTTTGAATCCCACTCATTGCAATCCTGAGATATGTTTTTATGCAACTCTGAGCCAACATAAACACAAAAACACACCCCATAGCATAGTTTATATCTATCATACAAAATCATTCAATCATTAGTCAATTGATTTTATATTTTTTCTTTGCTTATTGGCCAAAGTAGCTACAGCATTAAATCAGCACCATGGACAGCGAGAATAAGATTAGCAGATATAATGAAGCAGATATAAACGTTATTAAAAATTTATTTGTCAGGTGTTATTCTACAATCTCCAAATTTACAAAAGAAAGTTAATTATAAAATGACTATTACAAGGTTTCTTTTCTTTTCTTTTTTTTAATGTTTATTGTTATCCAATTTACAGTTCCATTAAGTCTAAGGGTCTTAACTGTACAATTCCCTTATAGTCAACACACACACACACACACACACACACACACACACACACACACACACACACACACACACAAAAACTGTTATTATATATTATTATACTGGTATAAAACTCCAGGATATCCAGATATCCAGAGAATATGTACACAGACATTTACAGAAACGAGAATTTTTTCCCCTTTCATTTTCCCTTCTCTGCCACCCATCTTTGCTTTTCCACCTCATAAAAAGCAGAGTCTTGAAATTCTTTCCAGGTCATCTCTTTGTCCATACCCTGACCTTTGTAAATAGAAAATACTTTTGAAGGACAGTAAATATATTTCCCTGGTACCCCAGGAAAGCCTGTATGTATATGTGGACTATTTAGGCCCTGCTTCAGTTCCATTTTGCAGAATCTGCACAGGCGACCAGTGTGTTGAGTGTCAGATCTCTTCCGGTTTGGCTTCCCTTTCTCCTCAACCCGTTTTTTTGTGGCTTCCAGTTCCCTTTGAAAGAACTCGGTCTCCATAAAATCTTGGAATGGCATTCCTGGGTTTGTTAGTCCTTCTCCACTGTAGGTTTTAAAAACTTTTGTGGAACAATAGAAGTACCTAACTGAACCTTGCTGATAGAAGAAGTGGATGGAGGAGCCATCGTTCTCGTACCGAGATTTGGGCTGTCCTCAGGCAAGACAAGTCTTTGTTTGCTTCTTCTTTTATGTATGTTGCTGCTGCTGCTGCTGCTGTTGTTGTTGCTGCTGTCTCACCATTATTTCCTCCCGATCTCACGGGAAAACGTACAAATTCTACGAGGTGGCTAATTCGTACGAATTCATACGACCTCATTCATACGAATTAGTAAGATTTTTGCAAAATCGTACATATTTTATGAATTGCCCAATTCGTATGAATTCATACGAATGACCTACCCCTGACCCCGCCCCTAAACCTACCCATCACGTGGGTTTAGACAAATCGTACAAATTCGTACGAGTGAGGTCGTACGAATTTGTACGAATTAGCCATCTTTTTATCATTCATACGAATTCGTACGAATTGGTCGTGAGATAGTGTTGCAATTTTCCCTCGTGAGTCAGTGGTGTGGTCAGAGAAGGTGCAGGTGGGTGTACAACTACTGCTGGGGTCACTGTCATAACCGGAACACTGGTAGTGTCACTACCCTCTGTCAGTGAATACCAGAGTTGCTGTCTCTCAAGAAGTTTTTCTGGACTTGTGTTCTGTGTTCTGAAGAACTGGTGTTTAAGAGTTTAGCTAAGTGCTTGACATACTGTGTAATGTGCAGTTCTGTGGTTGAATGGAGCATGCTGTTGGGATCAGTACAGGAGTTATGAACCATTGCTGCGAGATCCTGATCCACAAGCTTAATCATGTCCTTCTTGCCATGGTGTTTCTTCAGTAAGATGTCAATGGCCTTCTTCATTGAGGCTGTCCACCTTTCGTGATCCAACACAAACACCCTACCACCAGTCTTCACAGGTCCAGTGCGGGTGCTAGTTGGTGAGGCCATCATGGACAGAGGTGGTGTGGATGTGGTTCCTACATCAATCACAATAATATATAATCAGTCTTTGACCTAGATAATAAATACTAGCAGTATTTTTGGCATGATTATCTATGAATGTTCACCTGTCTCTGAACGAGGCTCAGCGCGGCCAGCAAAAGATGAGGACAGCGTGGGCACAGGCTGGGCGCTGGTGGTTACTATAACAGGAAGTAAATATTTGTAATTACTTTTTGAATAAAGGACAAATAAAAAGTGTTTATGGAATGACTTTGTGTGTTTATCAAATTGCTCACCTGTCTCTGAACGAGGCTCAGCGTGGCCAGCAAAAGATGAGGACAGCGTGGGCACAGGCTGGGCGCTGGTGGTTACTATAACAGGAAGTAAATATTTAGGGCCCAAGCCCTGAAAGGGCGAAGGCCCTATTGTTTCCGTAAGGATTTTTTATTTATTTATTTATTTTTTTTTTGCCTTTTTGCCACTTTTGGGGCCCTTAACATGCTCAAAAACTCTTGAAACTTTGCACACAGGTCAGAACCCGCGGCCATCAGGGCCGGACTGAAGCTGGTACCCGGGCGTGGCAGGGGGGCTCGACAGCGCCCCCTGGAATGGGGTCCGAAATCTTGGTCCATATATCAAACACGCTTGCATGTAATAATATGAAACTCAGTACACATATAGATCTCATCGGGCCGAACAACTTTCGTGCTCTAAGTTTTTCAAAAGCACAACAGGAAGTCGGTTATTATACGTTGTTTGGAAAACGCATACAATGGAATGTGAAATACTCCTCCTAGGGAATTCATCCGATCGCCGCCAAACTCGGTGTGAATGAAGTCAAGACATTGAGGATGAATTCTTGCGAACAGATTTTTGATATCTCGAACGGTTTGGCCATGGCGAGGAAACGAATTTATGGCGAATAATGGGACACAGGAAGTGTGTTATAACTTCTGCATACATTATCTGATCTTGCTGAAACTTCAGCAGTGTGTTTGTTGTAAGAGGCCGATCACAAGGATGTGACGTTTGTGAGTCAAAGTTATAGCGCCACCAACTGGCAACAGGAAGTGTGTCACTTTCAAAATGCTTTGAAATCACTCTCTTATTTTTACCCGATTTGCTTAAAACTTTATGTGTATAATGTAGACACACGGCAGATGTAGACCTGTGAAAGGATTATTGATATCTTAGATACTGTTGCCGTGGCAACGCATCAAACTTTAATATTCTTTTCGGATGCTTTTGAGACTCTTCACATACTTGAAAATGCATGAAACTCGACAGACACATCACATTTATTATCCAGTAGACATGTGCAAAGTTTCAGAAACGGGCGTGGTGGAATGGCTCTGTAGCGCCACCTTTAGTCAAAAATGGGGGCTTAGTTTTTCCTAGAATCACAAAACTTGGTAGGTGTATTGTTCTCATCAAGCAGGACACCTTTCTAATTTACAGTCATAACCTCAGACCCACAGGAAGTCAGATATTTTGGTTTGAATGTGAATTTTCTGGAGAATTGTCTCTCTCTGTGTGTCTGTGTGTGTGTGTGTGGGGGGGGGGGGGCATTTGTCTATTCCATTTAATCTTTGTTTTTCAAGGTTTCAGGGGCTTTTGGGGCCCTTAACGTGCTCAAAAACTCTTGAAACTATCCACACAGGTCAGAACCCACGGTCATCAGAGCCGGGCTGAAGCTGGTACCCGGGCGTGGCAGGGGGGCTCAACGGCGCCCCCTTGGACACGGTGTGAAAACTTGGTCCATATATCAAACACGCTTGCATGAATTAATATGAAACTCGGTACACATATAGATCTCATCGGGCCGAACAACTTCCGCACTCTAAGTTATTAGCTCCGCCCAACAGGAAGTCGGCTATTATGGGTTGTTTGAAAAACGCATGCTGTGGAATTTAATGTACTCATCCTAGGAATTCATCCAATCGCCTCCAAACTCGGTCAGCATGAAGTCAAGACATTGAGGATGATAAATTCCGGACGGATTTTTGATATCTCGAACGGTTTGGCCATGAAACAATGGAGAGAAAAGAGAAACACGAAGTAATATAACTTCTGCATACGTTAACTGATCTTGATGAAACTTCAGCAGTGTGTTCGTGGTAAGAGGCCGATCAGATGGATGTAACTATTGTGAGTCATAAGTTATAGCGCCACCAACTGGCATATATATATATATAGAAATATAGCTGCGAGCAGCGATGGAGGGCCCAAGCCGGTGACACCGCCACCCCGGTGGCTTTAGTGTAACTAAAGGCACCAGGGTGGCGGTGCCACCGGCTTGGGCCCGCAATCGCTGCTCGCAGCTATATTTGTAATTACTTTTTGAATAAAGGAAAAATAAAAAGTGTTTATGGAATGACTTTGTGTGTTTATCAAATTGCTCACCTGTCTCTGAACGAGGCTCAGCGCGGCCAGCAAAAGATGAGGACAGCAGGGGCACAGGCAGGGCGCTGGTGGTTACTGTAACAACAACAACACAAAGTAAAACATTTTGTTAATTTATGGGTAAAAAGTCTGCTATCAGTATATTTTGAGTTCCTGCATCTGTAAATGTTTACCTGACTCTAGATGAGGACTAGGAGTCACATCAAGAGCAGCAGAAGGGTATTGAGACTGGGCAGTGGGTGGATCAATCTGCTCAGCTAGATTTACAGGTTGAGTGGTCTTGGTCTTGTGCTTTTCCCAGTCCAGAACAACAGGGCGGCATCCAGGTTCAACATACTCCAGCCCAAATCTTTCTCCAGTTTTTACGTTAGATACCCGAAGGGCAGGATACTTCGACATACCTAACAGCCTTTCTGAGACAGTATTCAGATCAGCAATCAGAGAGGGATCAAAGGCTCCTGGAAGCCGAATACTTGACTGTTTCAGATCCACCAGACGCTGAAAATTCCAGCGTGCCACTCCTGTCATCCCCTGGGCTTAAAACGTGAGGAGACACGTGTGCCAGTGACCCACTGAGCCTGGTGGAAGTGGTACCCCTCCTGCTGAGATGTTCCTCTTATGGGGATCCATATTGGAACTTTGGCCCCCTCGCCCTGGACGTGGTTAAGTTGCAGTGTTCCACCATGCCTGTATAGGATTTAACCTGCAACCTCTGGATCACTTAAACAGCCCCTCAGAATGTGAACACGCTGAATGCACCATGTCTTAAGCATAGAGGGTTTGTACAGGGGAACACCATTAGGATCTGCTGCCAAATGAAAATGGTGTATAACATCCTCAACCCTCCTCAGGAGTTCTCAAGGCTGTGGGATTTTTGTTCTGCAGTGCTGCAGTGAATGTGCTGCTTTGTGGGGTTGGCAGGCTGAATCCCACAAAATATGTATGCATCCTTGAGCTTCTGCAGGTCTTCCTGATCCACCAGACTGACAGCAGCAGACAAGAACTGGGAGAAGGAGCTGTAAAGGGTGTGATGCTCTGAAACACACTCACGGAGGAGGAGCCTCATACAATGGAAGTGAGATCTGGAGGCACAGGTGTTCTGTAAGTTTCCGGAAGTGGCTTCAGCAATAATGGCATCCGTAGTCTGCCATGCTTCCCAGTTCAGGTGCTCTGTTTTGTGAGGGTCTGGCACTCTGAACGGTGCACAACAATCTCTGAAAAAAACAACAGAATTAATGTTAATGCTGCTGTAGCAATCAGTCAATGGATCTGTTCATCAGTCAGGATAATGTGATTATCAAATGTGCACATTTTTCCATGTGATATATCTTAGGCAAGGTATGGAATTATCAATCCTGTAATATTCTTATAATCATTTTCACAATGCCCCATGGCCTACCTGTCTACCCAATGGTACTGTGCTTTCTCCACTTCTGCCATCCTGTAGCGGTTTGCGAGCCCCCTGTACATGGGCTCCAGTGATTTGTCTGTTTCTGACTGTACCATCACCCATGATAAGATCATCCAGGTTTCATTCATGATGGCATAGGATGACATCGTGTCAGATGTAAATGTAACCTTCCTGGCCACCTTCCGGGTGTGGTCAGAACGGAAAGCCTGCCCAAAGGTTCCCTGTAGGAGCTTATTAATAGCTCCCTCTTGGCGCTGGTACTCGTACAGGAGGCAGTCAGTAAGGTAGTGTGCAGACACAGCAATTCCATTCCATCCACTGGGATCATCATACTCCCCAAAGGGAGCAGGCTGGGTCTCCTTTCTCAGGAATCCTGTGATGCTTTTTTTGTCCATACCTTCCAGCCTCAGCATCTAGGATATTCTGGCAACTGAGGAGGTAGGCCAAGTGTGCACGTTCATATTTTAGGTGCATCATTTCCATTACCTGATTGGCCATGTCTGTGGGTGATTTTCCTGTACGCCGCAGTTCATCCAATAAAGATTTACAAATATCCTTCTTATAAGTAAGAACTGCTGGCAACAAGTTTGTAAATCTTTTGGGGAGCTTTTCCAGCCACTGCGGGTTGTCTGCAAACCATCTCTTTTTGCAGACTTTGCAGCACAGACGTGACGAGAATAGGTAGTATTGACCCATGATGCCTGTAATCACACGAGGTCTACCAACTCCTGCAGATGTCACCTGTGGCTGTTTACACTCATCATTGCATGGCAGAGCATAGTTGTTCCTCAGCCGAGCCATCAGGGTATCATTTTCAGGCTTCCAAATGAAAAAGGGATGAAGCTGAAAATATTTTGGAGATGGCAGATCAGTGATGGTGTCCATCAGCTCTGGCTGAGGAGGTAAATGCCACAATGACACAGTCTTCATGGGGTTGCTCACAGGAACCGAGCCAGGCCATAGACCCATGGATTCCAGCTCTGTCTTCATCCAGATCCTCTGCTGTTGGGAACACTTCCACTGGCGGACATCATGGTCATAGCTAAGTTGTGGAGGAGGATTTCTGGGATGGACTGGTGCACCTGGTTATGATTAAAATGAAGACAGAAGAATAGCTACATACTTTCTTCTATCAATCAGGCAGATGTTTGAAGAATCATCTAGATGCTTACTTTTTGTTGTCAGTTGTGAAGGAGCTGGATTTGGCTTTGACAAAGCATCAGGAGCAGAGGACCATGGCTCTACAAATACATAGACAAATAATATAATAATAAAGGTCTTTCTTTTAAATTAAGATAATAAAAAAGAAGCAATCAAAAACTCAGAACAACCACATTCATAATGCAGACATTTGTTAAGCTACATTAAAAACTCGTTCATTAAATGAAGAGCAAGCAATTGAACAAGAAAAATGCTCGGAAAATTGTAGTATTTTGCAGCAGAAGAGTAGAGCAATCATCTTACTGTGTGATGCTTCAGCTATGTGGGAAGTGGACTCTGAAGAGAAAATATATTAACCCAGTATTAGTATTAACTCAGCTTCATTGAAAATTCTACATTTGTCAAGTCTATGTGCAGTACACCCTTACCCCATCTTTAACACATTCCGTTCTCTCACCTCAGTCGAACCCGATGGATCTTTCTTCACAAGAAACATCAACTCTTCAGGAATGGGCACAGGTATTGTGGGGCACAAGGGTGGTGCTAAAAAAAAGAAAATATAAAAAAACAAAGATCAATACCATAGTACATGAGACAAACATTTGAATTGATGGGCAGAATTACAATGCATTTACCATGAACTGGTGTCACTCGCGGTTTCTTTTCAGCAGGTGATTTGGAGAGGGAAGCAGAAGGTCCTGTATGATAAACATATAAATATATATAATTAGGCATATTAGGTTTAAAGACAAAAACACCCTAATCTTACTTCACATGCTTGTCTTATAAAAATAAAATAAAATTACATATGCCCAGGAGGGATGTGAACAAAACATGCAAGAACATGCATTTCATCATATGTTGACAAAAGCGAGTACTTACCCTGATTGTGGCAGGTATCAATTCATGAAGGGGAAATTAATTCATAGTCCACAGGGACATTTAGTATAATGCCAACGGCAAACGCATTGTTAATGGAACAAGGCCAGAACATGGCCAGAACACTGAGAACACAAGGATGGGGCAGGTGCAAATCCTGCTGGAAAATGAAGGAAGCATGAAGTGCGCTGAAAATGTCCTGGTAAACGGCTGCATTGACTCTGGATTTAATAAAGCACAGTGGACCAAAGTCCTTTTTTCTGATGAGAGCAAATTTTGCCTCTCATTTGGAAACCAAGGTCCCAGAGTCTGGAGGAAGAATGGAGAGGCACACAATCCAAGATGCTTGAAGTCCAGTGTGAAGTTTCCACAATCTGTGTTGGTTTGGGGAGCCATGTCATCGGCTGGTGTTGGTCCACTGTGCTGTCCACCCAACACAGCCGTCTACCAGGACATTTTCAGAGCACTTCATGCTTCCTTCAGCAGACAAGCTTTATGGAGATGCTGACTTCATTTTCCAGCAGGATTTGCACCTGCCCACACTGCCAAAATAACCAAAACCTGGATCAATGACCATGGTATCACTGTGTAATTACTGTGTGATTTCATGTAATATTCTAATTTTTTGAAATCCTGTTTTTGTGGGTTTTTATGAGCTGGAAGCCCAAATTATGTACAAATAAACAACTAAATACTTGAAATCGTTTAAGTTGTGGGCCCTGAATCTATAATCTATGGAAGTTTAACGTTTTGAATGGAATTATGGAAATAAATAAACTTTTCCATGATATTCAAATTTTTTGGAAAGGGTCTGTATATATATATATATATATATATATATATATATATATATGTTATATATTATGTCTCTCTGTGTGTGTATATATATTTAGAGAGAGCGAGAGAGTGAGTTTACATTTATATTACCAAGCTTACACTACAAATATCATGGTCAAAACATAGTTACTACATTAAGAACAATAGAAAATTCTTTTTAAAAATTAAAAACATCCACAACCGAAAAACAGAGCGAGTAAAGCTGGTAAGATAACGTTACGTAGCAACCACGGAAAAACACAATGTAAACACAAAAAACACAACACGAAAACGTACTTGGTTACTAACGTAACCTCGGTTCTCTCTAGAAGAGGGAACGAGTACTGCGTAATATCTTACGCTAGAGGAAAATCTCTTTTCCGCGAGATATTGAAGCCAAAAAATTGTCCTTACCTGTAACCCCTTACCTGTCACCCCCCATTTGAGAATCGAGTGCAATATGACATACCCATAATAAAATGGTTGTTGCTAATGAGTCCTTCTGACTATAGATGGGTTTCCGTTTCTCGAATTACCCATTATCCTCTGCGGCGCGCCGCCATGTTGTGTGTCAAAGCTGTCAGTAAGCCACTGGGAGACACGGCTCATTCACTAGGCTGCATTAATAGAAAGCCAGTTAATATAAAGTATTTTTGACTCTTTTGTGTGAGATAACGATGACAAATTCCTCCAAACCTGGCGACAAGGTTAAGGTTATTTACAGGGACACATTAGACGATGTTTGCAAGGCAAGATATGATGTGAAATTGAGTGGTCGCATTTGTGCGAGTGCATGGTCATACACTACACTTAAATTCACGCATGAATTCTCCTGCATTGAACTTGTTTTAGCGCCCGCCAAAGTGAATTTTTGTCCCGCCAAAGTCTTATTTGATCGGTGAGTAATGTAGATGAACTGGGTGCATGTTTAACTGAAAGAACGAGCAGATAGAGAGAGAGCCGGTCGCGCGCGCGCACTCTCTCTCTCTCTCTTCGGAGCCAGGCGAACATGTAAACAAGACTTCACCGTCTCCAAACTAAGCGCTGTCTTGCTCTCTCTCCCTCGTGGAAATGTTAGTCTGGAGCCCTGCATTGACGGTTCACATCGCTGTAGCCAGGCGGCTGATATCTGCACAGCCCTTATTATATGGTACATTTAGACTCAGTGTCAAGACAACACCATCTGGGTAAAAAAACAACAACAACACAACGCTCCGAACTAATTTAGTGTAACTTAGGAGAGAGATGGAGAGCAGAGGCACGGAGCGATGTGCTCCAGGTGTAGCCTCTGCCTCTGGCTCGACCAGCTGATGTGGCCACAGAGAAAGTGATGAAGGTGGACAATCGTCAGAGTGTGCTTCTGCCCAGCCAACACCTCTCAAGGGCTGTGTCGATAGTAGCCGCCTGGGTACAGCGATTTGACAGCCGATGAGAGCTAGCGCATTTAGCTAGCCCATCTTGGAAATGATTAGATAAAGTGTCACATCTCCAGAGCACAAAACCTCTAAATGTTCACAAGAGCAGCACTGAATATTAACTCCAGCCAAACGGAGAATAATCGTATGATTTTCATGTTCAGAATAATGCCGATTCAGGATATTATCATGCTCCGTAACACAAACGCTTGACCCACTTGACACACAAGATGGCGCCGTAAGGAGTTGCGGGAGAAATGTGACGTCATCGGAAATCTATCTATACACAAAACCAAGGTATCATTTAAAAGCTGACACTTGACAGTTTACTATGAACTACTCAGAAATACTCTAGCAATTACTAATAGAGAGATAAATAAGCTCAAAAACAATGAACAATCTGAGATCTGGGATCACCAGTGATCCCTGCGAGGCAAGGGGTTAATATTGTATTAATGTAAAACGCGTTGCGGCAGCATGCAGACATAGCCAGGACGGATTGCGCGCCTATTGGCTGCTCTGCGGCAACTGCAGCAGCCTATCGAGAGAGGCCCTCATGACGTCAGATCCAATGAGGGCGCTCCGCGCCCACTGCGTCATGTCCCGCCGAAACGGCGTGGCTAGGGCCTATAAATATAGCTCGACAGGCTGTATAATCTGGTTTTTCATCGCCGAAGCGAACCAGAGCGCGTTGCAGGCACAGCAGAGTTGCGCAGTACTCGTTCCCTCTTCTAGAGAGAACCGAGGTTACGTTAGTAACCGAGTACGTTCTCTTACGAGAGGTCTCTCATACTGCGTAAAATCTTACGCTAGGGGAACACAATGCAAAACGCCGTGCGTGCTGAGATCCAACACCAAAATCCCAAGGGCAGGTGCCCGGGGCTCATACAGTGCAAAATCATCAGGGACTCGCAGAGAGTCCGGGAAGGGGCTAGAGCAGCATCATTCCCGTAATAAGTAGCGTCCTATTGAACATATTATATCAGTAGTGTTCCACACAGTCAGGGCGAGGCAACTCGGCCTGGACTGATGAATATTATGGGTCTTACACACTGCCCATAGAGCAGTTTGATCGATCAGCGAGCGGTGCTCAAGCAGTTTCAGTATTCTGAGCCGATAACCACGGGGCAGACAATACTGATTTATTAGACCGAAAGCAGCTTAGCCTGCAGGGCGGGAACCTTTAGGTTATAAAACCTTATAAAAGTACAACGGGATCTGACGGGGAGGCCCAGCCTGCCGCCATACAGATATCTTGCAAGGCAATCCCACTAGACTAGACCAAGCCCACGACGAGGCCATGCCTCTTGTGGAGTGCGCTCTGACACCTAACGGGCACTGCAGGCACTTAGAAGTGTAAGCCAGCGCTATAGCATCAACTATCCACCTGGATCAGTGGTGTAGTCTAGTTTTTTGTAGTGAGTATACTGTAATATAAACCTGTTACTGTTTAGTGTTAATCACCATCTAATTTAGCCAGTTAAGAGCTACATTTAGCCTTAGATATTATATGAATATGGTCCCTGAAGCACAGGTTTTATCAGCTGACAATTTTCCCCAAAAAATAAAAAAATAAATAATGAAACATTATAGGCACAAATACAAATTTACTTTTAGAAATGGTGTTTAAAAAAAAAGAAAAAAAAAAGGTGTTATTGTTTTGGCAAGTTTACTGTTTAAATTATAACGCGTATGAAAACTTGTGTGATATTCCCTTAAAATAACGTTTTAATAGATTTTATTATTATTATTAATTTTTAATTTTAAAATTTTATTAATTTTACTGTGCAATTTCTTTCTAATTTCTTTGAGTTAGACCAAACTTTTATTTTGGTGGGTTGTAGACATTTGAGTTTCTGTGTGTTTTAATAAACTATTATTATTATTATTATTATTATTATTATTATTAGGCCTACTTGAAGTATACTCTACTGTGCAATAGTAATATATTTCTGTTATAATTTCTTCAAGTTATACCGAACTTTTATTTTGACAGGTTGTTTTGAAGACATTACAGTTTCTATGTGTAGGCTATATGAAACGAATGAATGACGATAGTTTTGTCAAATTAAATGGTGAAATTCTCGTGCAGTGACTCTCATAGCAGCTCTGCGATGAAAGTGCACATGTGTATCCTATCCTACATCATGTCTCAATACAGTGAAACGCTGAAAACACCACGAGCGTGAGTCACGCGTGCTTCAGTGTGTGTGTGTGTGTGTGTGCGTAGTGGAGCACACATTGAGCGCTCATTCCCAGAGATGCGTAGAACAATTGCAGTCTCTTTTAACTTTAATATTCACAGACACTAGTCCATATCATATCCCTACTTTTGATTTATTCATTCAAAAATAGCCAAATTCCGTGATGAGGTTCTGCTTAGCAAGCTCCATTTGTGACTGGATTCCACGATTCGGTGTTGCTTCGCAAACACTGACGGGGTGAATTTATGAATGAAAGTGTCAAAGTTCTGACACAAAACGAAGTTGTTACGTATCCTCACGATTTTTTAAGTGGGTATACGGAAATCCTTGGCCTTTTCTAGTGGGTATACGGCGTATACCTGCGTATCACGTAGACTACACCACTGACCTGGATAGACTCTGTTTTGACGCAGCTAGTCCCTTAGGACGTCCACAGAACGAAACAAAGAGCTGCTCTGTCTGTCTGAAGACAGCCGAGCGAGACACATAAGCCCTTAATGCCCTAACAGGGCAAAGGAAGCTCGCGTCCCTTTCCTCGTTAGAGACCGGCAGGGCTGACAGGGAAATCACCTGTGCCCTAAACGGTGTGTTGAGGGATTTAGGAACGTACCCGTGTCTTGACTTGAGTATGACTTTCGAGTCATTTGGCCAAAATTCCATACACGACGCGCTCACTGAGAGCGCTTGCAGTTGCAAGTCCCCTATACGCTTCACCGAAGCGAGAGCCAGAAGAAACACAGTCTTGAAAGACAAATGTTTGATATCTATTGATTGTATTGGCTCGAATGGGGCACCCTTCATGGCTTCCAGAACCGTAGAAAGGTCCCACATGGGAACTGATGGAGGTCTGGGAGGATTCAGCCTCTTAGCTCCTCTAAAGGGGGTCGCACACCGGATGCGCAGCTCAGCGCCACGTCTTTTAAATTCAAACACATTATTCTCTATGAGAGTACACACACCGGCGGCGTCTGTCCGCGGCGCCCAGCAACGGCTCAGGACCGTGTTCAAAATCCTGCCGCGCCACAGAGCGCCATTTACATAGTTTTATATTAAATTTACATTTATGTGTCTCAAATCGTAGTTAATGTATATACGGACTTCACCCTGTGCTGCAATATACATTTAGTTTTATATTTATTTACAGAAATCAGAAAATTGCTGATGTTATCGGATTTTCAGGTGAGAGTTGTCCTAGACGTGGCGCGGCGCGGCGCTGAGCTGCGCGTCCGGTGTGCGACCCGCTTAAGGAGGCGGATGACCAAATCATTCCTTCCAAGTGACTGGCCAAGCGTTGGTTTAGTTAACGCTGCTATAGCCGCCACGTAAACCTTGAGCGTGGATGGGGTTCTGCCCTTATCCAGTAGCTCTTGCAGGAAGGAGAGAACCTCCGTCACTCCACAGTCTGGGGGTGATATGCCACGAGCTGTGCACCAGCTAGAGAACACAGACCATTTCGAGGAATAGAGCCGTCTAGTAGATGGGGCCCTAGCCTGCGTGATCGTGTTTAACACTCCCACCGGGAGGTTAGTGGGTACCCGTTGATGGTCCATGTGTGTAGGGACCAGAGCTCTGGGCGAGGATGCCAGATCGAGCCCCTGGCCTGAGAGAGGAGATCCCTCCTCACCAGTATCAGCCACAGGGCAGTGTCTGCCAGCTGCATCAGAGCTGGGAACCAGGTCTGGTTTTTCCAGAGCGGAGCCACAAGCAGCACTGAGCATCCGTTTTCCCTGATTTGCTCTAATACCTGAGGCATGAGCATGACGGGGGGAAAAGCATAGAGCGGGCAGCGGGGCCAGACGTGGGCCAGCGCATCCCTGCTCTTGGAGAAAAACTCCGGACAGTGAGCGTTTTCTTGAGACGCAAACAGGTCTACCTTCGCTCTGCCGAATGTCTTCCACAGCAGTTGGACTGTCTGTGGGAGTAGAGACCATTCCCCTGCCGGAACATTGTTTCTGGACAGTCTGTCTGGTCCAACATTCAGGTGACCTGGCACGTGCGCTGCTCTCAGCGAGCGCAGATTGTGCTGAGCCCAGACCAGGAGGTGCTCCGTCAGCCTGTAGAAGTTTCGGGATCTGATACCTCCCTGGCGATTTATATAGGCCACCACTGACATGTTGTCCGAACAGACCAAGACGTGGTGTCCTTTTATCTAGGGACAAAAACGCCTCAGCGCGTTGTCGACCGCGATCATCTCCAGGCAGTTTATGTGTAGAAGCTTTTCCCGTTCTGACCACTGGCCGAAGAACGGTCTGCCATCGAGCAGCGCTCCCCATCCCGAGGTGGAGGCGTCCGTAGACACCACCTTCACACTCGAGGAAGTCCCCAGGTTTACACCTGACCTGTACCAGTCGGTCGCTGTCCAAGGTTTCAGAGCTGAGACGCATTCTTGATCGACCTTGAGGCGAAAAAGACCAGAGGTCCACGCTCGACACGGTACTCGCGCTTTTAGCCAGAACTGCAGTGGGCGCATTCGAAGCAGACCCAACTGGAGTACTGATGATGCTGAGGCCATGAGACCTAGCATTTTCTGAAACTCTCTGAGCGGGACTGTAGTGCCGCAGCGGAAGGATTTCGTTGTGCGCTGAATATTCATTCTGCGCTGTGGTGATAGTTGTGCTGTCATAGACAGCGAGTCCAGTTCTCTGCCCAGAAAAGATATTCTCTGACTGGGGGACAGTGAACTCTTCGCCCAATTGACTTTGAGACCTAGATTCTCGAGATGTTCGAGTAATATGGTCCTGTGTTCTATGAGCTCCGAGTGTGATCGAGCTAGAATCAGCCAATCGTCCAAATAATTCAAAACTCGCATGCCCCGAAGTTTCAGGGGTGCAAGCGCCGTGTCCATGCACATTGTGAATGTACGGGGTGCTAGGGACAGGCCGAAAGGCAGGACTGTATTGATATGCCTGGCCCTCGAAGGCGAATCTCAAAAATCGCCTGTGACATGATGCTATTTGTATTTGGAAATACGCGTCCTTCAGATCTATTGACATAAACCAGTCCCCTTGGCGAATTTGCGTGAGGATTTTCCTGGTTGTGAGCATTCTGAACCGGCGTTTCAAAAGCACTCTGTTCAGCTGTCATAGATCTAGAATGGGTCTGAGACCCCCGTCTTTTTTCGGTACCAGAAAATATCTGCTGTATAGACCCCCTTCGCTCTGAGCTTGAGATAAAGGCTCTATGGCCCCTTTGCTCAACAGTTTCGCTATTTCGGCTCGAAGTAGATGTGCTACTTCCTTTTCTACTGTAGTTTCGATTCGCGCTGCGTAACGGCGGGGGCGTCGAGCGAACTGTAGCGAATAGCCTCTCTTTATAATGTTCAGCACCCATTCTGATACCCTGGGAAGCTTTTCCCACGCACTTGCATGAATAGCTAGGGGTTGAATGAGATCTGGGCTCTGGCCGCGACATGGTGGCGACCGGAGAGCTTCGATATGCTGTAACACAGACGCCGCATCGTTCGAGGCGGGGGGCATGCTGATCACAGCGGACAGCCTGCCCGCGCTCGACTCTCCTATGGCGGCTTGTAGAGAGAGAGTGAGCGGGGCGAGCCCCGTGGGGCTTGTCATGTCTGTGAGTGAATGTGGGCGCGGGACAGCGGGCACATTTATTACACTGAAAATGCCGTCGGCTTGAGCTGACTTATGTGCGTTGGTTTCGTTTGTACAGAAACCGTGAGACATGCAGTGTGTAGTGTTTGTGGGCAGTGGGTCGTGGGCATGTTCACTACATTTAATGCACAATCGACATGAGTCGATTTTATGTGTGCAAGCCCTGGGCTGTGGCGGGCTGTGTTTGTGTGTAGGAATGAGCACTGGGCCGTGGGCATTTTTACTACACTCATAACACCATCGGCAGTGGCTGGAATACCAGAAAATACACTCTTATGGGATTTATCTGGGTCGTCGTAAAAACGGCGTTTGTGTGCAGGCAAACGGGCTGTAGTACCGGCTTGTTTACTGCAAAATACACTGGAACAGTCGCATTATCTGGAACTGAACGAGCGAGAAGTTTTGTTGGAAGTCTGGCCGCAGTGGGACTTGAACACCGTCGTTTTCCTAGGCGGACTAGGAAGACTTTGGGTTTGCTTTCTATATGTAAGAAAGCTGGCCGCGAGCTCGGAGAAGCGAACGGCATAATTATTTTATTTTTTTATCCACCGCCAGAGCCAGGATTCGAACACGGGTCTCTGGCGCGAAAGCCTAAGATTTCACAACTGAGCCACAGGGGGAAAACACATAAGCTTTCAGTTAGCGCAAGCATATAAGAGAGCGTCATGTTTTGTGTCGCCGTTTGTTTGCAGGCGTGCGTGTATTATAACAGGCTCGTTTACTGCAATATTAATATTTCCAGCCGCCTGAACTTAAGAGGGGACTAAGAAATGTGTGAGAATTAGAGGTTGGTCCGGCCTCGGCGGGACTCCTCCCTTCGCCGGTGAGTGAGGCACGTGGGGTGCTGAACATTGCTCGTGACCGTCCGCTCTGACATCCCTTGTGAACGGCACAGTTTGTGCGGCTCAAGCAAAGAGAGAGAGAGCAGAAGATGGGTCGTAATAGGCGAATAGCCAGAGAGCGTCATGTCTTGTGACGGCGTTTGTTTGCAGGCGTGCATGTATTATAACAGGCTTGTTTACTGCAATATTGATATTTCCAGTCGCCTGAACTTAAGAGGGGACTGAGAAATGTGTGAGAAATGGAGGTTGGTCCGGCCTCGGCGGGACTAAAACTCTCTTTCCCCCTTTCGCCGGTGAGTGACACACGCGAACGGGGCGCGAGGGCGGGGTAGCTTTCTTGTAACATAAAGAAAGCTAGCCCAGTGACCGTCCGCTTCTGACATCCCATGTGAACGGCGCAGTTTGCGTGGCACGAGCAAAGGGAGAGAGAGCAGGAAGAGAGAGCATCATCATGTTTTGCGTCGGAGTTTGTTTTCAGGCGTGCATGTATTATAACAGGCTCGTTTGCTGCAATATCGTTTGGTGCAGTCTCTGCGAAAGATGCCAGGCAAGTCCTCAGAGTCACCATGGGCATTAGCTCGCAGTGAGGGCAGCCGCTCGAGCGCGAGAGCTGCGTGTTCTTCACCCAGGCAGGAAACGCAGCTGACATGGCGGTCCCTGTCGCTGAGTGGGGCTCGCACGAGCCACAGAAGATGCGAGGCATCTTGAAAAAGACGCTCGGCTCTTTTAGAACAGAGGGCAACTGAAAATGAAATGAAAATGAAAAATCAGATTATACGGCCTGTTGAGCTATATTTATAGGCCCTAGCCACGCCCGTTTCGGTGGGACGTGACGCAGTGGGCGCGGAGCGCCCTCATTGGATCTGATCATTACAAGTGCACAGCCAATGTGAGTGATTCCTTCAGAGTGAACACGGTGAATCTGACTGCAGTAGATGTGAAAGATATGAATAAAAATGAAGTTAATTCGGCCAGTGCTCATACCTGTATTTATTTCCTGTTTTTGGTCGAAGTCCATAGTAGTCGATTGTCGAGTTCACGCGCGTGATCATAGGTAACTAAGCAACAGTGGAGAACTCGACAATCGACTACTGTGGGCTTCGACCGAAAACAGGAAATAAATACAGTTATGAGCGCTGGCCGAATTACAGTAACTTCATTTTTATTCATATCTTTCACATCTACTGCAGTCAGATTCACCGTGTTGTTCACTCTGAAGGAATCACTCACATTGGCTGTGCACTTGTAATGACACATCAAGGATGTTAAGAGGCTAAAAGCAGGTTTAAAACTTGCCCCATTGAAGTCAACAGGGTGCAAATTTTAAAAAGAGGATAACACGGTGTAGGCAACACCGATTTTTGTCGTTGTTCTCTGTATTGACAGCACTCCAAATTTACAAAAAAATGAGCATGATGTTAAAATTTACCGGAGTTCTCCTTTAATTTATCTATAATTAACCTTTTTGAGGTTTTCTTTTGCAAAATGTTTATTACATATCTAGACAGATTAGCACTTAGCAATTCACTCTCTCTAGGATAGGGGAATCTATAAACTGAAAGCTCTGCCATCATATGTTACTTAAATTTTTGTAAAAACGTTACATTTACTGAACAAGTCTATTTCTTTAGTTCTCCATAAATTAATGAGAACATTTCATTTAATTGAAAGGAGGGTAATTTATGGAGAACGAAAGAAATAGATTCGTTCAGTGTAGACATAATCACTAATTTAGTCATTTCGCATGCAAAAATGTACAAAAAGCAACATATGATGGTAGAGCTTTCAGCTTATAGATTCCCCTATCCTAGAGAGAGTTAAGTGCTAATGTGGATTTCTGTCTAGATATGCAATAAACATTTTGCAAAAGAAAACCTCAAAAAGTTAATTATAGATCAAATAAGACAGAAACACATGCCCGTTCACCAGTCATTTTCCTCAGCTGTAGGCAAAGGCAAGTTTCAAATCAGTGTTTCTCCTGGGAGACTAGCCTAAATTAATCCCCTAGTTTTAGAAGAGGAAGTTGCTCAACTGCATTTGAGAGAAAATCTGTCTGGACACATTTGTGAGAAAATCGAGCCGAGAGATCTCATAAAAGTGTCACACAATCATAACAGACAGATGTGCATTTGTATGCACTAGATTTGGTATTTGTTCAAAGGTTACATGCAATTTGTAGGATGGTTTGTATTTATTTGTGAAGTATTATCTTGGCTCATTTATTTATATTTGTAAAACACAATACATATTTATTACTCCACTGCATTTTCACTCAAACTGACCTTTGTACTTGCACATTGCTTTCTGTTTGTTTGCTAGTTGAGTTTTCCTTTGCAAAACAGATCGAGTTTGTTTGCGAGTCGAGTTTTCCTTTGCGAAGTAGATCGAGTTTGTTTGCAAAATGCTGGATTTGTTTGTTTAATTATGGCACATAATTCGCTCCATAGTCGCGCGACACAATGAATCGATAATGAAATGAATCGATTTAATCGATTCGTTGTTGCAGCCCTAATTTAGTAAATATGTTGATTAAATAACATTCAAAATTACTGATAAAATAAATCATAAATTGTTTAGCATTTTGTAGTACTTTATAATTTATTTACATTTTTGTAGTGATGTTTCTAAACGCTCCATCTGTCCTGTAATTTTGCCGCTCTGCTGGAGATGTCTGCCAGTTCTACATCTGATGGGCTGGAACTTCATCAAGTAAATATTTTTCTTAGCTGTAGGCATATGTTCTAAGAATGTAAGAGTTGTTCAGAGACAAAGGAAGTCCACAAACATTAACTCTTAAGAGGAAAACCCCCTTAATGCTGGCCCACATAATAAATTATAAAACAATGGATGGGTTTTAGATCATCCATCATACATATGACATGTATTTGTGTCTGGGAGATGTGTTAAATCAATTTATAGATGTAGCGGGTCAAGTGGTTGAGTTGAGAAGTGCATCTTTAAGGCCGGCTGATTATTTGGATCAGGTGGCGTAAGCGACGCAGGCCGGCTGATTATTTGGATCAGGTGGCGTAAGCGACGCATCCCTTTAAAGGTGTTGAGAGGAACAGAAAAATGGTGCGGCGTGAGGGAAGAGTGAGTCTCTTGGTGTATCGGCTGTGCGAGGGGAAGAACCTCGGTTGGGCGTCTGCGCTTATGGTGTCCAGTAAATGGTACCAGCGCCTGCGGTTACGGTGTCCAGTAAATGGTACCGGCAGTGACGAGCCTTCAGAAACTTGCTTTCATAATAGCGAGTAGTGATCTTGCATAGGTCTTGCAGCAACCTCGACCTGGTGTCTGCGCTTATGGTGTCCAGTCAATGGTACCAGCGTCTGCGTTTATGGTGTCCAGTCAATGGTACCAGCAGTGACGAGCTTACAGAAACTTGTTTTTAATAATGGGGAGTAGTGATCCTATAAGAGTTGCAGCAATAAACAACATTGATGAGAGTGCGCACAGTTATTAGTCATCCACACCACTTAATTGTATTGCTACGGGGCATACGGCGTTGATTCAAAGAAAAACGAGGATTGCCTACGTCGGTCACTAGCCACTGTTTTTCCTGAGCTTAATCATTGTTGTATTTTGTATCTCCTGTGTGTGTGTGTGTGTGTGTGTGTGTGTTTTTGGAGCGGCTACTTTCTGGATGACTCGGACCTAGTTGGGCTTAGGATTGCGCCCTGCTTGTGGTAGCCTATTCATTTAAATGTTGTGTTTGCTTTATTTCCTTGTGTATTTTCTGTTTGGCAGTCATACTCCCAACATTCGGCCGATGGGCATCGAGCAATATCTCCTTTAGGAACAGCATCTATTTTGTGATGAAATGTTCACTAGTGAAGTGTGAAATGCTGTGTTCGTGTATGTTTGCACGGCCGAATTGGTTTGAAGTGTTTTTGCAGTGTTTTGTGAACAGTACCTATTTATTCGACTTTATGCACTGTAGTTTTGATATTGTTAGACTTTACATCCTGTAACTCATTTACTATGAGGCTTTTATTCACTGTGACCTATTTATTGTAAAACTGTTTACTGTTACTTGCGGGAACTATTTGTCTGCCCTGATTGCCAATTCTTATATTTGTGAGTGTTTAATACATTTATAATTGAGTACATCAGTCCCATTTCTGTTCCTTCATTGGACGCAACCTGCCTAATTATCTAAAAGGGGAGCGTGGGTTTTTGGGGTCTCTATTCTAAATATCCAAATTGTGCGTTGGAGCGCCCCCTAGGGGTTACATAGACATGGAGTTTTGGCCTTCTAGGCTGTGTTAGTTGTTACACTTGTGTGCAGTCAGTGTAATTTCTGCAAATGCTGCTGCATCGGTGCGCATTTGATAAAGTTTGATCAGACTTGTTGCAGTTTTGCTGACCTATGATGGCCATGGTTTACATAGTAAACATAAAGTGAACATCAAGTAAACATAAAGGGCACCGTTTGGTACAAGGCCCTTGTGTGGTAAGGATATAAGTATAAGTAGTCGTAGTCCCAGTAACGCACACAAAACTGTAGATCTCATATCTCAACCTGACAGTCTTTACAAACATTCTCTGTGTTATTTTTAATTCACAAGATCAGTGGGAAAGTGGAAAGATTTCTGTGTCCTTTGATTTATATAATGAAATCCCTACTACCTTAATATATCTGTTCATTCTTTCTTAAAGCTAACATCATATTATATTTACAATTCTGTTTGGTGATGCGAGTGTTGCAAAAAACTTAACCTCATTGGTTTCTTTTTTCAGGGAATGAGGAACTCAAGCATGGAGAAGGATTGGGGATTACTTGGATTCCTTGTTCTGTCATTATGTTTTCTCGTCAGCAATGGCCAACAACTTGGTAGGGGCAGAATTGACTAGATCATACGAGATGATTATGTTCAGTTTTGTCTGATTGTTGCTCAAATAAAAAGTCTGTTTTCTTTCTCTCAGTCTGTAAACGGGAGACAGTGGCTGACATTGTATTCCTGGTGGATGGCTCTGGCAGTATTGGGCTGGACAACTTCCAACAAATCCGTGAATTCCTCTCCTCACTCGTAGATAACTTTGAAGTTGCTCCTGATAGGATCAGGATCGGTCTGGTTCAGTACAGTGACACGCCGCGTACTGAGTTTTTGCTTAACACTTACCAGAACAAAGAGAAAATTCTCAACCACATCCAAAATCTGAATTATAAAACCGGTGGGACGTTTACTGGCCAGGGTTTGGAGTTCATGCTGAACCAACACTTTGTTGTAGAGGCCGGAAGTCGAGCACAGCAGAATGTTCCTCAGATTGCCATTGTTATCACAGATGGTGATTCTCAAGATGAGGTTGAGTCACATGCTCAGAAGCTAAGGCAAAGGGGAATCGAAATATACGCCATAGGGATCAAAGATGCAAATGAGATGTTACTGAGACAGATTGCGAACGAGCCGTATGATCAGCATGTCTACAGCATAACAGACTTTGCAGCTCTGCAGGGAATCTCCCAGAGGGTAATCCAGGAACTGTGCACCACTGTGGAGGAAACACAAAAAGAGGTCCTCCGGATGTCAAGAGGTAACATTACATTGAAAAACTTCCCATTGAAAACTCTTGAGTCACAGCTTTACTGGACATCTGTGTGAGAACTACTGAGAGATCAGTAGCCAGTAGCAACAAACCCCGTTAAGCTCTTATATTAACTTTGAATGTTAGCTTGACAAAAGCCCCTTTCACACAGCGCGATGATCCCGGCAAATTGCCGGGAAATTGCCAGAACGCCTCCTGTGTGAACGCAAACACGACCCGGGATTGATGCCGGGTTGGGGACCTAGTAACATTACCGTGTTCAGTCCCGGAATGCGCGCTGTGTGAACAAAAGCCGTGTCGTAGTGATGACGCTGAAGCCGGGATCATTCGCCAGCTAGTGAAACAGTACGTAATGCGCAAGTTTATGATCGAATCAGAGAAAAAATGCACAAGCGTGATTTCGCAGCTCATAAGCAAACTTAAGACGCTGCTGAGACATTACAAGTCATATCGATGTCACTTGTCTTTACGGGATTTTTACGAGTTGTGTGTGAACGCACTCTCTGATTCCGGAAAATCACTGGCAGTGTGAATGAACCAAAATCAAACGAACCTGGGTCAAATCCCGGGTCACTTTATCTCTGTGTATTTTCCGGAATCTGTGTGAAAGGGCTAAAGCCTTGCCTGAGAATTTAAAATAGTTTGAGCCTGAGGGTTAGCTTGAAATCCTAAGGTTATATAGGAAGTTTGTAGTTTGAACACTTGGATCAAATCAAAAACATTCCAAGCTAGATTTGACTATTCTGTCAATGTAATTTTGTTTTTTTAGGGGATTTTTGATAATGTCATATGTAAAAGTCTGATCATTTAGAAGGAACTAAAGCATACTAAGTCAGAACAGCCTGTAGAACTGTTGATTTTGTTGCATGTAGCTTGAAAGCTGTAAGAGGTGTCATGGATCAGAAGTTTTTCATTGAGTGTAAGAAATTTTTCTATGGGAAAATCGTGATTACTTAAAGACTGAGCAGCTTGAGTTAGAATAGGTTGACATTTATAAGGCCCTGTTTACACTAGGGGTCGTACAGACTAGTCGACATTAATGCTCTGCCATGGACGCTTTAAAGGAGAACTCCGGTCAATTTTAACAGTAATTTACATTTAATATTTCAAACATGAAAATATTTCAAGAAATAAAACTGCACAAACATTTTAATTAAAACTATCTTTTTGCAAACTGTAGCCTACAACTTACAACAAAATTGAAAAAGTATTCATTTATATACAATATACATGAATGTGCCAATCTTCACTCTGCTCAAAACATTTAAACTCCCAACACCATCTGCAAATTTAACAAGAAAATAAAAAGACAACGCTTTACATGGACAAACAATCCCATGCCAAAATTCAAGCCCTGCAATTGCATTAATATTCATCTGGAGCAAATGAAAAGAGTGAGGTGGGATTGTGTGTCACAAGCTGTAGGAGATATGAGAGCACGAGCGCTGCTGGTATCGTGTATGCATTCAGATATTTCAGCATCAATGTGTATAGAAAAAATTATATATTTGAAAACACTACATTGCATTTATTTATACTGCACTATTTATTATTTCAGACTACAAATCAAAAAAATGTTTGTAAAAAGTAAAAAGAATGTTTTATATAGGGGTATTTAAGCCTACATTAAGCCTATGTACCCTTTAAGCCCACTTTCAACTCTGAAGTCAAACAAAAAAACAGAAAATAATATTCAAGTCTAGTGAACTCTGACCTGCGAATTCGCTCTACATATAACGTATAAGTCTCACCTCCAATGAAGAATTTGAAAACCTGTAACTGCTGTGTTGTTCATGAGAGAGAAAGAGAAAAAAAGTTTGAAACGGCTATAAATTTTTTTTTTATCTCTGTGACTTTACACCTACAAATTCCACTGTCACAGGTGCTCAGTTTTGCTATAATGAAACCCTCACAGAACATGGTAATAATCAGCCATCCATGCAAAAGCAAAGGTCGGTGTAGATTACAGGTGCATCTGTCCAGGCCAACGTCTGATGCCTTGATGCCTTCCGCTGGGATCCCAGAAAACCTGAAAAAATAAAATAAAAAAAATAGTACAGTTCAAATATCATACATACATCTCATCTGGTATCACAAATTATTATTCCAGGTTCATTTTAAGGTATGCTCAATATTAGTCCTGCACGATATTGAAAAATGTAGAGTTTATTTAGAGATATTTTTCTAGAGTAGAGTTTATTTAGAGGAGCGAATGCTACTGCTGACGCGGATGTTGACGTCACTTTACGAGTACAGAACCTATTTGTACTTCTGTACTACTCATTTTCCCCGACATAGAGCAGATCGGCACACAACAAAAACTGCTGTTCGGATGTTCCCTTTTCTGATATTTTAGCATTCGTGACATTTTAATTAAAACAGAAATAAGAATTTTTGTATAATAAGCAAAAATTAACAGTAAACTCAGAGATCACCTACCGCTGCAGATGTGTACGGAAGTGAAAAGCGGAAATGCTTAGACCTCTTTCCGGTTCGACCGCTGGGCGCTCCGCATAACCCCTATTGGGGGGATTTTGTAGAGGAGTGAACCTGCATAGAAAATTACAATAGATAACAAGCATAGATAAATACAATAGAAGAAAAATACAGTTGAAATAAGCAAGGCATTATGTTTTTCAGTTAAATCTAACTTATCAGGTACAGAAATTGATTTATCAAAATGTAAAATAAGTCTTCAGTGTAAAAATAAAATAACTATAAAATTAATGTATCTTTGCTAAAGCTACAAGTCATTTCCTCTTTTGATGTTTGATCACCATTGGCAACAAAAACAGCTGCGGGTACGTTAGGCTGTTGTCCCTTTAAGACGAATGCGCAGACCTAATATAAATGACACACATCCGTTTTCTTTCTGTTTAAAACACAAGACAAGAGGAAACTCGCCAAGATGGGCATTTTGACTTCATTTTGCGTGCACGTGTCTGTGTTTAAGCTCAAAAAAAAGGGAAAGAGAACTGAATTCGGCTAAACTCACCTTCTTCATCTACTGACTGTGGATGGCATCAAGGTCTTGTCCTGAAGAATACAGGGCCAAACAATAGGGATTATATCTCATCTGTTAACAAGAGCAAAGCCATAACTTTAAGAACTCTAATGATATATTTACCCCCTGATATTGCATTGGGGATATCAATTCAAACATTTTTAAAGGCTAAGAGTATGAGCCACAGCTGCCCAAGATATCTGTGAAAAATAACTGCCTAAAGTTGTCGACCCCCTGAACCACATTCAGCATTTAAAAGTACAAAGAATTTCAGTATTGATCAATAAAAAAAAACATACAAATACATAAATACCTTTGAGTTGGACAGTATGGTGTCAGTCTCATTGGCCAACATAATTCAAAACAGACGTAAAGAAATAAAATAAAATATAGTAATCATCAGGATATCATGTTATCATAATAGTTAAATGAATTATTATTATAACTATGACCATTATAATATTGTATTAGTCGCCTATTATTTAGCTGATTATTTAGCCTACAGGCTTCTCAAGGACAATCTCACTGAAAAAACCTGGGGTTAATGATTTTAAAATGTGAGACTTATTTCAAAAGCATAAATCTTACAGACCCCAAACCTTTGAACAGCAGTGCACTGCATGTTTGAGGTGGTTTTGCTTACTAGTCATATGGTTCATAGAGATTTTCTTGGACACGGGGTGCAGCAGGCCATCACAGCATGATGATCTAGGAACATAATGCTATTTGTCACAGAGCCAACAATATTACATGTGATAGGTTTATTACAAGGAACCAAGCTAGAACAGAGGTGAAATGCAGAAAAGATAAATATATACAAATCTTAAGATAATATATTGTGAAATAAATGCATATGGAATTATCATCATGATTAAACAATAACTCACCCCTTGTTGTAGAGTTTTATTTTTTCTCTCGCTATTCTGAAATCACATTTTAGCAATATTGGTAAGTGACGTCACTGATTAAGTTAACAATACAGTGCATTCTTTTAGGTTAGCCTAAATAAATTAGCTTACTTCCCATTGACAAATTACCAGCAAACTATCAAAAACTGTTATCTACACTAAATATGTGTTTAAAAACCCAAACTTTCATAAATAAGACCTCAACTTAACGTAACTTAGGCCTAACGTTCTCTTCTGAAAACGGTTAGCTGCTAGCGTAGATGCTAACGGACTTTTTCAAAGACATAAAACCATTTCTTTAAAGTAAATATTCAACAGAAGCGTGTCAATTACACGTAAGAAATGTGTCAGGGGCGTTTGTGTGTATTATTTGTGAGATTTTGTTGACTAAACTTACCTGAAAGCAGTGAAACCAACAGCGAGAGACGGGAGTTTTGTTGTTTGTCAGTTGTCGATGACGTTTCCATCTGCTCTCGCGCAGCGCACGTGCTCCAGTGTTTGATCACGCGCATGCGCATTAAAACACTTCAAAGTCACGCAGCATTTAAATAAACATATACATAGTTCCCACATGACGTCACAACATACGGGCATTTGCCAACCCGGCGCCATTTCTGAGGGCAGAACACAACATTCTTACAATGCAGAACATGAGAAGAAGAAGCTGAAACGGAAATTTTGATTTTGAAAAAGTGAAAATGGTCATCTCCTGCTGGGTCAATGGATGTTCCAATTGTGTCGGAGGTTCAGTTAAATTTGGATTTTACAGTATACCCGTCATTAGACTTCATGAATGTGAGAAGACTAACGTTAAACTTTTGTCAGAACAACGACGGAGGTTATGGCTGGCGAGGATAAACGGGAAAGAAACTCCCTCAAAACACACAATAATTTGTTGTTTTTTATTGCGAGTGTACACAAATATAAGTTAACACTTTGCAGTTTGAATTATGTCCTGTATGAACAAAATGACGAGATATTAAAAACATATAAAAACAACATTGTTTCCACTGTTCGATCGCGCCCGCGACTCTCTCACTCTCACACACACACACACACACATTCCAGCACGGCAATCTCAGATTATGTTCCTAAAGAACCCGCGTATAAAGTAGTTCCGCATTACATTAATTAATTTGCACGCGAGTTTTATTTATTTTCATACCGTGTATATTACCGTGTATATTCATATTCATGCACATATTTCCAGGCTCGGAATTGCTCACATGTATTAAAACTCCTAGCCAATACCAGATAATGATACACATGATAATACTGTATCTGCTGCATAATCAGTGCTCAGTGCTTCCTTTGTTAGCGCATACGGATCCACACCATTTATGACTGAAATTTTCGCATTGTACCTCTCTGTCTTGTGTTAATAGAGTCTCTTTATAATCTCTGTCACTTTGTCTCTTCATGATTTTCGTAACATTATAAATGGAAAGAAATATTCGAAATTTGCTTGTAAAACTCATAGACAGTATGGTAAAACATTGTAAACACAGCAGCTTTTGCCCTCAAAGATGGCGTCTCCGGGGAGGTCACGTGACATTAATTGGCCTGTGGGAACTATGTATAGAATTAAAATATATAACATAATTTAAAATATCATTAATAAAAAGTTATTGCGAATAAATCTGAACGTTGTTGGTTATCTTATAACCTTAGGGGACCGTACTGACGACGTTGTCAGTTGGTAGCCTAATCTGCCTGTTAATAGTAAGTGATATTAAAATAATAACCTGCAGAGAACGTTCTCAGAACGTTCTCTTTAGGTTATAAAAATAAAACCTAAAAATAACCTGCAAGGAAACGTTCTGGGAAGGTTCTCTTTAGGTTATAAAATAAAACGATACTTGGTTACTCACGTAACCTCGGTTCTCTCTAGAGAGGGAACGAGTATTGCGTAAGCTGTGCTTACGCAGCGGGAAAAGCCTTCTTTTCTCGAGATACTGAAACCAAAAATTATCCTTAATTTCATATATTGTCAACGCAGTGCAGCTGCAGGCAGCTGAGCTAGAGCGGCATACTGCGCGCTCATTGGCTGCCGCGCGGCAACTGCTTAAGCCTACCAGTGAGCCTGGCGTGACGTCACGCCCAATGAGGGCGCGCGCGACCTCGCGCGTCACAGCCCGCCAGAATGGGCGGCGTCAGAGCGTATATAAGGAAGGCTCGTAGGCTATATTCTCTGTTTTCTGTCGACTGAAGCGACACGAGCGATAGGCTCAGCACGGTCAGGGAACGCAATACTCGTTCCCTCTCTAGAGAGAACCGAGGTTACGTGAGTAACCAAGTATCGTTCTCTTACGAGAGGTTCTCTCGTATTGCGTAAGCTGTGCTTACGCAGCGGGAACCCTTTGTCCACGCCGTGCGAGCCTAACAATCACATTTGACTCATAGAAAAAACATAGAGGTGATCAAAACAGGTGGCCAGCGGTGCGGGCCAGCGCATGTTCATAAGCACACATAGGGAAAAAACACAGAACGGCACTGCCGGTTCATGTAACTGATACCCTGAGCGTGCAGCTCAACAGACAAGCTAATCGGTAATACAGCCTGACCCTTGGGCAGGACATGAAACACGACTAGACTGACAGAAGTTTAGCCTGCATAGCGGGAACTTCCAGGTTATAAAACCTAACAAATGTGGAGGGGGACGCCCAGCCCGCCGCCCTACAAATGTCGTCAATGGAAATCCCACTGGACCATGCCCACGATGAGGCCATGCCTCTGGTGGAATGAGCCCGTATGCCTAACGGACATTGCAGGTCTTTGGACGCATAAGCTGCTGCAATCGCGTCTACTATCCATCTGGATAGTGTCTGTTTCGAAGCGGCGCGACCCTTGGTGCGCCCGCCAAACGAAACGAAAAGCTGCTCTGAGAACCTGAAGGCTGCAGAGCGCGTCACATAACACCTTAACGCCCTGACCGGGCAAAGGCGGTTAACCCCTTCCTCACTGCTGGAGGACGGCAGGGCCGATAGGGTAACGACCTGAGTCCTGAAGGGAGTGCCTAACACTTTGGGGACATAGCCGTGCTTCGGTTTGAGAATGGCTAACGAGTCGTTAGGTCCAAACTCGAGGCACGACGCGCTGATGGACAGCGCATGTAAATCTCCCACACGTTTAACTGAAGCCAGAGCTAGCAGAAAAACGGTCTTAAGCGTTAAGTATTTCAACTCCACAGAGTCCAAAGGCTCAAAGGGATGCGCTTTTAAGGACTCCAGGACCAGAGACAGGTCCCAAATAGGAACCGACGGGGGCCGCGGAGGGTTCATTCTCCTGGCCCCGCGTAGAAAGCGGGTAATGAGTTCATTTCTGCCCAGTGCACGGCCGCGCGCCGACTCAGCGAACGCTGCTATGGCCGCGACATAAACCTTGAGCGTGGAGGGGGACCTGCCCGCGTCCAACATCTCTTGGAGAAATTTCAATACCTGTGGAACTCCACAGGTCCGAGCATTAGAACCCATATTCACACACCACTTGTTAAACACTGACCATTTAGACGCATAGAGCCGCCTCGTCGAGGGGGCTCTGGACTGCGTGATCGTGTTAATTACCCCTTCTGGCAGGCCAACGAGTAATCGTTGATTATCCACGCATGCAGAGACCAGTGCTCTGGATGGGGATGCAGAATCGAGCCTCGGGCTTGAGAGAGGAGATCTCTCCTCACCGGAATCGGCCATGGGGCTGTGTCTGCCAGTCTCATTAGCTCGGGGAACCATGGTTGGTTTACCCAGCGCGGGGCTATGAGGAGCACTGCGCAGTTCGCCTCCCTGATCCTCGCTAGCACTTGAGGTAGCATCGAGATCGGTGGGAACGCGTACAGCGGAGCGCTGGGCCAGGTCTGGGCCAGCGCGTCCTCCTGTTTCGAGAAAAACCTCTGGCACTGAGCGTTCTCGCTCGTGGCGAAGAGGTCGATCTTCGCTTCGCCGAAACGACGCCAAAGCGTCTGTATCGTCTGGCGGTGTAGAGACCATTCCCCTGGGGGAACGTTGTCCCTGGACAGTCTGTCCGGGCCGTCGTTCAAACGACCGGGTACATGAGCTGCCCTTAGGGAGCGCAACGGGCCTTGAGCCCAGGATAGGAGGCGCTCTGCGAGCGCGCACAGGGTTCTGGATTTGATTCCGCCCTGGCGGTTCACGTACGACACCACTGACATGTTGTCCGAGCGAACTAGCACATGGTGTCCCCGTAGAAGCGGTAGAAAGTGCTTCAGCGCTTTCTCGACCGCCAGCATCTCTAGACAGTTTATGTGAAGGTCTTTCTCCGTATTCGACCACGGGCCGCAAATCGGACTGCCTTCGTGAGTCGCTCCCCAACCCATGTTGGACGCGTCTGTCGAGATCACTTTGCGGTGTGCGATGGTTCCCATCGACACTCCCCGCTGATACCATTCGGCCGCCAGCCAGGGCTGCAGGGCTGTAACACAGCGCTGAGTCACTCTGATTGGAGCACGGCCCGAAATCCATGCTTTGCGGGGCATTTCCGTTTTTAGCCAGAGTTGAAGCGGACGCATTCGGAGTAAACCCAGCTGCAGGACAGCTGCTGCTGATGCCATGTGGCCCAGCAACCTCTGAAAAGTTTTCAATGGAAAAACTTTTCCCTCCTGAAAGGAGGTGGCGAGGTGTCGAACACAGCGCGCGCGCTGTGCGGACAGTCTGGCCGTCATCGCCGCCGAGTCCAGATCTATACCCAGAAAAGTGATAGACTGGCTGGGGGCTAAAGAGCTCTTGTCCCAGTTCATGGAAAGACCCAAGCTTTGCAGGTGACCGAGAAGCGCTTCTCTGTGGGAAACTAGTTCCTCCGCTGAGTGCGCTATAATGAGCCAATCGTCCAGATAGTTCAGGATTCGCATTCCCCTCGATCTCAGGGGTGCGAGAGCCGCATCCATGCACTTCGTAAATGTACGGGGTGCCAGGGATAGGCCGAACGGCAGGACGGTGTACTGATATACCTGGCCGTCGAAGGCGAATCTCAAGAATGGCCTGTGACGGGGTATAATCTGAATCTGAAAGTACGCGTCTTTCAGGTCGAGAGATATGAACCAGTCCCCCGGGCGAATCTGCGCGAGGATTTGACTGGTTGTGAGCATTTTGAACGGCCGTTTCATAAGCGTTTTGTTCAAATATCTCAGATCCAATATAGGTCTGAGTGCTCCGCCCTTCTTGGGTACGAGGAAATAGCGGCTGTATACGCCTGCCTCGGAACCCGGAGGGAGAACCCGTTCTATCGCCCCTTTGTGCAGCAAATTCGCTATTTCTGTGTGAAGCAGATGCGCTGCATCCGCTTTCACTATAGTCTCGGCCCGAGCGCGTTAGCGCGGAGGGCGGCGAGCGAATTGAAGCGAATAGCCCTTTATCACTGTGTTCAGTACCCACTTCGACACTCCCTGAATAGCTTTCCATGCATTCGCACTCATAGCTAGGGGTCGAATCGCCTCTGAGTCTCGCCCGCCGCACAGCGCGGGACGGGGGATCTGTGGCGGTGTAAGCGCGAGTCGCGCAGTGGCAGTGAAGGGGAACGGGGGTTCGCTGATGGCGGCAGCCGGCTGAACGGCGCTGTGAGAGAGCGTTGTGTGTGACGGCTCGCGGCGCGGAAGCGGGGCGGGCTCGCGCATGTTTATCGGAGAGTGTGCGTGCTGTAAAGCGGGCACAGAGCTCTTTATTATCACACAGCCGGTGGCTGACTCGTACGTGTTTACATGAGAGTGTGCGCGCTGTGTAGTCGATCGTTGTCATCCGTTTCATCCGCTGTGTCGACGGCATCGAGGGCGAGAGCCGTCGGCTGCGCGTCGGGGAGCGGGGGCGGAGAGGGAGAGAGCGAGGCTCGCGGGAGAGGCTCCGGCGAGGCCTTGGCTCGTGTCTCAGGCTCCGGTGGGCGTTGTGAGCGGCGTTTCTTCTTACGCGGCCCAGCAACGGCAGGAGCGGTGTCTGTAAAGAGGGCGAGTCGAGCCCGCAGGGTCGACATCTGCAGCTCTTCGCAGAATTCGCAGCCGCCTGAGGAAAACGCGACGGCTGCATGATCCCGTCCCAGGCAGAGAGCGCAGAGGAGATGGCGGTCTCTGTCGCTGAGCGGCGAGCGGCATGAGCCGCACGTGGTGCGAGGCATTTGCAACAACGCCTCGTGCTCTTTTAGAGTGCTGCGGAGAAAAGGCAAACACACACAAAAAGAGCTTATCAAGAAGGATATGTATCGCCGGATAGCTGAGCTGGCACGGCAGGCTGAAGGCGGCGAAGAGATCGTCCGGCTTCCTCAGGCTGTCCTAAGCTGGCTCGTTAGCTTGATCCAAGAAGGCCACGGCGACGGTTTCCTCTCAGAGATCAGCGATGCGAGTGCTTCGCTGAAAAGACAGAAATCAGAGAATATAGCCTACGAGCCTTCCTTATATACGCTCTGACGCCGCCCATTCTGGCGGGCTGTGACGCGCGAGGTCGCGCGCGCCCTCATTGGGCGTGACGTCACGCCAGGCTCACTGGTAGGCTTAAGCAGTTGCCGCGCGGCAGCCAATGAGCGCGCAGTATGCCGCTCTAGCTCAGCTGCCTGCAGCTGCACTGCGTTGACAATATATGAAATTAAGGATAATTTTTGGTTTCAGTATCTCGAGAAAAGAAGGCTTTTCCCGCTGCGTAAGCACAGCTTACGCAATACGAGAGAACCTCTCGTAAGAGAACCTAAAAATAACCTGCAGGAAACGTTCTGGGAAGGTTCTCTTTAGGTTATAAAAATAAAACCTAAAAATAACATGCAGGAAACGTTCTGGGAAGGTTCTCTTTAGGTTATAAAAATTAAACCTAAAAATAACCTACAGGGGACGTTCTGGGAAGGTTCTCTTTATGTTATAAAAATAAAACCTAAAAATAACCTGCAGGAAACGTTCTGGGAAGGTTCTCTTTAGGTTATAAAAATAAAACCTAAAAATAACCTGCAGGAAACGTTCTGGGAAGGTTCTCTTTAGGTTATAAAAATTAAACATAAAAATAACTTACAGGGAACGTTCTGGGAAGGTTCTCTTTAGGTTATAAAAATTAAACCTAAAAATAACCTGCAGGGAACGTTCTGGGAAGGTTCTCTTTAGGTTATAAAAATTAAACCTAAAAATAACCTGCAGGAAACGTTCTGGGAAGGTTCTCTTTAGGTTATTAAATAACAACCTGCAGGGAACGTTCCCAGAACGTTCTATTTAGGTTATAAAAATTAAACTTAAAAATAACCTACAGAGAACGTTCCTAGAACGTTCTTATTTGGTTCCCAAAAAAATAACCAAATGGGAACCATATGGGAACGTTAGGGGAACGTTCTGTGTTTGCTGGGGTGTCATGCTATAAACGTGCACAAGGCAAGCCACGTTCAGTCTCAGCACGAGGTTCAGGCTTATTCATTAATGACATCATCAGCGACTAGTCCATGTCGACTCGACTTATATTACGTAAATGACGACTTTAAAAATCTGAAGTCGTTCAACCCCTAGTTTACTCCTGGTATTAAGATGCTTTTTTGTCGATCGGATCACAAGTGGACAACGCTAAATACAGGGGTCTAAAACGTTTTGATCTTGTCCACTTTCAACCACTTCCAGAGGTAGTCGAATGCATTTGACCGGATTGCTATCATAGTATAAACACTCATGTGGGATTTAAACTTTGTCGGATGAAGACCCAAGTTTGGTCTCAGGATGAAAAACGTACCAAACTCAGTGTTCTATATTCTATATACATATATATATATACAGGGTGCGATTTGTGAAAAAAACAGAGGGGGGATGTTTTGAAACATTTTTATTCATAAAAATAAATCATGAGAACATGAACTTCATTCACTGCATTTGCTGCTCTGGACCCTTTTCATTGTTCCCAGCTAGCTAGCTAGAGTTTTCGCACTGAAAAATTACATCAATATTTGTACTTGGTGACATTCTGAAAAGCCGTAGGCTACATGGATCAAAGCTAATGGACAGGATCAGATAAATCAGAGCTTATTCTCTGCCCGAGCCAGAACTTGACCCGACCCGGGCCGGGCCCTTGATCCAGCACTTGTGTTACAAAATGCAACACGTCACGTGTCATGCTCAGCGTCTCCTCCACTCGCACGCATCACACCGGCCCGGGATAATAAACTTTAAAAAATTTTATTTTGTTTAAAAAATATTCTATATTCTAAAACCTTGTTGAATTAAATTAGAGTTGTAGCCTACTAGGCCTACTCCTCCTAGGCCATCCAAAGTTCATTCTTGTTCATTTTCTGTGTTCATCATTGTTCACGTTTTTTTTTTTTTTTTTTTTTTTGCGTTTCTTCATTCAGATACATTTGCGATCCATTTCATTCTGAATAAACAAACAAGGCAGTTTACATGATTTGTCCTTGTTGCATTATTCATTAAGATAATAATTAATAAATGCATGCACAATTATCTGTGAACTTGATAAATGTTGCAGATATGTTTTACTATGCACAAACAAATGCCTTTCAACTTATGTGTGCAAAATTCAGAAGCATGCAGTAAATGAATGTGCAGCAATTTGTACAGAGATTCTGTAGGCCTATGTGATGTAGCCATTAAATAAGCTCATTTAGTTTCATATTTGTTAAAATATTATAATGTTATTTTTTTCCATCTATGTTGATTTATGAAAAGTGAACAGCAGGAGTAAGATAGGATGTGCAGTAGCCTATATCAGGAGACTTGGAGTGGGTCAGACATGATTTTGACCACTTCATTAAGTTTTGTTTTGTAGAAAACCTTTCTTTAAAGTGAATTTCGTTTTGTATAAATTGTATCTTAATTTTAATACATTTTTCATCAACGAATTGCATGTATTTAATAAATAAGAAGCAAATATAGCAGACATAGGCTATAATCATAGAGGCGCGCCACGGTCACTTGCAGTGCACGTTAACTGGAGCGCATCTCATCATAAATTAACCGAAACTAAGTGTATGCCTCAAAGAGAATATTAAGAAATATATCTAAAGAAAGCTTGAAATGTCTTTAAACAAAACAATTCAAAACGAAAAGAAATAGGCAACACTCTGATGTAATCCATGCATTTATCCATATATGCGCATTCACTACGGAGATGGCGATCGTCAACTTCATCTTTGCTTCATCTCAACTTCCCTGGCGCCACCCCTGGGTTTAAATCGGGCTCGGGCTCATAATTACAGTTAATGTGTTGGGCCGGGCCAAAGTTAATTCGCCTCATTCGGGCTTCGCGTCTATCGCGCCGCGCGAAACGCCTTCGCGCCCAGGACCTCTAGACGCGCGTAAACGCGTCTTTACATTGACTTAACATTGAAGTCACTCAAGAGTGAGTGAGTAATCAAAAAACCTTTGCGTTTAGCCTCAATTGAGTAAAACACTGTATGTGTAACTTCGGCCATTCTTAGTGGTGTGACTGGGCTGCTTGTCATCATAGAAACAGATAATCAGACTGTGATGTTTATTCCCGCTTCAGTAATATGCTGAATATGCGGCGTAAAAAAAGACCTGCAACCGTCTCGCAAGTGTTGATAGGCTATTACTCGTGAGGTGTAACCAATCATATAGCGCCGTGGGCGGGACATTGAGCGAGTCTGCAGAGTGGTGATTACAGAGAGGCTGCGGAGCCTGATCCTTATCCGTGATAAGTTTTGTGATCCTCCTCGCCACTAGTGAAGTAGCACTGATCACTTTGAAGGGGGGATAAATTTATCCCCACCGGGGATAAAAATAATTAAGCAGAGGCAGGGATACATTGCAAGCAGCCGCGGCGCTACCATTGGGCCCGGGTGGGCCTGGGCCCACCCATTTTCTACTATGGTTTTGTACATTCCTTCATTCGGATCTATTTGCGATCCATTCCATTCTAAACAAACAACGCAGTTTAGCCTTCATTCGTCCTTGTTACATTATTCATTAAGATAATAATAAATGCACGCATAATTATCAGTGAACTTGATAAATGTTGCAGATATGTTTTACTATGCATGCACAAACAAATGCCTTGTGTGCAAAATTCAGAATAAAATTAATGTGCAGCAATTTGTACAAATAGAGAGTCTGTAGGCCTATATGTGTTGTAGCCATCAAGCTCAGTTTCATATTTGTTAAAATATTATAATGTTATTTTTTCATCTAAGTTGATTATGAAAAGTGAACCGCACGAGTAAGATAGGATACGCAATATCGAGAGACATGGAGCGGGTCAGACATGATTTTGACCACTTAATTAAGTTAGAAAGCCCTTTTTTAAGTGAATTTCGTTTTGTATAAATTGTATCTTAATTTAAATATTTTTTTTATCAACCAATTGCCTGGATAAATATAGGAGACAATATAATCATAGAGGCGCCCGCGCGGTCACTTGCATTGCTCGTGAACAGGAGCGCATCTAATCCTAACTTAACGAAACTCAGCATATGCCTCACAGACATGAAATATATCTTAAAGCTTGAAATGTCTTTTTAACAATTTAAAACGAAAAGAAAAAGGCTAGGCCTACTCTCTGATTATGCAATCCATGATGTGCATTTCTCTCTATAGGCGCGTTCACGGAGATGACGATCGACAACTTCATCTTTACAGCTGTTGCTGCTGTTAATAAACTAAAAATAATAGGCCTATAATTGTATTAAACAATACATTCAATTAAATTGTAATTCTATTAAAAAAAGCAACAAAAAATTCCTGGTTAAGTTTTTTTTTTTTTTTTTTTTTTAAACCTGTATTACGCATTAAATTCAGGTAGGCTATGAGTCGCTGTCCTACGTGCCGCAGAAAAGCGCTGAAACGGAGATGAAGGGGAACCCCCCCCCTTTTTTTTTTTGGCTTATTTTAACTGGCCCATCCAGTTTTCTGGAGGCCCACCTACAATCAAAATCCTGGCGCCGCTAGTGATTGCAAGTACACCTGGGGCACGTTCAAGTTCAAAACGGTGCGCAACGTTTTGCTACGGTTTCCGGGTTGAACGTCATGTTTCCTGGAAACGGCGTGCACCGGTGTGCAACGGGGTTTGAGATACGTTTTCTCTTGTTTGGTGGGTGTGTCAGAACTGCAGTCCAATCAGCAGCAACGTGTATATAAAGCACGCGGTATTAAAGTGAACTCGCACAATGGGTTCAAGGAAAGTAATTTACAAATGTCTTCGATGCAGCTCGGTATACACAACAACTGAGGATATTAGAAGACATGTTTGTTTTATTGTAAAAATATAGGTTATCAACATAATGATGTAGTTGCTTATATTTTTAGCTTCATTGCAAGTGTATGACATTTGGTATAGAAATAAACAATGGTAATTAAGTGCTTTTCCTAAAAAGGAGAAAGAAAATACAGGGTATTAAAACAGTATGAACTACAAATAAAGTCAGTATGTGAGGCTAAATAGATGCGTTTTAGTCTGAATTAGGTAAGATGTGTGCTTCCATTTCAGTTTCAGCAATCCCTTCACTCGATTGGGATGTTCTCTTTTGTTCTGGGCGGCAAGTGCAGTAACTGTAACATCGGGCATATTTTGTAGTATTAAACACATATTTATACCGACTTCATCAGGCTCCGAAAATTCTTCACAAAGAACACAAAGAATGGCCTTCTCAGCTGCCATAGTTGCAACTCTTGCGTCATCAGAACAGTGTGTTCAACGCATCACCGTTTCTGTTTAAAAAACGTTGTGCAACGTTTTGTCGGGGCTGAACGCAGCCCTGGCTGCAGCCTGCAGATCGGGGCGGGGCTGCACCCATAACGCTTCTCATTGGTTAGGGGCAGTGATGACGTCGATCGAGGCGGGGCCGCACCTGGTTCTCATTGGTTAATCATTCGTTCATCTTCGGAACACAAATGAATATATTTTTGATGAAATCTAAGAGCTTCCCGTCCCTCCACTGACAGCTGTGCAACTGACACTTTCAAGTGTATTTTTTATTAGCCTAATGTCCAACATGAGTTCATGTAACAATGCCTGCTCTTGCGTTGCTTCATAAAACTGAGGTTAAACCACTAGAGTCACATGGATTACTTAAATTATGTATCTACTACCTTTCTGGGGTTTGAAAGTGGTAGTTGCGTAGACTGTCATTTCATCAAAAATATATTCATTTGTGTTCCGAAGATGAACGAATGATTTGGAATGACTTGAGGGTGAGTACATAATGACATAAATTTCATTTTTGGGTGAACTAACCCTATAACTATTGCTCTAAATTCAAAACTTATTGAGCTCCCACATAAGGCAGTCATAATTGGAAACAGGTGGCAGCTCATCAAGTTTAGAAACAGTGCTGATATGTAAAGTATTTAGTTTATAATAATAATTATCAATTATAGTATAAAAACTAATTACTTACTAGATGTGGGAAAATCATCAGGGATTTTACAGAGACTATTTAACCCTTTCCTTATGGTTGTCTTCAGTTGAAGGGTTTCGTAAGTCTCATTGAGGACCCGGTCAGGTGATCCAGCTATTAAAAGCAGCTCAGTATTTATTTCATTGCCAACCCCAATAGCATTTATTTCTATTTTCTTGTTTCTGAGATAAGCTAATGCATTCAAGTCTTCTTGATCATTACTACGTCCATCTGTAATCAGCAGGAGATTCTGAGCGACTCCTTCATCTATTCTGGATCCATTCTCTTTTGTGAAGTACTGTCCAATTTCGTTCAGGGCGCCCCAAGTATGTGTGCCCTGCTTTTTTTGCTTAATTTCTTTTATAGCTTTCTCCACTTCATCAAAACTAGTCCAATTGTCCAGGTGAAAGTGAGGCAAGAATATATCGCTGAACTGGGCGACACCCACTCGCCATTTGTCTTGAGCAATATCCAGTTCTTTCACAATGCCAATCATGGTTTGTTTGAGAATATTCCAACTATCATCATCATCAATAGTCTCTGATCCATCAATTAAAAAAACCAGGTCTGATAGCTCCTTCTCACAAACTAGAAAGAGAAACAAAAAAAACATTAGGACAAACAACATTAATTGAGACAAAAACAAGTTCGCAGTGTTGAGGAAGCAACATTGAAACTAGATTGGCAAGCCGCAAGCAACTTATGATTTAGGGTTTATTTAAACTTGGTCACTTCAGATCTTGCATTTGTACTGAATATAGCTACAAATATCTCAGAAGGCAGTATGAGACACATACAAGATGCGACTCCACATGTGCGCAAGCAATTGTGAAGGAGACAACAACTAATAAACACAAACACTAAGCATAATATGGGGCAGATAGAGCTTTAAACTGAATTATATTGCCACATAACATGAGAAGAGTAGGTCAGATTTATATCTATTTTGCAGTGAAAGATTTATGTGACCAAGTATAAATGGACATCCGATCAACTAAGATGCATGAAGTGATTATGCAGAAATTACTCTATTTAAAACGCAGTTACTGACAAAAAGTGTCTGAATACATTTAAGCTATTTAAGTGGTCAACCTATTTTTAAATACAGTAACATTCCTTTGAAATAATTTAATCAGAAGAACATTCACACAATGAGCTTTAAAGGTGCCATGTGTCAGAACTGAGGTAAAAATATCCAAAAAATGAGCTATACGCATCAAAAGAATGAGAAGAAATAAGGGCGATGATGTCATTAAAAAAATGACAAGTTATAGTGCTGCAGAGATATCAACCTGAATTAGCATTAGCATTACTAGCCACGGCCCGACAGGTGTCGTAATACCAGTTTCGGCCATGGGAGGCGGTATGCGGGCAACATAACCACCAGTCAAACATGCAATACACGAATAACTCGCACGGCTTGTGGGCGTACTTGAACCTGGGGCACGTTCAAGTTCAAAACGGTGCGCAACATTTTGCTACGGTTTCCGGGTTGAACGTCATGTTTCCTGGAAACGGCGTGCACCGGTGTGCAATGGGGTTTGAAACATAGATATCATATATAAACGCTAGATGTCTTATGGCGCAGTCACTTCCGGCATCACCGTTCGGCCATCTTATGTCAGTGCTCTGTGCATTAAGGTGAGTGATCAGCATGCACACAAATCCTCATATCTCGCTGAAATATTGACGGATTTACAAACGGTTTGGTTTCTTACAAACGTTATTAACGTGGCTATAATTCCGAATGCTTGAACATGTATGTTATAATTTTTCATATGTATGCAGTGTATGTATGTAGTGTCATAACTACATCTCTGACGTTTATAACAAACCAAACCGTTTGAAAATCGGTAGAAAATTGGGCAAGTTATGGTTATTTAAAAGTATTTGCACCATTAAACGAGTGAGCGAGCGCACTGCCGCAAGATGGCCGCCACGTGCGGACGTCGACCTCCATTGGCCAGCAGCGCGCACGAGACATCTAGCCTTTATATATGATATCTATGGTTTGAAATACGTTTTCTCTTGTTTGGTGGGTGTGTCAGAACTGCAGTCCAATCAGCAGCAACATGTATATGAAGCACGCGGTATTAAAGTGAACTCGCACAATGGGTTCAAGGAAAGTAATATACGCAACGGTATACGCAACAACTGAGGATATTAGAATACATGTTTGTCGTAAGTTTTATTGTAAAAATATAGGATATCAACATAATGATGTAGTTGTTTATATTTTTAGCTTCATTGCAAGTGTATGACATTTGGTATAGAAATAAACAATGGTAATTAAGTGCTTTTCCTAAAAATGAGAAAGAAAATACAGGGTATTAAAACAGTATGAACTACAAATAAAGTCAGTATGTGAGGCTAAATAGATGTGTTTTAGTCTGAATTAGGTAAGATGTGTGCTTCAGTTTCAGCAATCCCTTCACTCGATTGGGATGTTCTCTTTTGTTCTGGGCGGCAAGTGCAGTTACTGTACCATCGGGCATATTTTGTAGTATTAAACACATATTTATACCGACTTCATCAGGCTCCGAAAATTCTTCACAAAGAACACAAAGAATGGCCTTCTCAGCTGCCATAGTTGCAACTCTTGCGTCATCAGAACAGTGTGTTCAACGCATCACCGTTTCTGTTTAAAAAACGTTGTGCAACGTTTTGTCGGGGCTGAACGCAACCCTGATGTCAATCGTGTGGAAAGTACAGCCCACTACTACATTCAAATAAAATCTGATAAAAAAAGGAACAGAACCAGAGTAAACATTGGCACTGCTTTCCATCGCTGGAGACAACTAATGGACATGAAAGAAATGAGGTTCGACTCCGAACTTGCAACATTTCTTTTGGATTGGTAAGTAAGATGCTGTTAGTATTTCATTAGAAGTTTGTTTTATATGTTTGTGTAGTTTTTTCGGGAAGTTATAACATAGAAATATTTCGAAGGCTGTTCGATAAACGTATATATAACGTACATAAATATAGTATTGTAATATAGTACACATATATAGCACAATCTCTATAGCTCTTTTTTTCTTGCCAACTACGTGACCTATATTATGTTTATTAAATGGCTTTCCTGAGGTAAATCGGACATAATTGTTCTCCAGCTATGTTATTGACCTCTTCACGCTGATAAAAAACACTGATTGGTCGATATTATGTATGAGGAATACATTTTGGTAAGTCGTAGCCTACTGTATCTTTCAACAGTGTTCGTGTTTTTTTACTATTAGTAGAGATCGGTTCACGTGCGCTAGAGATCTGTCGTGTAACATTTACAAGCGCCAAAGCGTAATAAAATTGACAGAATGTGAGAGCTGAGATTTTTTTATATCATAACTAACCTGGGGTGCGTTTCCCGAAAGCATCGTTAGCCAACTATGGTCGCAAGTTCCCTCGTTACCAATAGAGTTCAATGGACATTGCGATGAACTTGCGACCATAGTTGGCCAACGATGCTTTCAGGAAACGCACCCCTGCTCTGTCTAGTCTGTCGGTCTCCGTGTCCTCTTTGCTTCGCGATTTTTCTGTGCGTGAGAAAATGGATGTGTGGCGTGAGAGCGTGTGAAAAGTGTCAATTGCGTGTGTCTCACGGTGAATGCGTGAGAGTTGGCAGCTCTGGTTACGTTGGCGCTAGCTTGGTCAACATCAGCGAATGCTGTCTGTCAAATTAATTTAATTCAAACTAACAATAAAAATTTAATATGAACAAAACGAATATGAACATATTCACTGGTAAAGGTGAAGGGGAGTAGCTTGAATATGTCATATTTCAATATCACTTGACATCAACCAACGTTCCTCTGGAGTCAAAACGTCCTCTATTAGGAGTTGGCTCGGCTTTGGCTATGGCTCTAGGGTCGTTGTGAAGGTAGGGGCGGAGCATAGAGACTATGCCGTTTCTCGTTTGTTACTCTAGTCTAGAGTAGACCAATTCACTTTCTGGAGGTATACTGCCCCCATCTGGTATGGAATGTGGAGTATGACTTGATTTTTTGCCAGATATAACACATGGCACCTTTAAGTTAATTTGTTCAAAATCTTTGTGCCATACATTTTCAGATTTTTTTTTTTTTAACAAATGAACTCAAATAGCATGTCAGCATTAAAAGTGAACAGATTCATTCACACTTAATACAACATAAAATAGAAAATGATCTGTAACTGGAGTTGAAAAAGAAATGAACATCAATTTAACAGGGAAGCTTGTTATTAGAAAATCTGCAGAATTTTAAAAACAGCTGAGCTACTGATAAATGTAGCTAAGTTAGTAGCATTGGCATTTTAGCTAGTTATTCCCAAGCACTGATAAAAGGTGATAAGAAATTAAATTTACTTGGTTTGGTAAGATGGCAAAGCTCTGGGGTGATTATTTTTTGTAGTCCATGCAGATCCTGGTAGGTGTTTGCATAGTGCACTCGGCCTTTATCTCCTGCCATCTCCCTTAGCTGGACCTCATCTGCATCTTCAGTACCAATAGCAAAAAAGTTGACTTCTGAATTATTCAGGGAATCAGGCCAAGTGTCCAGTTCACTTAAATCATTAACCCTGCCATCTGTAATCAGAATTAGCACTTGGGGTACATTCCGTGGCCGTCGTCCACCATGAGTTGTGTCAAAGTAGGAGAGTGTGTATTTAAGGGCCCGGGCCGTGTTTCTTCTGCCCCCTGAAGATTTGAGGTTTGAGATAGCCTTCAGAACATCAGCCTGACTGTTGTACTCTTTCAGGGTGAACTCGGATTGAGGGCTGTTAGAGTAGGTGATGGCGCCAAATTGTACCCGTTTTTTTCCAACCACAGATTTGCTCACCACATATGATATTAAGTTGATCATTTCCTTGAAACCATCTTTATTGGGATTACCAGAGGCATCCAAAAGGAAGATTATGTCAATCAGTTCGGGTGTCTTGCATTCTGGAAAGATAAATGATCATAATGTAAGAAGTCATTTGAAAAAGTCACTCTGGCTTTGGTTTTTACTATAATACACATGAAAACTGACAATCTTTTAGAAGATGTACACATTAAAGGGACAGTTCACCCAAAAACAAAAAACTAATCCATATGAATCGAGCGGTTTGGTCAAAATTTTCTGAAGAGACTTCAAACCCCAGAAAGGTAGTGGTTTAACCTCTAGTGGTTTAACCTCAGTTTTATGAAGCAACGCAAGAGCAGGCATTGTTACATGAACTCATGTTGGACATTAGGCTAATAAAAAATACACTTGAAAGTGTCAGTTGCACAGCTGTCAATGGAGGGACGGGAAGCTCTTAGATTTCATCAAAAAGATCTTCATTTGTGTTCTGAAGATTAACAAAAGTCTTATGGGTTTGGAACGACATGAGGGTCAGTAATTAATGACAGAATTTTCATATTTGAGTGAACTAACCCATTCTTAATGGTCCGTCATTAATAGGTAACTACTGTATGGTAGTTGATAGTAGTAGCTGAAGTGTTAATGTAGTACTACTCATTTTGTCCTGCATTACTTCCTGCATAGTTACCTATTAATGAAGGGGCATTTTTCTAGTGTTACCAAAAAGTCTTCTAACATGGTAAATGGTAATATACTGTGTAGACTGTTCTATACATGTATTGTATGCATGGTATTAATGATAATGATGTAAACTATTTTGTCTATTCCCTTTCTTGAAGATTGTGACCTATTGTTTTGTTTGAACAGATTGCAATATTGACATTGCCTTTGGGTTTGACTTGTCCAAGCGATTAAGCCTGTTGAGGCCTCAGGTGGAAGCCGCCATCCAACAGATCTCCAAGATGGGTGATCTGTGTTGTTTCAAAGTGGACCAAATTACAACTAGATTTGGCTATAGGCTAGTGTCTGGACGAGATGGCCGTGTTCTGGAGGAATTTGGCTTTGACAAGTACAACGAGGATGTGGTCAGGATAGTGATATCATTGAAACCTTCGGAGCCCCTTGCCTTCAACAAGCTTCTGTTAGAATCCTTCAAAGGAATGTTTGTCTCCTCTGACGCCAAGGCAAAGGTGGGAATGTGTCTGAGATATAAAGTTGACCATCAAAATGATTGTCAACTATATTACATTCTTTATATGAATGTTCCCTTAATTACACAACAGCACCTCTGCTGATGTTATTTAAAAATGATTTTGTTTTTGGGATGTTTACTGACATAGAAACATAGTTAAACTATTATTTATACAACCAAAGAAACACTATGCACTTTTATTTGCTATCATATTTGGTAAAACTTTATTTTAAGGTGACGTTGTTGCATCGCACTTAAGGACTGACACTAATATTATAGCACCAATAATATAGCACTAATATTAATTATTAACTGCTTACTATTTTAGTTATGTTTAGGGTTAGGGCTTGGTTTTGGGTTAGTTGCTTGTAATTATGCATGATTTACTGTTATTACTATATTAAGTACATGTAGTAACGTGTAACTATGTCACCTTAAAACAAAGTGTGATATTTTACCCAAAATGGTGAATTAAATTGCATCTGTAAGAGGACTATTGGAAAAAATATATAAATTTAAAAAATACAAATATGGTTGGGAAATCAGATTCAGCATTTTGATCACTTAGATCCATATTGGACACCTAGATTGCATTAAAGCAACACTAAGTAACATTTTTTACCTTAAAATAATGTTTCCAAAATCGTATCAGTGGTTCATCAAGTCGTAACAGGGTGAACGGCACTTCTGGATTCGCTTTGCAGCCCTATATCTGAGACATAAGAAAACTACAAATTTGACTTGCTTTACGTCAAGCGTTACAATAGTCATCATTTAGTTTTTCTTCGTTTCTGATGTCACAATACATCATACTTTCATGAAATCATGCAACATACTCTACCTTTTCTGTGGACATCGTTCATTCCAAAGCCGGTGCTGGATAAACAGCGGGCGTGCGTGCGACGATAGGCTGCGGGCGGCGAAATTATTTACGACAGCGGTAATGGACAATTCCGCTTCTAACCTGTAGGGCGACCGAAGAGGAAAAGTTCCTTAATGTTGCTTTAAATATTTATTGCTCATTCAAGACAACCTGAGACAATGAAACTCAGAGTTCACACAGAATGATGCTGCTAAAACCTCTGATATTTCATTGTATGTTTGTGTCTAGGTTTTAATAATCTTCACAGACGGGTTGGATGATAGCATTGAGCATTTAAAGGAGAGTTCAGAAAGACTTAAACAAAGTGGTAAGTAGCAAAAAATATCCCAAAGTATTTTAAGATAGATCCACCCATTCCTACACTAGAGAGATTCCTTGATTTGTTCAGTTTAATGCAGAACTATAATTCATTTTGTAAAAGGATATACGTAGTTACCCCTCCCTCTCCATCTGCAAATCTGAGGTTGCATATTGATTTTGTTTTGTTTAATTTTGAAGCACTGCCTTTTCTCTTATTTGTACTGTAGTCTTTCATAGCCCCCATGTGTTTTTTTTTGGAGGACTTTTCCCCCATTTAACCTGAGTGAAGTCAAAGTGAATTGAAGTCAAGTTTAGAGACTGTGACCCTGAACTTGAACCATTTCAAAGCTATTTGTGCTTATTTCTGATGTGTAAACTAGGGGTCAGCGCACTGCTGATTGTGTCTTTGGAGGGAGAAATGGATGTTCGCCAGCTGGAATTTGGCAGAGGTTTCGGGTACATGCAACCACTGACCTTCAACATGCTGAACTTAGGCAATGCTCTTATGAAACAAATTGTAAGTATGAAAGGGACATAATGATTCGATTTGATTTCTACAAGAAGCCCTTCAAGAGACCCATATGTAAATCACATATGGACAGAGGCGGACAGAGTACACAACTACATTACTTGAGTAAAAGTACAGATACCCCTTGCTAAATTTTACTCAAGTACAAGTAAAAGTACTACAGTCAGATGTCTACTTAAGTAAAAGTACTAAAGTACTTGTTTTTAAAAGTACTTGAGTATCAAGAGTACAAGAGTACATTTTCTAAATATTGCATTACTACTGCCACAGTGCTTATCCCTGATTGGTCTGATGACCTACCCCTAAACCTACCCGTCACTGGGGGTCTTATGACCTCCCTAACCCCGCCCCTAAACCTACCCGTCACTGGGGTTAAGACCAATCAGGGATGACTTCCCTAATGAATAT